>NW_011888859.1:4736301-4769071 GCF_000151845.1 Pteropus vampyrus | reverse complement strand
AGAAAAGGGAGTCTTTTATATTTATCCATATATTTACAACTTCTGGCATCCTTTATTCCTTCAGGTAAGTCTGAGTTTCTGTTTAATGCAGTTTCTTGTAGCTTGAAGAAATTCCTTTTGTTTTGCTGCGAAGATCTCCTAGTAGCTAATTCTTTCAGGTTTTGTTTATCTGAAAATATAATTATTTCACTTTTACTTTTGAAAAACATTTATGCTGGGTGTAGAATCCCAGTTTAAGAATATTTTTCTTTACCACATTAGAATATTATTTTATTGTCTCTGGCTTGTATATCTTATAAGAAAGCTATGCTCATTTTTTTTTTAATGTAATGTGTCTTTCTCTGCATTTGGGATTTTCTCTTAGTTTTCAACGAGAATATGATGTACTTAAGTGTGGATTTTTTTGTGTGTATTATTGTGTTTCATTGAATCCTTTTTTTTGTTTGTTTTGTGCATTTGGAATTTGGAAAAAGCTTGGAAAAATTTTGCCATTTTTTCTTAAAAATTTCTTATTTCACAATTTTTCTCTCATTGTTTTCTTAAGATTCCAATTACACATATGTTAAACTACTTAACATTGTGCCACAGGCTCTGTTCATTATATTAGTCTGTATTCTCTCTGTGCCTCAGTTTTTTAAATTTCTATTTACTTGTCTTCGAGTTCACGAATATTTTCTGTAGTTTCCAATCTGATTTTAAGTCTATGCAATGAATATTGTACTTCTGAAATTTTATTTTTCAATTCTAGGGATTCCTATTTTTCAATTCTAGGAATTCCATTTGATTGTTTCAAATAGTTTCCATTTCTCAGTTTAGATTCCCTACTTGCTAATACTACTGTGGTTTGTCGTCTATATTGATAGTTAAAGGAAATGCAAAATTTCAGTGAGGATATAAAGATGTATTTTTACCTGCCCAAATTCATGTGTCAGCTGGATCCCCAAATATTAATACCGATTACTTCTGGGTGATGATTATGGAAGATTCTTAGTTTCTTCTTTGTTCTTTTCTGTTCTTTCTAATGAGCATGTATTGTTTGTAATTGTAAAGACTAAATATAGCTTAAGATATATTAACATTTAAGTGGCATTTAAATAAAATGTAATATTTTCAATACTATTATGCAAAGTTTTTAAAAAATGTGTTGCATAATGTATTCATTATATTCTATTTAAGGTAAAATGATTAAACAGACATATTAAAATGATGGTAATTTTTTTAAATGGTAGAAAACAGAAAAAAGCAATATGATTAAGTATCATATCAATATTTATTATAATGGTTTTCTCAATTTTAACATATTTGGTATTCTATAATCTGTTTCATATATGAAAAAACATTAGTTTTTAAAAGTGATAATTTATATGAATAGTATGACTATAAATTATGATATATTTGTGCCTTATTAGTTTAATATATTTTATTTTTCAGTATTGGAATGATTTCACAGTAATTATGTCTTGTCATTGAGAGGAGGTAGTTCTTTGATTATTCATTATAGTTAACCATAAGTATCTAACCGTATTATTTAAAGGTATGAGTTATGTCATAGGAGCAGGTTAAACTCTTGAGAAGTGAGTATTTTTTCCTTCAGGACATTTATTAAATCATTATTATGTGAACTAAGGCTATAATGCAGTAATGATTAACTTCCCAATTATCATTTTAAGCAATTATTATTTAAAATAAAATAATTTCACTTTCCTTTAGCGGTTTGTACTTCTGTTAGCCCTGGGCAGTGGTGTAGGTAGAAGAAATACTAAAGAAATCTGAGTTTCTAGATAAACAGTAAACTCTATTTAAAAGGTGACCTATTTAAAGACTTAAAAACCACAAGACAGGTGAATGTTAAATGAACCATTCAACCAGATTTCAATAAAAGCACAAAATCTTTTCTCTAAAGTTGATAACTATTAAAACTTAGGTTCTGAGACATCTTTTGGGATGCTATAGGCCAGTTCATATTCCTCAAACCATCCTACATAGAGGAAAAGGTGGTTGTACCCTAGGTCTCATCTCTTCTATGTGTGACTGTCCTTTTCTGGGCAGTACTACTAAAGTGTTCAATTGTACATTGCTAAGCGATACAGTCACAATCCAGACCATTAGTGCATTTCTCTTACATGATGGGCATACAAATTCATTTCTCAGTGTGTGGAAGCAGCATCCCATCTTCAGCTTGAGCTCCAGTGATTTGTGGTGCATTCAGTATTAATTGCTCACTATTCTGGGAACTTCACATATCAATTTGACTGTACCATATAGTATGATCATTCACTACAAACGTGTTTGAAATATATCTGTGCAGTGGCAACTGCTAAAATGAACAGATATTCATTTTTATTATAAAATGAATTATATCTTAGACCCTCAGTTTTCAAAGGGGGTGTGCAGAGTCAGTCATATAAATAACAAGGGAAAGAGAGATCTCCATTTATAAGAAATTTAGGTGAAACATTCAGCAAGGAAATGCAGATTCCTTGATACCTTCTGGGATGGAGATGGTCAGGTCCTTCAGAAACACCATTTTGTCACAGTTGGCTCACAAAGTATGGTCAGGCAATGTTGTGTCTGTTTGTCCCCTGAGAGGTCCCAGGACAGTAGGGATGATTGGGAGATTCTTGGAACTTCAAATAACTTTCATATCAAAATAAAAAGCAAAAAGAAATAGCTTCCATCATTTTTTTTAAATTCTACATTCCAGCTGCAAAAACTTTCAAAATTTCTGTCAGTGTATGAATTCCAAAAATCACTTCTGGGCTTGTCACCTACAATTCCTCTCTCTGCTGGCCTCAGAACTCAGGTGACTTCTTCTAGGTCCACTGTCTGCTACTCTTGATTATTTAGACTACCCAATTTTGACTATAGAAAAGCTATTGTTTTGCTAATAACTCCAGGGGGAGAGATAGGTATAATGTAAAATAACCAACAGGAACTTGTAAGAAATCTAAATAAAATGAAATAATGGTTGAGTCCCATCCCCTGGTCTACACAAAAATGAAATGAGTGACACAGGATATTCCTTAGCTCTTGCCTATTTCTTTATGATGTCTTTCCTCGCCTCTGAGTTATTTCTATTCATATCCCTTTCTCTTTTTTGTCAGGACTAGTGAATCTAGAATTTGCCCTATTACATAGAACAGAGTTTACCAGACCACGCGATTGTAGAAATCACCTGAAGCTTTGGGCAAAAATATGGATCAAATGGCCCCACCCATGACGTAACAAGAGGAAAGACTCTGATTTTCTGTGTTTTAGGTAATTGCTCATGTAATTCATCTTATGAGAGAAACTTGGGCAATACTTTATAGACCTATCTTTTACCAAGTAAATATTCCTCTCCAATTTTCTTTTATACTGGGCCATAGGGAAAGAGAGACCAAAGTGTGGTCGCATAAGAACCTACATGAGGTTTATTTTTAGCTTCGAGGAAATGCTAGACAGTATGTCTACTCACATATTTCCCTGCAACCTTTCTCACAAATTCTGGAGGCTTAAAATGCGATCGAGATTATTGGTCAACAAAAGGGCAAGGGGAGAGCCCTGTGATGGTGTGTGCAATCCAGACGAGGATGGCTGGTCTGATCTCTTATATGTGTGAAATTTCATAACACCTCTGTGATAACCAACTCTTGATGCGGGTACAGCATGGATTTGGTTTTTGGTCTGTGTGTTTTAGTCCTGATAGATTTGTATTGCTATCTTGCAAAAAAAAAAAAAAAAAAAAAAAAAAAAAAAAAAGCAAAAAAAAAAAAGAAAGGCTATTATCTTTATTTTTAAAACTAACAAGAATTAAAAGAAAAACAAGACTTATATTTGTCTTTCTCAGTATCAGTGGGTTAAGCTTTCCCACTTGGAAGAAGCCAGCATAGCCATTTGCAACTGCTAGTAGAGAGCAGCTGAGGCTGCCCCTTCCTGAACTCAATTCGATTGATGTCTTCATTCCTGCATCTGGTTCTCTTTGGCCATGCAGGCATGATTAGATTTCCTCAGCCTCTTCTTTCCTGTGGTCTTTTCAAGTTGCTCTGCAGAGGCCCTGCTTCTCAGGAGAGCCATTCGAGAAGGCTGGAGATGGTCCAGAGCAGGGCTGCATGATGGGCCCACTCTGAGGCTAGCCAGTTTACACTAAAAACCAACCAACCAACCAACAAACCCACCCACCCACTCCCAAGCCCAGAATACCAAACTGCATGTGAAAACAATCTTCCTGCTATCCAGCAAGTAGCAATGTGCTCTTTTAATCATAGTTATTGCTATAATTTAAATAGAAAGTATTTTACATTCATTTTTCTCAAACTGCTCTAATCACAGTAGTTTTCATTTTGCCTTAATGTAGCAAATGCATTTGACTACTTAATTTTGTTCCTTTGTATAATATAGCACTTTACATTTAAGCATCTCGGCCTGCTCTTGTGTATTTTGAAAGTAGAAATGGATTGACGAAACCTCCCTTAGTTATGCTATGACTTTAAAAAATTGAACTTCTAAATGACTTACTTCATTCAACACCAAATGAAATGATGGCTTTAGATGTCTCTTGTATTTTAAATTTAGATGGAAATTAAATTCAACATAAACCGCATTGGGTCTATCATAGTCAATATCATAGTCAGTATTTTAAGAGATTATTATTTGAATGAATCATTTTCTCAGGGGCTATTGTTTATAGCTAAGTGAGTAACAGTGGGCTCCTCCTATCCTTATTAATGCATGGATAGTTTTCTTGTTTTCATCCGACAGATAATCTTTTTCCAAAGATAGAGCTAAAGAGAGAAACAAATTCCCACTGGGAAATTGTAATTTTCTCCTAGGATAGATAAATTTCTCCATACATTTGTTTCGAAATATTTGCTAAAGTGTTGTCTATATGATGGTTCCAGATTGAATGATTTTAAGTGCATTTTGAGGTTATAATTTTTCCTGTAAACCTTTAGTTTCTGGTTTATCAGTGTCATTGGTGGGTCTTTAAATGATTGCAGCCCTTGTTCTCACTGAGAAGTAGGGAAAATATCATCTGAGCAATCATTTTGGAGAGGAATCCGAACTTTATAATGTTAACCTCTCACACTTTATGCAAATTTATGCAGCCCTATTCAAATCGTTATCTCATACACACTCCTTGAAAAAGTCCAGACCAAGATATTGAACAACTTTGGGGTAAAGCTGCTAAAAAGTAGAGTATTTCCCATATAAATGCCAGTTAGTCATTTCATTTTGTAGCTTTTGTGATAACCTTAAGCTGCTTGACATATAATAACTTGAGTCTATTGTCACTGTTTTTATTTTAATTAAAGTTTATGAAATGCATAAAGAGTCTAATTAAGAGAAGTTAGCTTGTTGGACACAGATGTCAGCCTAATGCTAAAGAATGGACTTTCAGAGGCAATGCGAATTTTGTGCTCATTGTGAGTTTAGGAGGCCACTTAATATTTTCAGGGCTATGTCATCCTTATTTGAAAGTGGGTATGATAATTCTTACTTTACCCACTATGGACTTCGTCTCTTTACTGGTAAATGGAGCTGGATCACTACCCCCCACACCCCTCTTTTTTTTCTCATTGTGACCATACAGGATTATTTTAAAAGTGTGAAACAAGTGTAAAGTATCTTTAAAATATCTATAGAAAAAAAATCTATAGGATGCCAAGCATTACCGTGAATATATATTTGACATAGATGGTTGCTACCTTTTTTTAAGGTAGTATTCTGACATGAAGGGTGGAAAAGCAGCTATTAAACCCTGTCTTTCTTGAAGGGGGAAAATCTCTCTTAAAATATATCAGGATGTGGATATTTAAAACAAATTTCTTGTCATCCATTTTCTCCAATGGGCGTCAGATGGCCTGGGGTTGATAGGGAATTTGTGGCAAAGGCTTTATTCTGTAGTTTGGCTTAACTTTTTATGATTTCCTTAAAAAAATTACTAAGCAGGTAACAAATTACCGTAACTGTTTGAATGTGGATTTTGCCTGTATTTAGGGTGTGAGATACTTATTTTAAAAAAGCAGAACATAAATAAAAGATATAAATAAAATATCATTCCACAAAGGTTTGTTTTTCTTTTTTATCTTCTCTAGCTCTTTCCAAGGGTGTTGAAATCTGCTGAGATTTATTTGACGAAGGTAAGTTGCTTCTCGTTATCAGGCAATAAAGATGTTGTTATTGTTTACCGTTTGAGCAGCTCTGAAAGGTGAACACTTGTGGTTATAATAGGCAGAAATAATAAAAAGCATTGATTTACCTCTTCAGAAGGTGAAAAATTTATTACTGACACCTAAGGCGGTTTTGAAAGATAATGGATCACAGATCCCTACCTGTGAGAGACTTTTGAGTTTGATCTTTGGAGCAGTGGGTTGGTAGGTGAAGGAGGTTGTTTGGACATGTAGGTCATGGCCATAGATACTGGGAGACACATCCAGAGAAGGAGTGACCAGGTACAGAAGTCCTAGTCACTCAGAGGATGTGCAGATTAAAACCATTACCTCGAGCTGCTGTGCTAAAAATGCCATGTGCTGCAGGGACTGTCATGTGGCCTAATTGTGCCCACATATAGCAGAAAACCTGGATCAGGAACAAGGGGACCTAGCTAGGTCTGACGCTGGCCACGTACGTGATCTTGAACAAGTTGTCTGTACTTTCTGGAACCCGGCCAGGGCTGGATCCATGTGACCATTGAGATCAAATTCCCCAAATGAATTAATTTTATTTAAACATGCATTTTTCGAGTGTCTAGACATTAGGCATGCAAATATGAATAAAGGTCAGTTCTTGTGGTGGCGCTGAGCTGGAGAAGAAAGTCAGTGTTTACAAAGCAGTGTCGTAAGAGACATATTGAGGAATGGGTATAGCATGATCGACATGCAAATTAGGAAGCCGTTTCTCTTAGGGGCGGAAGGACAAATGAGAGGACGTTAAAGATTTGCCTTGGAACTTAGTCTTGAGTGATGGATTCGGGAAAAAAGGGTCAACAGGGAAACAAGGGTATTCTATGTAAAGGATCAGATAGTAAATGATTTTGGCTTTGCAGGCCACGTGGTTTCCATGGCAACTCCTCTGATGTTGCCGCACACAAGGAGCAATGAGGCATGGCTGTGTTCCAATAAAACTTTATTTACAAAAACAGGCCAGATCTGCCTTGCGGTCTTTAATTTGTTGACTCCCGCTGTAGAAAGGCAATATGCAAAGATGGATTTCATTCAGAAACTAAGACTGTCTCATTGTAGTGCTTTTTTCCATCTCTGGAGTTTCAATAAACATGACTTCACAGATTTATATATGTGTGTATATGTATAAACCTGGGGGTGTATATCAGAAAACTGCTCATTACCCTACTGCACTTAAAATTTGCAGACATACTGGCCCAGCTTCCAACTCCTACACTGACAACTTGTTGGCTGAGGGTTTCCTCCGGCTGTCAGAGCTGCTAGGCCATGCGTGGGGAGCAAGGCAGGTATGCCGGGGAGTTAATATGACCCTCCCCTCCTCAAGGTTCTCAACCAATGATTGACAGGAGTTGGGGAACAAGTGTCCCAGCCGCTTCGCCCCGTGGGAAGGGTCGCTTTCAGCATGGGGTCTAGGGACTGTTTCCCAGTTCCCCTGTGGGAGTAAGTCCAATGGCCCACAGTTGTAACTTGCTTCTTAACACACTTCTTATTGGCTTCTCATCTTCCCTGTCTCATGCGTCCTCTTTACCTACAAGTCCATGGCCACCTCCCAAATCCCTAGTTGTACTCAAACCTGTGTTTTCACATTTGCTTCTGGTGGAATGCAAACCAAGACAGTCTTTGGGCCTGGAGGACATAAATTAGACTTTACATGTGATTACGTGGAAACTCTTTGTTAAGGATGCTACAGGGGACCTTTCTTTAAGTAGGGCAGCAGTGCCCTTGCAGAATTAATTACAGAAGACTTTATTTGGGTGCAGAGACTCAGTAATGAAAACCATTTTCCTAACTATTGACAGATTTGCCTATTTTTTGATCAGAGACTGTAGCAGTTGCCACTGATCGCCCCGCTGCGGTTGCTCACAGTGTCTGCCTGCTCATTCCTCAAGCACCTGCATCCATCTCTTTCTTCCCCAGTTTGGAGGTGCTGGTCTGGGCACAGGTGCAACCTGGACATGTTGAGTGACCAGGAGCGGAGGAGGTGTGGAGAGGGGGGCTTCACAGGGGTGGGTTTGGAGGAGGTAAGGCTGGACCAGCTGGAGAGGAGAGTGGGCCCTGAATGACTGACTGCCTGAGACATTTAGGTTCGTTTTGTATCCAGAGTTGAGCTGCTGACAATCTTTGAGGAGGGAGAGGCAAGAGTGTTCAAAAACATTCAATATGTACTTATTGATAGCCTATAATATGCCAGATATTATGGACAGTGTATCAGTGTGGACACTGAGGTGCTGAAAAGCCCCTTCCTGATATTTCCAGTAGTCAGTGCCCCTCTGCACCCACTATTCCTTCTAATCGCTAGCACTTCAGCGCATTTATTAAGTACTACCTGTCTCCACCCCTACCACCTGCCTTATTCAGCTCTGCCTTGAGCTTGGTGCTAAAGTTAGCCATAATTAATGAGCTTCTCCCAGTTTTTATTTTTTCCCCCTACGAGTAACAGTAGGTTAATAAGAACAACATTGAACTCAGCCTTTAGAGAGGAGAAGTCATAATCAGTCAACGTGCTTCCTGAGAGGAGTGGTCTTTTTTGACCAAAGACCACTGACCATCTTTACTCTGAGGCCTGAGGCTTTGGGGCTATTTAAGCATCAGTTAGTGGAGTTGTGTCTCCCTTTCCCCATCAGATAAATGCCCGAGTCACTCTTCTACCCCTGCTCTAAGGACTCTTAAACTTTTTAAATAAGAAGAACTCTATTAAGTATTTCATTGTGAAGAATCTGAAACATACACTAAGTATTAATAGAGAAAACAGTAATAATGAACCCTCGTAAACCCTTCACTCAAATTCAGTAATTATCTAGAGCTTCTGTGTTTTGTTTCCTCTGGTTTTTTTTTTTTTTTTGCTTAAGCATTTAAAAATGAATTCCAGCCATTGTCTCATTTCACTTGTACATATGTGAGTGTGCATCTCTTGAAAATATGGCCATTTTCTTATGTAACCACAATGCGTAGTCACACCTCGCAAAATTAATCATAATTCTGTTTTTAATCATAGTGCTTTAGCATCATCTCATACCTAGTCCATACTTAATTTTACTGATTGTTTGTTCGAATCGGGAATTAAACAAGATCCACGTACGTCATTTGATTGTTGCGTCTCCGAAATTTTGCCTCTGGAAACTCCCAGAGTTCTCTGAAATTTGATCTCACATCTGTTGGGGACAGCTAGACTTGTGACAATGCTTCTTCTTTGACAATTTTCCCCCGACTCCTCCTTCCCCTCTTCCCTTTGCTTTGCCATTTTTTAATGGCAGAAAATTAGGCTAAATGTAGATAGTTTCGGTGGGGATGCTGAATTTGAATGTGAGTTCTGAACTGAGAGTTCAGTTTTGGCCTGACGTTTAAAGCATCATGGAAAATAAAACTACAGGTGAAAACCTGTAGTCTTTTTACTCATTACAGCTTTGGCCTTATTATCTCCAGCAATATGTCGGACCCTTTTGTCTGTGTATTGAAACTAAAGAGTTGATTCCCATCATTCTTCCCACAAATTTTCAGCAGGCCAGGGCCAATTCTCTGCTTGTTTTAGGCTTAAAACTCCTGAGGGGCAGGGACAAAAGGCGGGTGTGCAGTTGAAGTCGCCGGATAGCGTGTGCATAAGACGGGAAAGGGAGTTGAACTTCATGGGCTTTTCTGAAGCTTTCTCTCTTAACTGGAAATGTTGCCATTTGCTGGGATGTTTGCTGTATGTTTGTTGGAAAGAGAGACCTCTCTTCAAGTGTGCTGTGACATTTCTACAAAAATCAATGATTTAGAAAGAGGTATCTGCAATGAAATGTGCAACTTTCCTTTCCATCCGTTGGAAAGCCTGCTGGGCAGGTTTTGAAATCTTCATACATGTTTTGTTTACCTTCAGTGGATAAAAAATTTATTGACTCTGCACTTTGGAACATGTAACAGATATCTTTTGGAATGTGACAGAAAACATAATAATCGCTAGTCCTATGTTTTCCAAATTGGTTTTGTGGCATTTGCTTGCTTTTTCTTTTTTTTTTTTTTTCACTTTTAGTACTAGTGCTTATCTTTTCCTCTTATCTCGCAAGATTTTCATCTTTATTATATGTGATTGCCTAATTCACTGGAAGGGAGGGTAATGAACGTGACTCAGCACTGCCTCATCCATGTGTCAAGTTGGAACTTGTTCTTTGAATATTGGAGGTAGTGAAGCTTATAGGAGCATGATGATGTTTTCATTTGAATTTTGAAAATTTAAAAAGCCAGGCACTAAATATTGACACAATGAAGAGAGAGAGGCTGAATCCACTTGGAAATCCAGCCCCTACCCGCCACGAAAATTCTCAAGAATTTTTACATCTTCTTTAAAGTCCTTAAAATATAAAAAAGGGGTTAACTTCTAACGCGACTGATCAAAGGGGAAAGGAAAATAAAGAAGAGTATAGAAAGACTTTAATGAAAACTCAGCACAGGGCTAGCACTTAATTCCATTTCACAAGAAAAAAGCATAATGGACAGTGAGAAGAGCCATTTACATTAATAACTTCCTAGCAACAGCTGTGATGAACAAATACGGGCACATGAGTCCATTTTCTAAGACGCTACCTCACAACAGAGCTTAGAAAAAAGGGGAAAAGGCAGCAACGATCAAATAGCTGAGACTCCTTGAACTGGGGTTATGTTCTGTGCAGTTTCAGACCAGACCACTTGATCTTTGTTATTGTGGCTGAAAAATGATTTAGCAAAAGAGAAGCAATTTGGTGAGATGAATCTCTCCCCCCAGGCATAGGCAAGGGTGAATGGGTGCTTAGAGGTCTACTTTTTCTGGGAACGGGGGATTAGGACGGATGCCTGTGAATTTCCTGGCTCGGCACGAAGGCCACTAACATCAAAATCCTCCTTCTCCTCCTGCCAATATCTGCTGTCATTGGTTGAATGCTTCCTCGCCATGTCAGGCACTGTGCTTAGCGTGTCACATAAATTTCTTTTGAAACTCACAACACTCCTGGAAAAGTAGATATGGTTATTTTCATTTTAAAGACGAGGAATCCGAGGTTCAAAGAAGGAAAATCACTCGGCCAAAATCTCACGGTTAATAATCAAAGTAAAAAATCGTTCGTTTTTATTGAGCATGTACTGTGCTCGGTGCCAGGCAGTGTGCTGAATGCTTGCGTGGATCGTCTGAGATGACTGGACTCAGACCTCAGATGAAGCAACACAGACGCAGGGAGAGCAGATAATTTGCCTGAGGTCATCTAGGGAGAACCAGAACTTGGATTCAAGCAGTTGTGCCAGAAGATGGGACAATAAGGATTCAACCCTGAGTGTACCCTCACCTGCACCACCGCAACTCTCCACGTCCCTGGGCACGTGGAGGGCGGAGGCAAACTCGTGGGTCACTGACCACGTCACGTGTGACCCGTTGCAGCCACTCCCGTGGGTGTAACAAAGTTATTCATAGCCACATTAGGCTTCTGGCAATTGACTAAGGTGAATCTTAGACAAAACCACAGAGAACCGTGCGTCTGAAATTGTGTATGTGTGTGTGTTTCTTCTTCCTGGGGTGCTCAGTATTCGTTAATTTACTATCCTTTGCCTCATTTGGAAAAAGGGATGGATACTCGTCGAGGAAATATTTTGTGCTGCAACTTTAACACCTACGAGTGGATCAGAGGGAAAATAGCACCTTTATGTATGTATGGTTAGGTGCAGATGTTTTCAGTGCTTTAAACAAAAGAAGTGACTAACCATAGATTTTCAGGGGCATGACGAGCAGCTGGTGGAGCTATCTTGAAGTGTATGTGTGTCTGTAAGTAGGAGCGGAGGATGGCTCAGAAAGGATTTTCTGGGAAAAAGAGGGAGACTTTC
Organism: Pteropus vampyrus; assembly: GCF_000151845.1. Lineage (NCBI taxonomy): Eukaryota > Metazoa > Chordata > Mammalia > Chiroptera > Pteropodidae > Pteropus > Pteropus vampyrus. Next base: position 4,757,084 of record NW_011888859.1, on the reverse strand, counting down.
GTCTCTCTAAAAAGAGTCAAACAGGCCCTGTGGCTTATTCCACCGACATGATGATCTCAAGGCCTTACCTCCTCCCTGTTGGCTGATGGGAAGACTCAGCGAGGGGCGAGGATCCAGGGAGAAGCAGCCCGAGGAAAGTGGGTCAGTAGGCTGAGAAACGGGGGACAGCTCTCTATTCAGTTTCCTAGACTGTGGCCTTTGTCGAGCGGCCTGCAGGTACAGTGCCTGCGTGTTCCAGTTTTGCAGATTTACCTTCCCTGGGAGGAGCCCCAACCCCAGCCCCAGGGCCTGCAGGAACCCGTCTGGCCAGCACCCCGTTCCCTTTCCTTTCTCCCTCAAGCTGTTCTGGCTCTTCTAGGCCTGTGGTGATTTGGGGCATCTGAAGAATTAACCCTTTCTCTAGAGGGTCTTTGCTTAACCACAGGCAAATGTCTGGATCCCCTTTGAAGCTGACTTCTCTCGCTGGACACCCGGGAATCCCCTTCTCTTAATGGGGAAAGCTCCTCGGGAGGGGCCCTCTTTCGGGTCCCCCCTTCAGGCCTTGGGGCATGGGGACTGGGATGCACTTACGTGCTGGGCGATCATCCCTCACCCGGCTCGCAGTGACCTTGGCCTGGCCAGTGCAGCTCCACAGGGCTCTGCTGGCTGCTCCCATCTGAGGCCAATAAAAAAGGGTCTAAAGCCGAACTAGCGGCTGCCCTGGGGGGACGCACTACCACCAAGGACAGGCACCCAGAGGAAACCAAGAAAACTGGGACAGTGGAGGGGAGCTGGGGATGGTGGCACATGATCTGCGGAACTGCTCATGTGGCCTCTGGGGACCACCTCCTGGTGGCCTTCTGGGCAGCCTAGAGCTCAGGGCTGAGGGGGCCACAGCCACCTTCCCCTTCCTCCAGGCCTGCTGTCTGAAGTTCCTCAAGCTGGAAAATTTTCTTTCTCTTTTTTTTCCTTACATTTTCTTTCTCTGTCCCTCACTCATCTCGGGATTTGAGAAATTCTTTGATTTCCAAGCTTGAAAAGGCAGGCAAGAGACACCGACATCACTCGTGTTCTGCCAGCTTTTGTTCGGGTCCCAAAGAAAGTTTTTGCATCTGAGACATTTCGAGATCCTACCCCACCAAATTTCTTAATTTCGTTTTTGCCTAGTCGAAAAAAAAATTGGCAACTTACCTTCGCCAATCAGAATGCTCCCCACCTCTCTTTCAGAGAAAATACTCGACAGCAACTAACATCCTGTATTAATAGACCAGTAATTGCTACGTTTCATACCATGTAGGTTTCCCTCTGAAACCGCAATTACATTCAGATTCTGTGGCGAGGGTTTAAATGCAGCAGCTAATGTGCTGTTCCAGCATCTCCCCACCTCATGGCTTTTTATTGAGCCTTTAATTGGACCTTGTGCTCTTCTGGGTAGGGGCAGGGCTTTGCGATTGAGTTCCATGGTTTAGTTGGGTTCTTCAGCGAAGATTTTAGGATCCCGAATTGCATCGAGAGATGCATTTATCGGTGTGGGTTTCTGATGAAAGCATGAAATCTCACTGCCTCGCCGAACACTGTGGTTTTGAATCAGGACTTTGGAGACGAAGCTGAGAAATGTCCCCAAACTGAAGCTCTTAACAGAAATCACCAGCTTTAATTTGCAGATTGGCTTTGCCACAGAGTTTTAGCTCAACCCTGTTTCAGCGGCTGCAATATTTTCTGATGTTTAACCTCAAGCCCTCTTGCTCTTTCCAAAAAATCTGATGCCTCAGACAGCCGAAGCACCTGTGCTGTGGACAGCGTGACTTCATGTACTTAAGGGCTGGCTATTCCTCCAGACTAAATAAATCTGGTGTCACCCTCTATTAAGTTTAAAAAATATCCTTTTCCTGACTGAAATACCAAAAGAAAATGAAAAAAGTATGGGCTTTCCTTTATTTTTCATTCTTTCTTTTTAACCCTTGCAAAGGTGCCAATACATATGTCAGTATTCGGTAATCACCAGTGAGGTTATCTTTTTTTTTTTTTTTTGCTTTTTGTTTTCTAATTAATGACGATCCCAGGCAGCACCAGAGACTTGACTTTACCATTTACAACAGGTTCGACATCCCACACGTTTTGATCTCGGACGCTGCTGTAATCGAGTATCCCACATAGAATGTTAAGGTGAGGAGTCATTCTTATTGAAACACATTTGAAAATCTCTGATGCGGAGGCCTTTCTTTGCTTGTCATTGAAGATGTTAGTCATGAAGAAAGTTCTTATCTTGGAGACTTTGATAGCTGTTCTAAATCTTGTAAGTACTATTTTCTTATGCTGTTTGTTGTCAAATCAAATTTCACTTGGAGTAATAATTCTTCATCCTGGTCTTATGATATCTCAAGAAGCCTCTAATTCATTTAGTACTAAAAACAGTTTCACTTTCAAAATCTTTCACAGATCTTTCTAATGTAACACTGATTTAAAAATCACATCACCCTTGCTCAAAACTTTTGAAGGCTCCCCATTGCCCTTTGAGTCTTAGAATGGAAAGGGATCATAGAAATCCAGGCTCCCACTGGGTATAGAAATTATGTTCCCAATAATCTTCTGTCCCTTGCTTATGACTTCCAGCACCTGGGACTTCACCACTTCATGAAGTAATCAGTTCATTATCGGACAGTCTGAGGTATTACCATGGTTGTTTTGCATGGAGGCGACATCAACTCCTTGCAGCTAGTGGACCAATGGACCTGATTTTGCCCATGAGTACAACCACCAAAACACTTGCTTTCTTTTGTATGTGATATTTGAAGACATTACTCTGTCTGAGGTATTTTTCACCAACTTAGGCTCAGAGCCCTTTCGCTGTTCCATGTGGCATGGTCAAGGCTCAGTGTCAGCCCCTGCGTACACTCTAGTTCATCATCGCTCCTCTAAAAGTGTGGAGTCGGACCGAGGCTCATCATCTGGGCTTTCGAGAGCTCCCTGCCAGCCTGTCTCCTGTATCCACCCAGTAGGAGGGGATGAGGAGTGGGGAGAAGAAGTTTAGAGGAGCAGAGAACAGAAAATATATTGGGATATTATCCTTTTCTGTTGTGTGGCTCCTACAATGAATCTTTCCCCTATCTCTCCAAGAAAACATCAGTAGAATATTAATTTCTCCCTGATATACAGAATTAGACTTTTTTGGGCTGGTGTTAATTAAAGTGCTTTCTCCAGCTTGATGGGAGGGCAGGGGCATGTCCATGAGGCACTGGGAAATTGGTTCACAAAAAAGAATGGCTGTGTACACTACATGTACACACACACAGACACGTTTATACTGCTTTTGTCTTGATTTTTAGTTGTATACGATTTTTGGTTACTCACGAGGCCTATGAGCATTAAAATTCTAGATTATTGTTGATTCACGAAAGAGAAGAATCTGGTTCTGCCAGAACCCTGGCACAGTACTCTGTAATTGCATTATGTTTCATAATTGTTTGGAGCTGGGTTATTTGTCCAATTCCATCACACTTGATTATTTCCTCCTCCTGCCTTATAAATTGGATAAAGCTCTTATCAGTATTTGCTCAGCCGTAGGAAATGGCCTGAGTTTTTCAGGCCCTCACATCATGCTTGAAAGAGGATGTTAACGTATCTGAAAACACCAGGCCTGGCGCTATTTGTTTAACACCGTTTCTCCACAGCCCACTTTTTGACTAAACCAGTTTCAGCCGCAGAAAGCAAAGGTTACAATGAATAGAAACCCACAAAACAGGAGCACTTCTAACTAGCAGATCTTAGATGGACAAACGTCAGTGTTGGCTGCCTGGTGTCAGCAGACAGGGTCTTTGGCAGAACACGGCGAGCTCACCACTCCTGCAGGTGAGCAGCCAGGAAACCAGCCTTCCGGAGTTCCCTAGAGAGTCTCAGAGTCTGTGCAGCACCCTGTGTGGAAGGCAGGGCTCTGGACTAGTGGGGGTATTGGTAGGGCTGACGTCTTCTCCCTTTATCTCTGTATCACCTGTGCCGTATGCTTTGCCATGTATTTGCTTTTCAGCAGCCTTATGAAGGATGCCCAGCTGATGCGACTCCTGTCTCCAGGTGAGAGACGATGGCCCAGAGAGGTGTCACGTCACAAATGCCAGTTGGAGGATTCACTACATCTTCGACCTTTGCCTTCTGGACACTACGTCCAGTGCTCTTTCCGCAGCATTTTGCTGGCTTAATATGATCCTTGGGGCCGATGCTTTCTAGCTGTGAAAGAAAAGCCTTGAGTCAGAGAAAGGCTGAGATGGTTGGGTTTGACATTTTTCTGACGTCAACAGTGATTTCGAGCAGAGGAGGAGGGCATAGGCCTCTGCCCAAGGGATTTGCTGAAGCCGTTCTGTGGAAGTTGTGTAGCCCAGGGGACATTTGATGATGCAGCCTCAAGTCCAGAACAAGTAGGGAGCTGAGATCCACACCTGGGCTTGAGGCGACATCCTTTGCACTATACTCTGTGGATTCAGGCATCCCGAATCCACAGCAGCCCCTGGCATCATGAAGTAAAGAAGGATTTAAGAATAGGCTGACTTGTGTATGGTGACGAGTGAGGGCGGCACGTTGTTTTAGCTGAAGGGGCTCTTAGTGCTTCTCATGTTAGAGGAATTTGATATAATTTAAAAGAAAACACTCATTATTTTAATTTTCATTGTTAGCCGTGATAGTCTTTACAACCATGACGTATCCCTAAGCAACTTTTAGGGAGTTCAGTCGTCTCATTAAAAAAAGGAATGTCAAAAAAATCAAAATTTCTAAAAATGGTTCCCGGGTAGAATTTATTTAAAATCTACTTATGTATTCATATATACAAATAAATATAAATAATGTCAAAAAGCAAGAAACACAATAGAGTATTTAGAATTCTCTCGATTATTCTTCTACTAAGAAAAAACTGTTCTGTTTTTCCTTTTAAGGAACACTTTCTCCTGAGTGAGGGGTCCCTAAAACTACTGCTAATACAGCAGAAGGAATTTCCCAATTTTCCAAGTGCATCTTACTTTCTCTTGTGTTTCTTTCTTTCTGTTTCTCGCCTTTGCATCCCGTTGCATTGTAGAAGTTTTCTATTCTTTTCTGAACGAGACAAGTCCTCCGTGTCTTTGTCCTTGCTCCCTGTCTACCTTGTGGCCGGCCCCTTCAATGGAATGGTCCTTGGTTTGTGTGCGACACCGCAACCTTCGACTGACAGCAGTGGTTGGTGGAACAGACTGGACCACGGACGTGACCCTCCCTTGGGAACAGGGCTTTGGCCGCCAGCGTGGGTCTTCTCGTAGCTTTCTGCCTTGTGCCCGTTCTCTCTCAGACTGGCCTTGCACTGTGAGTTCCCTGATCGGGGGTTTGGCCAGGTCTAACTCAGCGGTGTGGCTGACGGTGGCGGCATTTTCTTTGCTCTTCATAGTCTTTTCCTCTTTAGAGTCATGAGGGACAACAAAAGGGAACTCGGATCCATTACAAGGCATCTGGAGGAGTGGGTTACAGCTGTTCTTCCCAAGAGCAGGCAGGAAGTGTTTTAAATAAAGATGCGACCAACGGTGCCTAGTTCCCGGCTAAGACACTGACACTTGAGGATCTGTACAGACCCGGGTTTCTTCCCTGGGGGACTAACGCGCAACATTAGTCTCACAGCGGAAGAGGTTTTGAAGTATTCTGGCCCAGGCCCCTCTTTACATCGGTTGAGTCAGAATCTCCATGGGGACCTCATCTTTGGAAAAAGTTGCAGGGGATGCTAACACGCATCTCTGTTTAGAGACGCTGGTTTAGGAAACAATTACCCAGAGCTGTTTGGAGGTCATTTGACATCCAGACTGTGATGCTGTTTCCTTCAAGCCTTCTGCTTCTTATGGAGTCTCATAGGGCACCAAGGTGTCACTCAGAAGGCATGCCGCGGGGAGGATGGACTGTTGGGTGTCAGGAAAACGAGTGTTCAGCAAGTTTTGTCGTTCTCCAATGTGCAAAAGCCTGTAGTTAGGCACCTTCACCGGGTAGGGCAGCGCTAGGAGCTGCGGGCTGGTGATGAGCTGACTGGTTTTACTCCTGACTCTGCTTTTAAAGTTAGCTCACTCGATTTCCTGGGGCTTCGGTCTCCTTGCTGCTAAGATTAGATTGGGAGAACTGGAAGGTCATCTGACATTCTAGGCTACTTTGAGTTCAACTTAAAAAGAAAAAGCGACTTAGTATTATACAAGTGACCTATTTTTATTGTAGAAAACCAGAAGATGTAGGAATAAGCAAAACAAAAAAGGGAAGAAAAATGTCTTATTTCATGACCCCACCACCCTGGGACGACCTTTAAATATAAATTCTTGTAGCCCTTGTGCCAGGATAAACAGATCTACGCATGTGTGGCATAAACATAAAAATGCATATATTTTAATGTAATATATATTTTCCAGCAAGGTGCTCATATTGTGTACTGTCTTTTAACAAGAACACAGGAAAACTCCATTAATTGCACATGTGACACTATAACTTGGGGGCGGATAGCTTAGTGATCAAGACTCTGGCCTTGGAGGCTGACATGGGCTCCGCTCCTTACTAGCCGTGTAACCTTGAGCAAATCACTTCACCTCTCTAAATCTTGATTTCCTCCCATGGAAAATAAATATAATAATAATGCCCACTTCATAAAGTGTCTGAGGGTTAAATCAGACAGTGGATGCTGAGTGCTTAGTGCAGTGTCCACTAAGTGCCCATAGTAAGGGCCCAGTAAATGGTAGCTAAAATGCTGCATTTCATTTCACTTTACTAATATACATAATTTACTATTACTGCTTCTTCAGATTTTTCTTTGCTATTATACACAACGCTGTAATGACTGCTTCATAGATAAGTATTTGTACATATTTGTATGTATTCCTAGGACAGACTTCTAAAAGCAGAATTGCTGAGCTAAAGGGCACATACATTTTATTTTATTTTTATCTTTATTTATTTTGGTTTCTAAGAGCATCTGTTGCACAGGTCTGAGTGCAAGAAATGGCAAACAGCTGCTACATTTGCTTTTAAAGCTTGTCAGGTGCAAATGCCAAGTCCTGATGCTTTCGAGAGCCTGCTGGGTCTCAGCCCCTCTGGAGCGTGCTGGACCCAGGCTCCTGGGTGAGGGGGCAGCTTCTGCATGGAACATTCTGCCTCCTGTCACCTGAGGCATCAGGTGCTTTGGTGATACCCAGGGCTGGCTCCTCTTTATTTGTGCATACTCGGGCTCCCATAGCCACCTTTGGCTGGGAAGCTTCCAAGATAGAGGGGCCAGCCCAAGGACACTGGACGGACATGACTTAGCCAGGTGCCAGGTGTGTATAAACATTTGTTTGTTGGTTCTTTGCTATTTTTTTTTTTTTTGTAACTTGGCTTAAGGTCTATGTTTACACCTCAAGATTTTAAAATTAGTAAACTCTGTAGATATTTATATTCATGTCTATTTTCCACTTTTGGTGTTTTACTTAGAAATTCTACCCTATGAGGTTTTTAATTTTAATTTTTGGTACTACTAGAACACTTCATCCTAAGTGAGATAGATGTGTGTTTAAAATAAACACCAAAGATCATGCTTCTAGAAGTATCTTGTGGAGCTGGCTTGTGGACAATAAGACTAACCTTTACAATGTCTTTTAAAACCCGTGTTTAGTGGTGATAGAAACCTGATAGGAAAAAACATGTCTTGATTCACAGGACAATTGTAAAGTAGAAAAGTTTGTTTTTAATCCCTCTCTTCTGAGCCGGTCGATTTGTCGCACCTCATGCTTTTCACGAATCTATATGGCTCCAGGTTGTTCTATTGCTATCAGAAATGTTCTATCAACTAATTTATGCTAAGATGTAAATGACTGACCGAACAAGCTGTCTGTTCGTAGTCTATTTACATTTTAACAGAGCACTATAAAAAGAGAATGATACTTATACACAAATGGCAAAATTTCAGCCATCTGATTCCGACTGAATGCAAGAGATAAAGTTTTGGTTAAATGAATCCCTACCTGCTGGATTTCCTGGACCTACTCACGAAAGCTGCAGTTCCAGGCAGCTCCTGAGGGTTGAGAGCACACAGTATACAGGGCAAGAGGTTGAGCTCTAGAGGCAGAATACCAGGGGCCAGTCCTAGTTCTGCCCCTTACTAGCTGTGTGGCCATGGGCAAGTTGATTAACCCCTCTGTGCTTCAGCTTCCTCATCTGTAAAATGGTAATGAGTGACGGGATCCATCTCATAGCAGTGGTGAGAGGATTGAGTGGTTTATTAAATGCGTAGTGCCCAGAACACTGCCTGGCACAGAGCAAGTGCTCTATAGGTAACAGTAATTGTTATTTTGACCGAAGATCTTTCCTTAAGAATTAAATAGAAAGTTGGAATCCTTTCTTTACCTGTGCTCTGGGGATTTTGATACATTACCATCTTGGTCTTCCTCTCACGTCCCTAATTCTCTGTTTCCTTTTTCTTTTTGACTCATCCATGTCTCAGATTTCCCTTACACGTGATGATTTACACAACCCCATCCTTAGCTGTCATTTTTTTCCTTTCGCGCCTCTCTCCCTGGACCACCTTTGTTTCTCTTGATTCATTTATCAATTCTCTGAGCTGGTTTCCCAAATTGAAATCACCAGCCTTGCCTACCAATACTTAGCGTTTGTAGATTTTATCAGTTAACATTTGCGTGAGTTTTTGCTGTAATGATAGAACACACAACTTAAATTGGCTTAAATAATAAAGAAGTTTATTAGCTAAAACAATCCAGAATAAATGGCTTCAGGTATGGTTGGGTTGCAGGCTCTCATGATATAACCAAGGCCCTGGATTTTCTCATCTGTTCGTTCTGCCTTCCTGGGGATTGGCCTCATCGTCTGACAGCTAGGAGTTTAGCTAGAATCTGTGAAGTACTCATGTTTCTTCTCTTTCCACCATGCCACTGATGGGGAGAAGAGAGCCCACGTTCCTAGCATCAGAGGAGAAGCAGTTCTAACACTATATATAACTTAGAATCTGGGCACTGCTTTATGAACAGGAATGAGAACGGATGCCGATGGTCGAAAGCGGTAGGTAGTCGCTACGAATGGACTGCTTTTCCTCAAACTCGCCAATGCACGACCAAGAGTATGTTGATTCTTCTGTTCTGGCTTTACGAATTCCACTGAGGCAGTTACGATTCTCTCATGTTCTGGGTTCAAAAGCTCAGCAGTCAAATTTACTGTTCGCTTTCCCTATCAGTCCACTTGTGTTTCAGTCCGTGGGTCCTGGAACCCACTCCCACCTCCAAGTCTATGTCTCACGCACTGGTCCGGCCCAGTGCTGGCCCTCCTGCTCTGTATAATGTTTTGTGGACACTGGGGTCCACACTGAATTCACCTGCTCAACTTCTATGACATGGACGTCCCCAGCATTCACACAACTTTTTTTTTTTTTTTTTTTTAAATTTTCTGTTTGGTATCGTTACTTAGCTCTATCTTACTTCTCCTACTTTTACGGCCCACCTGGATTCAGAACGCCCCAGAAGCGTATCTGGTATTTCCCTGGCATGAGATCTCTATAATGGAGACTCAGCCAAAGCTTCCTTTGGCTGAGAGGGCCACAGACCCCGTGGAGGCATGCTGGGGTCGGGTTCTCTGTAGGCGGCATGGAACTCTGGACGTGCCCAGGTCTGGACGGAGCAGCCCGGTGGTGTGTGCTGTGGGACTGTGGGCCCACAGCATGTGAAGAGACGTGATGTGGACAAAGCTCTGGGATCAGGTCAGTGGGAGGGTGGCCGCTTTAAGCAATGTTACCATTTCTTTACTGTATAAGTTTTCAGAGCTTCAATACGGTAATACGCTCCATGGCTCTGCACGAGGGGGGATGTTATGAGCTGAACTGTGTCCTCCCAAAATTCATGTGTTAAAGACCTAACCCTCTCCAGAATGTGACTGTATCTGGAGATAGGGTCTTTAACGAGGTCATCAAGTTAAAGCGAAGTCAGGTGGTGGGCCCTAATCCAAAGTGACTGGTATCTTTCTAAGAGGAAGAGGTAAAGACAATAGGAAAGACCATGCGAAGACATAGTGTGAAGGTGACCCTCTACAAGCCAAGGAGAGAGGCCTCGGAAGAAACCAACCCTGCCCACACCTCGACGTCAGACGCTGAGTATGCGGAACTGAGAAAATCGATTTCTGGCACCGAAGTCGCCGGTCTGTGGTACTTTGCTATGGGTGGCCCTAGCAAAGGAAGACGGGGCTGGGGTATAGTCGATCGTGTTTTCCACATGAATTTGACCACACAACCCTGCTTTTGCCAACAGAATTTTATAAGGTGAGCATCTTGTGTAATTTCCTGGGCCACTGTGGTTGTCAGGGGCGCTGGGTGTAGCAGACGCCTCCCAGAGACAGACTAGCCTGTGCTGTGTGCTCTGCCTTTTACACACATTCATACACCTCAGAACTCTGCTCTGCTCTGCCTCACGGCCACGTTCATGTACTAATGGGTCGTAGCATATGATTGGGTCCTGGTTTTGAACCTCGCAAACTATGGAAGACTTGATTTCTACGAGAATACAACCTTAGTTGGGAGTCCCTGGAAATAAGAGACGGTGTTTGATTTGTATGATATAAAATGAGTACAATAATTTGCTAACTGGCTGACACTGGGAGGAAGATTTAGACATGCATGCGTTGCGGTTCTCTGTCAAAAAAGACATGGTTTGAAATGACCACTTTGAGTAGCAGTTTCTAAAGTCTCTTTCTTTTCCTTGATGAATGTGTGGTTCTTCTGAAGGATACCATCTCTTCTTTATCAAACAACCTGTGTCATGTGACATGATTGGTATAAAAAGGTGGTAAGCTTTTTCTATTCCTCTTGTATCTTTCCTTTTCACAAAAGTTTCTCCCTCTTTTTAGTTATAGATCTCTTTCTTTGGTAACAATAACTGTAGATTGTAGGGCGGCCAATAAGAATAAGAAAAGAGAAGGTGCCATTTATTTATCAGAACACATAAGCTGGTGCTCAAGGACAGTGTTAATGTCAAGTGCATATGGTAATTAGTTCTTGTAAGACTTTCACGGATGAATGGAGGGTCTCTTTTAAAAAATGAAATAATTATTGCTACTGGAAGGGGAGAAAAGAGGCAAGTCTTGGTTTTTCTCTGGTAAATGCAACACTTACTCACAGGGTCAAACAAACATCTCTAGAAAAGTCACAGCACAGGTTCATGCTGAGAAAAGAGTCAGGTGAGCATTTTTATTATCTGTTATAGCGTGTAGATTTAATGGAAAATAGTGCCTCAAGTAAGGATGGTTGTGGTAGAGAGTGGGGACTGGGAAGGGGCTGTGGACGCCTGGCTTTTGAAGTCAGTACCCCTTCTTCAGCTGAATCTGGCACCCAACATGTGGTCACCATGATTGACCATATAACCAAAAAGATGGCAGAAGCTATGAACATGTAGAAATTACGATGAGAATCATTTTGCATATCAGTCTTTCGAGGGTCAAAGTCCAGTGTGCTTGAGAATCACCTTTGGGTGCTTGTTAAATACAGATCCCAGGGACTCTTCTCCCTATGGCTCGGGTCCAGCACGTCTGGGGTTGGGACCTAGAATCTGCATTTTAAGAAAGTGCTTAGGCGATTTCAATATATTGAGTCCTCAGACCTGTTTTGGAAGCCACAGGCCTAGAAGGACCTGTTTCTGGGCAGTGGATGGGCCTGGCTATCTCCTTGCTGCATAAAGCTTGCCAGTAAGCCACACAGCTTGGCCATGTTATTGAGAAAATACAGCAAATGGAACCCAGATGAGTCATATGTAAACTTATTAAGTTTAAATGTTTTCATAAGCAACTTATCCTTTCCAAAAATCAGGTTATAATAAATTTTGGAGGGAGCCTTTGGGTTTGCTTGTCTGAAACAATACCAAATGTAAATTTGGGGACATTGCTGCCCAAGCCACAGGTTCTATAACTGCAAGAGCATAATCTTCATTGGTGATCAGATGACTAATTACACTGGACTTCCCTACCAGGGTCCTGCTGTGTGTCACACATATTTCTGGCCTCTTATTTGGAACGTAATAAACTGACTGACTGTTAAAAGCTTTTTGTCCCCTTTAAAAGGAGGTAATTTCTTTCTGTCCTACAGACTTTAGAGCCTGCCCTGAGGAACAGACCTCAGTCTTTACTAAATTAACTCTTCGGGTATTATGCCATCAGGATAGACTCAACGAGGGGGAATCGCAATTACTCACAAATGATCGAGTCAGCACTCTGTGGGACATTTATGTGATTTGTAGCCCTGCATTTAACTTAATCCTAAAATGGTTTAGATTTTAGGCAAAATTAGTTTCGTTCTGATCGGTACTGTACTCTTTCAGGCCACTATCAACATGATGTAAGAAAAACATAAAAGTTTTCTCGAGGTTCGTTGCTGTTTCATTGGTCTTTAATATATAGGCAGGAATTTTTTTAAAGGCCAGTCTCTAAAACCTCTTCAGATATCTCAGGCCAATAGTGTTTGTCAAAGTCCAATTCATGATACTATGGTCAAAATATTCAGTGGGAAATAATTTTTTCTTTTTGTCAAGTCAAAATCCTTTTTAAGTGGTATAAAACAATGCCATTCTTCTATTAAATGCGCATTTAAGTACCCAGGTAGCAATTAGATAATTTGGATGCTTTTCTGCCTGTCATGGGAACTAGGAAGACATATATGCACTCTTACATTTATGGTATAATCTTAATATCATCTATAAAAATAGCTGTGAAACACCTATGAGCCGATCGTCTGATCGAAAGGATAAATATCAACCACATGGAAATTAAAATTACTGTGGTTGGCCAAAATTTATCGGCGTTAGGTTGGACTTTGTCCTAACTGGACAATTCTAAATGAATGACACATTCAGAGGTATATAAGATAATGAATGTTCTGGGTAAAAGATGAAGCTCTAGTCACATTAAAGACTATTTTCGTGTTCTTGGGGTCTCCTGTAGCAGTTAACATCCTGGTAGGCTCATCAGAATTTAGAGCTATTGAAAATCAGAAATTCTCCTGGGGATGTTTTGGGATTTAAAAATTATCGAGGCAGCCAACCAGTAAGACTTAACCTTAAAATTTTCTTTCTTTCCTTTTTTGACCCAGAGATCTGGGAATTGCAGCCCAAAATCTGTCTGAGCACTTGACAAATTTAAAGTCCAGTTTTGCGAAAGGCGTGGGCCCTACATCTAGGCCAGTGGTTCTCATCGTGGCGTATTCTCTGCTCTCAGGAAACATTTGACATTTTGGTTGTGACACCTGGGTGAAAGTACTACTGACATCCAGTGGTCATCTAGTGGGACGCTAAACATCCTACAATACAGGGGACAGCCTCCTCCCTACCCCACTTATCAGAGAATTTATTTCCCCTGTGTATCAGTGCTGCTGAGGCCGAGAATCCCTGTTCTCAGCCAACCTGGGACCACATGGGTGTGCTTCTGGGCAGGCATCCCACAGCGGTGAGAACCAGGCCTTTCTGTCTTCTCAGGAGGGAATTCGTTCTGCATCTGGCATCCAAGACTCAGCATTCCTCTTTAATTGACTTCATAACTTCTTGACACTGAGTCCCTTGTCAGGGATTCAGTTCCAAAAACAATCCAGAATTTGCTAAAAGGTCAACCAAGTTTTGATTTGAGAGGGACGTCCAAGGGAAATTTTGCCCATTTATTTGTCTAGGGTCTCTAAAATCTTTCCCTGCATTGAGTAGATGTTGAGAAAAAAATGAACAAACAAACAAATTCAACAAATATGCACTTTATTATCTTAGTTTTCCAAATATTTCCAGATTGAGATGATGAGATGATAAGCTCCTGAGGTGGGTTGAGTTCATGAAAGAAAACTGTAGAGTGCTATATAACTGTTGGGGTGATGATGTTTTAAGGTTTTTCTTGTAGTTTTTTTGTGGTGTTATTTAGGGAGCATTCATAGGATGAGTATGTCTGATTTCATACGTGTTCTGTGTATAACTATATACATCTGATAACCTGACAGTGATAAATTCCTGAAAGATCCAACTCGAGGAAGAGACCGAGCCTAAATCCAAGCCTGCTTCCTCTCTGTTGACTCTCCCCAGGTGACACAGAAACCATAGCTGTCTCTGTAACCTAGACCGGAAACAGCTCGAAGCTTCGGTTCTTTGTGCCCCCCGGCTCCCCACCAGGTGCCAGCTCGGCTCAGAAACCAGATCCAAAACCCCTTTTAAGTGGAGGAAGGGGGAGGTTACCCCAAGTCTCTAGTTTCACCTTCCAGAGAAGGCAAGGAATCTGGAGTTTTCTCTAACCTGCAGCTCCCTTCTGGAGATTTTTCGGGATGGAATAGGTGAGCATCAGGCCAGGCAGCCCCTCTGAGAAGACTTCAGTTTGGGCTGAGGGGGAGAGGGAGGGTGGGGAGGTGTCACCAACATCAGAAGTGAAGACTGTCCTGACGTACTGCTTTTTACATAAACACGCCAGCAATGTAGTCTTGGAATATAGTACCTGGAAGCTAAATTAATCTCTTTTCGTTGAATGTGGATACTTCCTTTTACCAGGAAGTCATTGTCAGCTAATGGAGAGCCTGTTGGTGTGTAGAGTTGCGGTGACTAATTAAACCCAGAAGCCTGCTTCTTAATTGGTTTTGATCAGTCTTTTACCTTGAGTCTTTCTATATGATTTACAATGTAAGACAACTCACCTCCTGGGGAACGTGAGTGGGGTAGCAAAGATAACAGAAAAAGAAATGAAGTTTTAAAGTTAATGCCTTTTTAAATAACATGATACTAACATAGAACCGTTGCTAACTGCAGTCTGAGTGACTAAAGAATGAACTCGTTTGGGTGTTTTGTTTAGGGTGCTGGCACTTCCCATCGATGTGAAGGGCTTCTCCAGCATTGTTTTATTTCTTGCCTGCTTTGCTCATCCATCATGGGCTTGACACCCTTCACCGTCCATTTTCTTAATGCCTCTTTTCCCTTCTCCAAATCTGCTTTCACCCTTGCCTAAGGCTTGACAATCTTAAAAAAAAAAAAAATGCCTAAAATAGGTTAATTCCCATGTAAAACAGTCTTCCTGTTAGTTGTACCTAGGCTGTTACGAACTAGACTGGGTACTACGGGAGGATAGGAATCTTGTGTTCAGTCCCTGGGCTTCCAAGCCGTTTGGCTTCAAAGGCGCCAGTCTTGGCTGGGTCCTCTCCTTCCTGTCCATAGCGTGTTCTCCTGAGCTGAGCCTTCTCTTTCTGTTCGTTCCGGTTCTACCTGCCACAAGGAAGCTGAGGCATTAACCCATATTACCCCATTGGATAATGAAACCAGGGCCCTAGAGCACAAGGTCTAGAATAAATTCTCCTTTTACTCTACTGCTTTTCCTGTAATATTCCATGGGACTGGTCTTCACTTTAACAAAGTGAAGTCCTACAAATTCGGATGTTCCAGAGGTAGAATTCGTGGTTATTCACCTTCAGTTAACTAAAATATAATCTCGTGCCAGATAAACAGAAAGCATTTTCTAAGTCAGCTTTTCCTAGAGTGTGCTCTTCTGAACACTGATCCTATTAAGTGCTAGAAAAGGCAGTTTTATCATCAAATAAACAATGTTTGGAAAACACTACACATTGTGCCTCACTCTTAGGAGATTTGAAATGCACATTATTGGTACGTTATAGCCTCAGTGAATTCTTGCAAGTTCAAATTTATGTTTAAATCTGTTTCCCAAGTGTGCTCAACCAGCTCCATTGCATATATATGCTATTACATGTATATATATCTCAACTAATAACATCTACACAACACCATTTACAAATGGGATTCCGGGAGAGTTAATCTGCTTAAGAGCAGAAAAAAAAAAAACAACTCAGTAAGAATGAGAACTAGAAGGATTCTCCCAACAAGAAAGTTCTGAATCTCCAAAGAATAGGAGATGCACTAGGAAAACCAATGACTCCTTTAAATTTTTCTTTGCAAAATGACCTTCTTTATAATCATGCTATGAAAATCAAACATGAAATAAAGAGTATCAGATAATATTCTCAGAAATTTAGAAATTGGCTTGTTCCTAAAATATTCATTTTTGTTCATCCTAAGAATTGATGTATTAGTTTTCCCCAAAATGAAGTCTAAGAAGCTCATTATTATTTATCACTGCATTCGCTTTAAGTGCCTCCTCCCCGACCCCACCGGTGCCAGTTATCCTTGAGTTAGGAGAACTTCCTGTCCTGCAAACAGGATTACAGTAAGTGTTTAAAACAATAGCACTTCACAGAACAAGTGGTTTGTGGGACTGTACAATGTTCTTTATGTCACCCGTGGATGCTGCTGATTAAAAATGGATATTATTGAATGCAAAGGCACCTCCACTTAGCTGGCATTGCATGGTGATCGTGAGTCAGACATTCAAAGCCCAATTTCATCCCCTGCTACTTCTGTGTCCTTAGCTTCTCTGAGCATCAGTTCACTGTTTGAGATAGAGAGAATAGTGAAAGCACTCGCCTTATGGGAGCACGGTGAGGATTTGGGGGTCTATGCCCCTATTAGTTTCCTAGGGCAGCCATAACAGAGCAGCACGAACTGAGTGGCTTAAACAGCAAAAATTTCTTGTCTCTCAGTTTTGGAGTCTGGAAGTTTGAAACCCAGGTGTTTGTTCCTTCTGAGGGCTTTGGGGGAAAATACATTCCAGGCCTCTCTCCTGGCTTCTGGTAGCCTCGGCTTATAATGGTGTGCCTACTGTTTCTTCATGTCATCTTCCTTCTATGCATTTCTGCGTCCAAATGTCCTCTTTTAATAAGGACACTATTCATATCGGATTAGGGCCCACCCTAATGACCTCGTCTTAACTTGATTACCGCTGCAAAGACTCTATCTCAAAATAAATCACATTGTGAGATTCTGAGAGTTAGGAAGGAGCCCAATCTATCTTTTTGGGGAAATAGAAGTCAACACATAATGATGCCTAGGGGGCGCTAATTACAGAGCCCATGGTAAGCATGCATTAAATATGAGTAATTATAACGAGGTTGATCCTTATGAAATTGATGATATTTGTTAATTTTCATGTACAAAAATGGAAATATAGTAAGATTCAACAAGACTATATTGCTTTTTTTCCCAACGGTCTCCAGCTAGATGTTCTTTGTTCCTGACATAGATCCCCACCACCTGAGGCTTGCTGTGCTGACTCATTTTGCCTCCTCCAGTCTAAGGCTTTCATCTCTCAGTTCTGGGACTTCTCTATTTTTACTTATTTTTTATTTTTATTTTTCAATTAGCATTGCCATTCAATACTATTTTCTGTTAGTTTCGGGTGTGTAACTTCTCTAATCTTCACCTCCTGAATGCAGTAGAGAGATACCAGGATGCTTACCTGTCAGGCCCCCACTTGTAAGGGACCCTTCCAAGGCCCCGGGAGAGGCCTCCAACAGGTATTCACATGGACATAGATTTTTGTAAGATTTGCAGAAATAAAATATTTAACCTCAGTCATTGAAGACCACTCTCTCTTTGCTCTCTGTGACACTTTCTCTCAGCTTGGGTGGCACTGGAGTGGCCCTGGGCAATTATTTTTTAATAGACTTTATTTTTTAGAGAAGTTTTAGGTTCACAACAAAATTGAGTGGCAAGTACCAAGATTTCCTGTATACCCACTGTCCCTACACGGGCACAGCCTCCCCCACTGTCATTATCCCTCACCAGAGTGCTCCGTTTCTACATTTATACATCATAATCTCCCCAAGTCTAGAGTGTGCATTATGGTTCGCTCTCGGTGTTGTGCATTCTGTGGGTGTGGACAAATGTGTAATGATATGTATCCACCATTGTAGGATCATGCAGAAGAATTCGACTGCCCTCACGATCCTCTGTGGGCCACCTGTTCTTCCTGTTTCCAACACCTGGCAACCGGTGATCTTTTTACTGACGCCACAGTTTTGCCTTTTCCAGAATGTCATATAGTTGGAATCACACTGTATGTAGCTTTTTCAGATGGGCTTCTTTTACTTAGTAATATGCATTTAAGTTTCTTCCATGTCTTTCGTGGCTTGACACCTTATTTCTTTTTTTATACTGAGTAATATTCCATTGTCTGGATGTATCACAGTCGTTTCCAAGTTTTGTTATTTATGAATAAAACTGCTACGTAGCCCTGGGCAATCTTGAGATAACTCAAAGTAAAGCTGAGATGGGAGTGCATTCACGTTGGGTTTAGTGGGATACATGTCTGTAATTCATAATCCCTTCCATGTTTCATCAAGCATTGCTAGCTATCTTGTTGCAGGAACATTTTTAGGAATATTTGTGCCACTCGCTGAGCCAGGTCGCTTGGCATCATGGCACAGAGGTGCTGGGTAGGACACCATCCTGCAATATGAGTGTGTTCTCCTTCATCTGTTCCCCAAGTGTGTGGGTAGCGGAGGAGAAACAGGGTTTGAAATGTAAGGAGCCAGAGGCTAGTTTGTGAAAATTTCATCAGATGTTTGACATTGTAAGTTGAAGATTTAGTTCTTATACCCAGTCAAGTGGAAGTTTTATGTTGTCAGGAATAGATTCATTAATGCAGCATCTTTCTATCAACTATGCTAGAGAAAAGAATGGACTATCTCTTCTCTCTGTAGAATATATACAACATTTTTGTCTTAAAAGATGATTAAAGAACATCCAGCCAAAAAAAAACAAAGGAAAAAAGTATTATAGATCTATGTTAGTTATTTAGTTAATAAAGATATTTTGGTTTTGTTGGATTTCTGTGCTCTGTGTAGTATTTGTCAGTTGAAATTGTATAATTTGTTGAGGTTTCTTTTCTCACTTACCTACTAAATGTACTTCCACGAGAATTCTATATTTATAATTTTACATTTTTTTCTTAAAGAGACACTCTAAGGTTATAGACTCTTCCGGCCCCTTAAGACTAGATCCTTCCATGCCCCTCGGCTCCTTTATTTTAAGATCTGACTACGTTTTGTGGGATCTGACCAATTCTTGTCACGTGCAGGTCATTTTAATACCCACCAATAGAGTAAATATTATTTTAATAGGCTCTTGATTTGCAGAGAAATTAGTAGCACAGCGTATAAAGGAAGAAGTGCTGTAAATAGTTCATCCCTTGTGGCCTCATCCCCTGAGTGCATCTGTGGGCTAATGTGTTTCCCGTACGTGCTGAACATCCTGGTATGAATGAAAGAATCGGTACATTTGGCTCTTAAAAATACCCTTTCATCAAGTAATTAAAACCGTTGCTGTTACACTCATGGAAGAATTAAACAATGATTTATAATTGTATAAAACACCCATGTTTTGTTAATGTTAAGATAAATTATTGATCTTCTATTACAACATGAGTGCTACTCTTATTATGACTAGGGGATATTGGACTATTATTAACTATATTTTAATTTTTTTAAATAAGAGTTCTCTAATTTTGTTTTTTAACTCATTTATTGAATGCTGAAAGAGGGCATAAATAATGACATTATTTGTCTATGGAACAGGCTATTAGGACTAGACCTATTTCACAGTTGGTAGAGAATTGATGTGAATTTCTAAGCAGGTCTGTTCCCCAAACATCAGTTTTATGATCATTTATTTGTAATTTGAGAGTAGATTCAGTTATTTTACTAGAGCTAAACACATTTCAATCTCATTTTGGGTGGGCAGTCTTTGCTTCAGGAAGATGAGAATTTGCATATTTTGGTTCAAAAAAGAGCCATAACAAAGGATTTTAGATCGTTAGCTGGTTAGTTTAAATGGGGAATAGCTAGGAAAAGGCTGGGCTACCTTTTAATTCTGTGAGCTTCCTGACTATCGCTGAATGATGGGGCAGCCAACCATGGATGACAGTAATAAAGGGAACAGCCAGCACGTTGTTCTGTGTCTGGACGTTTGGATGTTTGCTCCTGCTCCTCTTCCCAGAGTGGACTGCATGTGGTATATGTGTTTCGTCTCACGCCCGTACTTCACAAGGCGTATCGAAATTACGTAGAGCAGGCGAGGAATGCAAATTATAAGACTCTTGAAATGCTTTTTCTGGCATTACCTTCAATTGTGCAAATCTTACGGAGTTGTCCTTAAATTATGCAAATTGTGTTATATAAAGAAAACAACATAAGAACTATGTCAGTGTTACATCAAAATGACTGTAATGCCGTATAAAAGAGAAACAACTTTTAAATTTGATTTTATTCATTTGTTATTGACAACAAGCTTTTAGATACAAGAAACTCTTCTAGTTCTACAGGACTTACTGGAGTTTGAAAACACAAGACTTGGTATATCCCAAACACCCCTGAGGGGTGGAAATGGTGTTATCCATGTTTTCAATCTTCAGCTCCTTCCTGAGCCACTGCTATGCATTTGGGACAGTTTTCAGCACTGTAGATACAGTGGTAAGCGTGGCACTGGGGTCCTTTCTTTCAGAGGGTTCTCTTTTAGAACAATAGGAAATAAACCAGTGATCAAATGCATATGAAATGTAAGCATCAGACGAATAAAGAAAAATTAAGCAGGGGAAGGGGGCAGAGACTGAAGGCGATGGTGCCTTATAGAGTCATCTGAGAAGGCTTCTTGGAGGTGGTGGCATTTGAGTAGAGAGTCCACATACAGTGAGAGAGAGAATCATGTATGGTTCTAAGAAAAGAGCTTTCCAAGATGAAGGGAACTATGAGTGCAAATGAGTTGAGGTGGGAATAAGCAGGGCTTGTTGGAAAAATAGCCAAGGGCTGGTGTGTCTAGAATGCAGTGAGTGAGAGGATGATGTAGCGGAAGCCAGGCGGGGCAGAGGTGTGCTTTGATTTTCAGTTTAACAACACCTACAGTCGTCCTGTGGAGGCAGGCAAGTGTGGGAGCAGCATTTATCCA
>NW_011888859.1:4718682-4736251 GCF_000151845.1 Pteropus vampyrus | reverse complement strand
TTCTGTGAGCTTCCTGACTATCGCTGAATGATGGGGCAGCCAACCATGGATGACAGTAATAAAGGGAACAGCCAGCACGTTGTTCTGTGTCTGGACGTTTGGATGTTTGCTCCTGCTCCTCTTCCCAGAGTGGACTGCATGTGGTATATGTGTTTCGTCTCACGCCCGTACTTCACAAGGCGTATCGAAATTACGTAGAGCAGGCGAGGAATGCAAATTATAAGACTCTTGAAATGCTTTTTCTGGCATTACCTTCAATTGTGCAAATCTTACGGAGTTGTCCTTAAATTATGCAAATTGTGTTATATAAAGAAAACAACATAAGAACTATGTCAGTGTTACATCAAAATGACTGTAATGCCGTATAAAAGAGAAACAACTTTTAAATTTGATTTTATTCATTTGTTATTGACAACAAGCTTTTAGATACAAGAAACTCTTCTAGTTCTACAGGACTTACTGGAGTTTGAAAACACAAGACTTGGTATATCCCAAACACCCCTGAGGGGTGGAAATGGTGTTATCCATGTTTTCAATCTTCAGCTCCTTCCTGAGCCACTGCTATGCATTTGGGACAGTTTTCAGCACTGTAGATACAGTGGTAAGCGTGGCACTGGGGTCCTTTCTTTCAGAGGGTTCTCTTTTAGAACAATAGGAAATAAACCAGTGATCAAATGCATATGAAATGTAAGCATCAGACGAATAAAGAAAAATTAAGCAGGGGAAGGGGGCAGAGACTGAAGGCGATGGTGCCTTATAGAGTCATCTGAGAAGGCTTCTTGGAGGTGGTGGCATTTGAGTAGAGAGTCCACATACAGTGAGAGAGAGAATCATGTATGGTTCTAAGAAAAGAGCTTTCCAAGAGGAAGGGAACTATGAGTGCAAATGAGTTGAGGTGGGAATAAGCAGGGCTTGTTGGAAAAATAGCCAAGGGCTGGTGTGTCTAGAATGCAGTGAGTGAGAGGATGATGTAGCGGAAGCCAGGCGGGGCAGAGGTGTGCTTTGATTTTCAGTTTAACAACACCTACAGTCGTCCTGTGGAGGCAGGCAAGTGTGGGAGCAGCATTTATCCATTAGTGCTTACAGAGAAACCACCCCAAGATGTAGTAGCTTGAAACAACAGCCATGTATTTAGCTCTCGAGTCTGTGGGTTAGCAGCTTGGGCTGGACTTGGCAGGCAGTCTCTTCTGTACTTAAATATGTCAGTTTGGAGGAGAAAAGTCTTAATGAAATGTGTGGTGAGAGAAGGTTTCGTAGAGGAGCTGACAACTTGAGCTGTCTCTGAAAGACACGATGGGTTTGGACAGGTAGGAGAGGGTGTTCTGGGGGAGGGGCAAACGTGAACGTAGGAACAGAGGGGTGGGTGCGGAGGGTGCGTTGGTGATAGGGCGGGACAGTCCAACTAGAGATGTGATGACTCTGGGGTGGTGCTGTCAAAGGGGAAGGGTATGGGCAGGATTTGGTGAGATTGGGCCACAAGAAGATTTCAGCCCGGAGGTAGGAGGAAACAGCCACGAAGGCTTGTGAGCCTGAGAATGGTGTAGGAGATGAAGGAGAACCTTGGCATCGTGCTTGATGGTGGGGACTGGGTTGGGGCTGGAGGTTCCTGCCCCTGGAAAGCAAGGAGCTGAGAAGACCCGCTCTGGAGTGATCACCATGGGAATCGGGAGGCGGATATGCAAGCAAAGTTATAAAGTGAGGCAGAAGGACGTGCTGAGGGGTTAAGACGTGGGAGGGGAGGGGATGGGTTTGTAAAAGGGGATCCTACAGCAGAGTTTCCTAAAAGTGTGTTCTCTGTTCCACAATATAATAATATATATTGTTAAGTTTTCACGTCATCACGATGGTCAAAGATATAAAACAACTCCAGGTAGTCAAGAAGGAAAGTATTAAATACAGGAGGACGCCTAGTTTTCAGAGAGACCGGAGGTTGTAGTATTTCCATGAAACTATCAGATGCATCTGCCCAGTGAAGATGGTGGTTCACTAAAAAAATCCCACGTCTTCCAAAGCCCTCACGTGGCCCCCATTGGCAGTGGAGCACTATTAGGATGGCGGTTTCTTTTTGCCTTTCAAATCACGCATGCGTGCTCCTCGTGGGTGCCCTGCGGGCAGAGATTCAGGAGGGGTAGATATCAGACTTACAGCTCTGCGATTCAGGGGGAACAGGAGCAAATGATGCTGAGCAAGCAACACACTGTTTGACTCATGCGGGTGCTTCTTTCCTTTCAAGTCCATTCCTACTCCTGTAGAGATCCCTGCCCTATTTTACAAGATTCCCTTTTTTTTTTTTTTTTTTTGCAGAGTTTGGTCAAAATCCCCCTTGGCATGCCCGTAGCAGTTTGGAAGAATAATTTAATTTTAAAGATCACTTAGTAATGTTTCTCTTTGTTTTCTATTATGAAGCAAAGCTGGATAGAAAATACGGTGAAATAACTTATTTGGTTGCAAGTAGATTCTCTTGTACCTGCCTTCTATGATTTTTCATCATGTCTATCTATATATATCCATATCTGTGTCTATATATGTAGATATAGCTACAAATTTATCAAAATGGGATATGAATGTATAACTTGCCAGTTAATTGGATCTCAAACTCTTCTGGCGTGCACTGCAACATCAGAACCCACAGAGATGGGGAGGTGTTGCTCAAAATATTTTCAAAGAGCTCAAAAGGACAACCCTCCTATTTTCTTTAACACTTTGGCGGAGCTAAAACGGAAGAATAAATAAAGAAGAGCAGAGAACAAGAAAACTTAGAAGTAAAGCTCGCTCACAACCGAGAGAAGTGGATTTCCGGAGCGCATCCTCAAGTCCGTTTTGCTGTCGTGTGTGTCGAGAAGGCTCAGTGGTCAGTCTCGCATGGCCTCACCAACGCTTCTTCATCTTTTCCTTTATTCTGCAAGTGTTTCGCAGGCATCTGTTGCATGCCAGAGATTATGTTAGAGTTGGAAGGTAAAAATATGGCTTGACTCATCTTTAACGTGAGGAGGGTTCCCATGTAGATTCAGCGCCCGCAGCATCCTCCTCCCTATTCAACATTCATCTGTATATTGTCTTGTTCTTTCCTTCTCTTTCCTACCTCCGGGGGGAAACGGCCCTTCACTCTTCCATGCTCCACCTGTGCAGTGGGTTGAATTCCATTCTTCCTTCTTCGGCCCTTTGGCGGCTTTTTTTTTTTGCCTTTTAAAAAAATTTTTTTTTTTTTTGGTTTCAGTTTTCCGTTCCTTGGTTTGGCCTTTGTTTTCTTTTTTGAGGCATCCCTCTTGCTTGGCCTTTTTTTCTTTTGTTTTCCCCTTATTGGCGTTTCGTTTCCGGTTGCCGGCTTTCCTTTTGCCTTCTCAACTCGCTTCCTGATCCTCTCTTTTTCCATGGGTCTCTCCTCTGTCTTTGATATAGTATTTCCCAACCTTTAAACAGATCTTCCCTATACTCTGCTGTTCCCCTTAGTAACTCTCTTATATGCCCTTCTTCTTAAAATTCTTGAAGCAATAGCCTACACTTCCTGTTTCTTATCCTATACTCCCCACCGTATCCCTTTCACAATGGCTTTCGCTTCCAACATTTTATTGAAACGTCTTCTTGAAGGTCATCAGTGACCTCCAACTTCCTGAATCTAGGATCTTTTCTCAAACAGTCTCACTTGATCTTGCTCTAGCATTTAATATGGTTAATTAACCTCTGCAGCTTAAAAGCCTTTGGCTCTTTGTTTCCATAACAGCTCGTTTTCTTGGTCCTCCCCTTTTTGGTTTCCTCCTCCTCCTCCTCCTCCTCCTCCTCCTCCTCCTCGTTTTCATTGCTTTTCTTCCCCAGATCTAAACATCCAATCATTTTATGATTGTTGCCATTATTATTATCACCAATATCTCTAGATAACTGAGTATCTACCAGACACTCTTCCAGGCCCTTCTGTATAGTAATATAGTTAATGATTACCACAATTCTGTGAAGTAGTGGCTGTTATAATTCCCACTTTACAAATGAGGCTGTTGAGGACCGGAGAGGTTAAATGATTGACCAAGCTTAGCAACTCCAGGTATTCAAGAAGGAAGGTATTAAATACAGGGGAATGCATCTGACTTTGGGGTGACCTTTTCTACTTATCGCTAGATTTTCCAGGTTATCTCCTCTACTTCCAGGCTTTGAAACTCACTCTTAGTGTGTGACTGGCACCTGTTCTCTTTTTCCTCTGCTTTCTCACACTACTGCCTCGACAGTGCGACTTTGATGCCCATCGGTATCCCACAATGGGTCCCCTCAAGACTGTGTATTTCCTCCCTCAACAATTTCACCAATCTGACATTTCTGTCTTTGTTAAAGGCCCCACTTTGTTCTTAAACTAGGCATTATTTTTGTTATTTCCACATCTAATCACTGTGTAAATTCTAACTCATCAACATTGCTTCTTCTGCTACTATTTCTTCTCCTTCTAATGATTCTATGCCAGTTTCCCATTCACAAGAAAGATGATTTATGGGTTTGAATAAAATATATAATTATCCCGAGTGGGCTCTCTGGCAAATCCTCTGTGTTTGACATGTCACCAAAAGGTTGCTCCATTTTTAAGACCGTTTTTACTCAACTCTTTGTGTCTATGAGCAAGAGACTTAGCCAGACCAGGTCTTAAGCACGAGTGTTTACAACTCTGAAAAATAATCTCCCATTTATCTCTACAAATAGATGCCAACAGCTTTGTGAGCCGGTTTCCAGACCCACTTGAAGCAAACTAATTCTATTTGATCAACAGGGGATTGAACAAAATATTTTCACGTGAGATAGAGTTGATGGATTGGCTATACGTCAGGCTGGACCCCTGTTGAGTGGAAACCATGGAAGTGCGTCCTGAGAATAAGCCTCTAGACAGACAATGGCCATGACCCCTGATTTCGGTGTGTTGGTTCAGGCTCCTGCTCTCATACCTGGTCTCTGCTCAGGATTCTACATCTTGGATCTTACCTCCCCAGCACACGAATTTCCTGCTCTGTGTTCTTAACTCTAAAGTTGCTTTTCGTAGCAACCTCATCTAGGACGTATATTTTTAAGCTTAAAAAGAGTAACTCTTATTTTTTAAATGAGAGATTTTGTTTTGAAGTGAGTGATACCTAAAAGAGATATACTCGGAGGCTGGTTTCCTAGGGGATTCTGTCCAGCCCCGCCCTTCTCTCCCAGGCCTTCGGGGGTGTGAAAGCACAGGGTGCAGAAGGAAGATTTACATGGGGCCCTTAGGTGTGGGGTCCCATTTCTTGGTGCCTGTGGCTAAAACACTTAATTCCTGAAAACCTTACTTTTCTCCTGTTACAATTTGTCTGTTAAATGATACTTGCCTTTCACATTCATACTATAAAGGCTCTTATAGGTAAGCTTCTTTTTCTACAGGACGATATGTAAAAAGTGAAAAAAATCTCTGCAAAATAGAAAAGTTTTGCAAATGTTAATTGCTATGTTCAGATTAAAAACACCTACCTGATTTTAATCAATATTTGTTGATTTTTAAAGCAGTTTCAACAAATGAACGGGTGCCTATAATTATTTTTAGCTACTGTACATATTTCCCATTATGACTCCTTCAGCAAACAATTCCCAAGGCTGCTATATTAAGCAAAAACAATATAAATGTGAATACAAATCCCATCCTCGTTAAACGAGAAATGGGTAGACATAATGGTGTATTTTGTGCTATAACTGTAGGATGCTTTGAAAGCGTATTGTTGACTGAAAAATAAAGGCATTATATTTGTTTTTATTTTTCATGTTCTATATCTGAAAGCTGTAAGGAAAAAATGCCCAAAGACCAAGGTAATAGGGGGTTCATTTATATATTCAGCCCATTATGCCCTGCAATAGAATTCAATTGGTGAATGTATTTTGCATGATTTTCCCATAGAGCATGCTGTATTTAATAGCATCTGGCACATCTCAGAGAGCCTCACTGCATATCATGAGATGTTTAAATCATATTGAATACTTTATAAAAGCAATTTCCATTCTGTTGTGTTCTCTTTGCAGATGGTGATCTGAAACAGTTAACAATGATAATAGTTGTCTTCACTTTACTTATTTGTGACTTATCACTGTTATAGATGAAGAAACAACATTTATGGAGCACTGTTTCTAGTCCCTGGTTTTGAGACTGACTTCTCCTCAGACAATACCTTGGATTTCACATTTAGGTCTCTGGTGCTAGATGGAAACTAGCGTTTTGCACGTGAACTTGATTTGTACCTGTAATAGTCAAGTAGAGTGCTCGATTTAATAATGACTGGTATCTACAGAGACCAATGAACTCAATTCTTAAAGCAATGGAACCAACACAAATACCCTTTGAAGAATGTGTCTGTCTTGCCCAATTTCAAATGCCCATGAGCACACACTTATTCAACGAACATTGAGCAAAGTGGTTGGCTCCGTGGGGCTGCACTGTTAATAAGACACACTTCCTGCTCTCAGGGGTTACATAATCAATCAAAGAGGAGTTATTCAGCAATAACACATATTTATCATGTCTCCTTTGTGCCAGGCATTGAATTAGTCAAGGCAGTTCAATTGTATTTTATTTAGAATTTTTCCAAGTAACTCACAAAATATCCGATTTGAAGTTGAAAGGGGAAAAATAAAGACTTTGAAAGTCACTGTTGTAGACTTAACAGCCTTAGTTGTCTAGTGGCTCCACCACAGTCTGTCTTGGAAAACTGGGCATCTTGGTTAGCAAGCCAACCACTACCCATAAACTCATTCACCAACCATTTACCAAAGACTTCTCTAACTTTCTTCTTTCAAGGTCTAGAGGCTAAAGTTTTGATCCAGGGAAAAGAAATAAAACCAATATAAGAAAAGTTTCTTTTAGTTCACCTAAAGGAATGTGGAGATTCATGCTTGAATAATGGACTCTAAATCTCACTACATACATATTTACATTTCATGTTAAGTGCTAAGGTGCTTTTTATGTGTAAAGTGTAATCACATCATAATGAAATTGATTGTAAAATACGAGAACACACACATCTTAATATATATGTATGTGATTCTATAGCTCTTAAATGTCTTTTGTCAGATTCTATAGGCAGGTGTTACTGAATTCAAGCAGTGGAGGGTAAAGAAGAAAAAAATTTGTTAACATTCATCCATTTGTTCATTCCATCATTTAGTCTTTAAAAAATAGGTATGCACTAATTTATATAAATGTTTAAAGAGTACCTATTACGTACTAACTACTTAGTGTTAGAAAGAGAAATGAATTAGGCGGCATCCCTGCCCTCAAGTGCATGAAAATAAATGCCTTTAATACAGTGTGATAAGAACTACTCTTGCAGAGCTAAGCAATGGATAGAGAGCGTTCTTGAAAGGAGAGAGATGCCCTCTGCCTTGGGGGCCTGGTAAGTGGTGGCGACTCTGTGAGTTAAGCTTTCTCAGAAGAGGAGTTGGTAGACGTGAGACAAATCAGAGTTCTCCAGGCAGATGTGGAAGGGCTTGGGAGGAGGTCTGTAGCTCAGTGTGTGTGTGAAGGTTCATAGGCCCAAAGGCTCCACCCTGTGTGGCTGAGTTGGGTCATTTGACTGGAGATGACTGGCCAGAGATGAGAGGCCAGATCACGGAGGGTTTGCATGTGTGTGATGACGAAGAGTTTGGACTCCAGGCAGTATACAGTAGGTGATAGAGGGCCAGCAAAGGGTTTTAAGTACTTCTGTAATCAGATTTTTATTTTACAATGATGCCCTTGGTAGCAGAGTTGAGGACAGATTCAAAAGAGGCCTGTTTGTAGATAAGGATCTAGTTAGGAGATTCTGATCAACCCACAGTTAGTGAAAAGGGGTGTCTGAGGGATGCTAGAGAAAGGATTACTGTATAGCAGGGGTCCCCAAGCCCCCAGGCCGTGGACTGGGACTGGTCTGTTAGGAACCGGGCCGCACAGCAGGAGGTGAGCAGTAGGCAAGCTAGAGAAGCTTCATCTGTATTTGCAGCCGCTCCCCAGCGCTAACATCACTGCCTCAGCTCCACCTCAGATCACCAGGCATTAGATTCTCATAGAAGCACTGGTCCCTGGTGCCAAAAATGTTGGGGACCGCTGCTATACAAAGATGAGTTGAATGGGGGATGAGGATGAGGGAGAGGAAGGTACTTAGGGTGAATGCCAGATTTTGGATAACCAGGGGGCTGACAGGGCCATATTTGCCAGCGAGAGAAATGGGAAGAGAAGTGGTACTTGGCTGCAGACATATTTAGTTCCATTTCCGCTGAGGCTGGGGTGACGGTGGACTACGTGGGGAAGTCCCGGTGGCAGTTTCTGCAACGTGTAATTCGCTATACTACGCAGCACGGGCGCTTGACGAGAAAAGACTGTGAGTTCCTGCAAAGAGTTCGCAATCCAGTGGAGCAGTTAGTGTCCACGTGTTAGAACAACGCAAGCCAACGCTGATCCTGAGCCAAGAGAGAAAACATTCCCATTTGTTTTTCTGCCTCCAGCCCCTCTGCAGCTCTTCTCCTGGAATAGAGGCTCCAATCCTGGCCAGACTTTGGAACACATATTTAATTATGTCACCTTCCCAGTTTAAAAAAAAAAACAAAACGCTTTGACGACTGTCAATTACCTGTGGGATAAACCCCACACTCAGCATTGCATTAAGGGCTTCTCAGAACTCATATTCCACATGCCCCTTGAACACCAACAGATGGAGCCAGTCCACTCGACAGGCTGCCATGACGTCCGCGTGCCCACACTCCTGAACTTTGCCTCATGTGTCTCCTTGGCTCAGACAGGCATCCCCAGCTGCTCCATGGGGATAGTTTTAATCACTAATACTCAGCTTTGACCTCCGCGGCACCTAGAATAATGACTCCATAATAGAAGAATATATGACGAAGAGTGGTTACTATTTGGAGGACCCGGGTTCAAGTTTGGGCCTGATGCTGTCCAAACCTCGTGGTCCGTGGGCAATCCCTAAGCTGCTTTAGATTCAATTTCTTCATCTGTAGAATGGAGGTGAAAATGCCCATGTTTTCTCTGAGATGGAGTTCAGAACGATAAATAGTCATAAGGTAACTTGTAAATGAAGTGCTTTTTAAAGGTATTTTATATAGACATTTCACTCTAGGAATTGAAATGTCTATTTCTAAATAATAAGACAAAATGTACAATTAATGGCATCTTTCAATGGCAACCCTTTTTCTTCCTGAGAAAATTTTGATGAATATATACTGCAAATAGGGAGGTGCTATCTATCACTGACCTACATCGATCACTTACTTTGTACTTGGTGCCCTGCTAGGTACTGTAAATGTATCATTTATTTTCTCCTTTTGCAGATGGTGTGTTTGTATGTCACAACGGACTAGGCTACAAATTATGTTATCTTATATTTCAGGGAAATTCAATTTTCTCTCGGATTCCATAACTAACTTTTACTTAGGTTTGGCTGCATAAGGGGTAATAGATAATTTCTTGTACTTTTGCTGGGTAGTCCTCAAATACTTATGATCCGTTATTCTCTCCATGTTAATCTGATGGCACTTGGAAGATCCCTCGGTGAAGAGACTGTAGCTGGAATGACAGCGATGGGTAGCCCCTGTGACAATTGTATCAAACTTTGTATCTGCTTGTCCGTGCATCTGCAAAATTGAAGCACAGACAGGGAGGAAGGATAGAAAACGCTACTTTGCAGATAAATGTTTGAATGTATCATCGGAAACTGAAGTCCTAGTTGGTCCTGGATGGCTGACGTAAACACTCCTTGTTCCTCCGATTTGACCAGAGGTGCTGCATCTGAAATAATGGTTTCTATTTTCTTTCATGTTTTTCCAGCACCAGCAAGTACACAAAATGTTTGCCTATCCCCATTTTCTGAAAATTCATCTTCTCATTACTCATTTCTATCCCCTAAGTGCCGACTTTCAGCTCCAAAACATTGCTTGGCAACATTAATAGCAGTACTTACGTTACTGATATCGTAGCTGGCGTTTATTGAACGTTCCATGGGCCAAGCTCTGTACAAAGTGCTTTAATCACATTATCTCATTTATTCTTCACCACATACGTTGATAAGAACAACTATGTTAATAGATAGGGACTATGATATCCCTATTTTCCTGATTAGAAAAATGAAGCATGGAGCAGTTAAATAATTTCCCCAAGTGCATGCACTTTGCACTTGGGGAAATTATTTAACTGCTCCATGCTTGCGGTAAGGCAGAGGCTAAAACCTAGAACATTCTGATTCTAAAGCCCGGACACCTACACACTGAATCACACCATCTCCTGAGGCCTTGCTTCCTGGTTGCATTTTTCTTTGCCAAAGCTATACCTCCTCTTCAAAGAGTTATGCATTAGTTTACCTCACATGGTTTTCTTTCTTCTCATTAAATCCTAACATAGAACTGCTTGAAAGCCAAGTGTCTGAACTGGAGGGCTTTGAATGGGTGACCAGGGGTGATGGGTGACCTCCTCTGCCCTTGGGCTACCAGGTCTGTCCTTGGGTAGCTTGTGGCTCCGGCCATTACTGGCTGTGAGCAGCATCTGTTTGCCCTGTGATGTACATATATCTATATACCATTCCACATATGTGATGTGAAAAAAAGTCGGGGGACTGTTAGGGTCTATGGTGAGCCTGTCTCCCCAGGAGCCTGGCTCCTCAGATCTCATAGCATTAATTATTTCTCACTGAATCCAGCTCTTAATGGATCACTGTTCAGGTTCACTGATCTTTCTAGGGTCTAAGGGTTGATTTCAATTAGAATAAAACTTCCTGCGGGCAGTGCGGGGCCCATGGGAGTTGCTTGTTGATAGGTGAGCGTTATACATAAATAAGCAAATCAGCTTTTGCCCTGTACAATGACCTGTTATTATCCTGTGACTAGGTTTGTAAATCAAAGTGAAATAGAAAATTAAAGTAATTATCTGGACAATTTAGCAGGAAAACAGTGGCAGGCTAAATTTGCCAGATAATATATGACTGTTTCCCATATCACTTGGATTAGGGAATCTGAATTGTGTTTGCACACCTGGTTCCATATATTAGGACGCAGCTGTCGGCCCAGAGGACTCTGGTTGTTTATCCGGAGAATCATCTACATCACCTCTCCAGCCTGACCTCTAGGAGTCTGGTCATGTACATGGCACAGTCATGTATCCCACTGTCTGCAATTCCCCTTGACCACGCCGCTGGAGAACCCGGTAACCACTTATAAACATACATGTGCCACACGTCTAAGAAAATGTTCGTATATGGGGAGTATTGCAAAAAGCCATCAGGTACGCTGCACGTGGCCTGGATAAAATGGTTTCTTTATAGAACCATCACTGGTGCAACAATCGTCTAAGGCACCAAAGCCCATTCCACCAATCGCAGCAAAGGACACAACGCCTCCGACGCGTGTCTCCTTCTCCCCACAGGCACGCTATTCTGTGCCGGAGACTCTCCATAGGTGGAAAAGCACAAAGGAGACAGCACAGCATTCGGGCTCTTCCATTAGAGCAGAACGGTGGGGGTTACAGAGTAGGGCAAGAATCGGAGGAAACGACTCATGTCTATTTTTAAACAACACATAAAATGTGCCTCGCTCCTCGTAGCAGAGTCACGATCCCCACTAACATTCCTCCATCCCTGGCCAGGTCCGCACTGGGGTGTTTCCCCTTTGATTTCTCGGCTCAGTCTGTGATAGTTGGTATAAGCCAAACAGATTCCTCGAGCACTTAATAAATCCAGAAGAAACATAGAGGAGAGCCCTTATAAATATATAATAGCCACCTCTGGATAACACTTAGACATTTTAACTCCCTGAAAGTGATGTTATGCTGAGGGTCTCCGACTGTAACATCGCGAAAGGAGCCACATGGATGATGTGGAAATGGAAGGCGATAATGCATTTAACATGGCTTTTTCGGACCACTCTTTCATCAACTATTGATTTGATTGCAAAAGCCTTTAGTTAGTGCAGGAATTCCACTGGTAATAATTAAATTTTCAAGAGATACGCTTGTAGGAGAAATGAGGGAGGGGCTGATTGTGGAGCGGGTTCCACGAATGTTAATGACTCTGTTAGAGTTACATAAAATTAACAGAAATTAGATCTATGGTTATTGAAGAGCCTCCTTTATATTGAGAGGAGCCATTTAAGTATAACGATTGGGGATTATGGTTCAGTGGAGCCTTTTAACTGTTCATTTGCCTGCCTAACTGACCGCTGGGCGGGATGCGATAAATTCAGGATATTGTGAAACGGCTCCTGTTTCCCTTTAATGTGGATTCCTGTCCCCAGTTTACTTCATCACATCACAGAGAGGGCTGGTGTTGGGATTTATTTTTCCTGTGCGACGTTTACTGAAACTAACAGTTCTTGCGACATGTACAGTAATTAACTGTTTCCCCTTATTTATCTCGATTTCTGTCTAAAAAGACCTTTCCCTCCCATTTCCGTAGAATCTAATTGGAATGTAGTTTTAGCGTTTCCTTCCTCCACAGGGCCCACGATCGCTATAAAAGGTTACCATGATCTGCACGTGCATTATCTCGGAGGAGAGGTGGGTGAGCGTTCTGAGAATGGCAATGTTTAAGACAGTGGAGTGCAGCTCCTGCAACTGATGGGCTTTTTTTCTTCCTATAGAAATATTTTGTATGCTAATGTGCTTCTGATGGCGAGGACTGGCTTTTTACTGCTAACTCCAGCATTGGTTGCCGAGTATGTTAGCTCAGGTTTCATGGGAAAAGATATTTTCTGTGAGTAATGGGGTGAGAAGTGAGAAGGAGAATGCAATCTGACTGCTTATGATGAAGACTTGACAAGAAAGAGTTAAAACCCGGTCTATTGTCTGAGGCTGCTCGGTGTTAGGAACTGGGGCATATAGATTAATTCACTGGGGGCCAACTGTTTGGTTTCTCTCTCCGCCGCTTGGCGCAGGAATGAAATTGTAGCTGCGTTTATAGCAGAAGGTTGGATTATATTCCCTTCTGTAGGAATTAAACCCCATAGAATAATTTATGTACAACCAAGCCAAGCAAAATGAAGTCGAAACATATACAGAGGAGTCGGTGGAGTTTTCTCAAGGCAAATGCCATGGGTTTCAGTGGCAAATGGTGTTCATGCCGTGTGCCATCTTTTGGGTCACCTGTGTTCCTTGAGAGAGAAATGTGTGTGGAATATTCTGTAGCTTTGTGCCTTGGGTTCTCTTTCGTACTTTTTGTTCTGCCCTAACCCAGGAAAGCGTGGCTCCTGTCGAGGCTGGGCAGACTTGTTCACGGTGCCCTTGGCGTTCATCACTACCAGGCAGTCATGGTGCTTTGTTGGACTATGAGTCCATGTAAAGAAGTGTGCCACCCATTAGCCTGTGACTTAATGTGCACTTACTCAAGGTAAATAATTCAAGTAGTAAGGGGAAAGCTAGGCTTTTACATAAATATTCAAGCATCTGCTTTAACCGCTTGTTGTGCCAAAATACTCACCACGTATTAGATGTGAAATGGCCAATCTTAAACTGATAAATCAAGGCAAATGATGAGATTTTTTTTTCCTAAGGGCTGTGCGAGGAAGTAACAGGAGGGCGAAAGAATGATAAATTGCAGGATGCCATGTTCCACAAGCATCCCCCGCCCCTCCCCCTGCCACATGTGATGCTATTTTAAGTAGAAGTGCTTCACAAGGCAGTCAGGTATAAGCAACCCTCATTGTCAGGGAAGAAGGAAAGCTCTCTCAGGTAGGAGCTGAGGACTCTGGTTCTAGATCCACAGGCCAGCTTTAAACCAGAGAGCTTTGGAGCCCGAAGATGCTGGTGGAATGCAGAACCTACCACAGGGGTGGGGCAGTTATCCAGCTTTATCCGTCAGTGATATTATTGTTCATACAAATGATATTTTGGAATATTATATTTTTCAAATTGCTTAGACAAAAATAATAATCAGAAAAGCTTTGTGGCAGATGAGGAAGAACGTTATTTTGCACAAAACTGGATTATAAATATGCATGCGACAGTTCTGCTATGATGCTTATTTTCAAATCCAGAATTTGTTCCAGTGACATAGATATATCAGGACACAATTTCGACACAAAGTGAATTTCATTCACATTGGCCTACGTGTGATTTCATCAGAGAGAAGCACTACACGAATGCAGAAAACTGTAGCCAGCTGTACCAAGCCTCATACTACGGCCTGGGGCAGCCTGTGTTCCCTGCCCACACAGTGGTTTTGTCCATTTGGGACCTGAGTCAATAGCAAGGGGCTGTTCTCCTCTTTTTTATTTTATTTTATTTATTTATTATTATTATTTTCCTTTTTTCATCTTTCACAATTAATGACTAATGAAAGGAAAAAAAATGCACTTAGGAAAGCAATTGTAACTTCAATGCTAACCTTCTCCCAGGGTTATAGTGGACTTTTAAATTTCCTTAACCCAGTGACACATAATAATCTTTATTGGTTATCAAACACAGAAAAAATTAATAGATTTTTATTATTGTTCCCATAGCTAAAAAATTCCACAAATGGTACATTTTCTCTGTGTTTGTGATTCATTGACTCAAACCCGATTATAGCTACTTAATACTCAGAGTTACGAGTCTCAGACTGGGGTCCGGCTGCTTCTGGGGTTATTCGATGGTATGCTGAGAGGTATTGCCAACAGTATGATGACTATCCTCCGTGTTTCCAGAGAGCAATGTTTACTCAAGGCTAAGGAATCACATAATTATTTTTCAAAAATGTGAAAGGGAAGCATTTTGTCCAAATGAAATACACAGAGAACCCCAGTATATGAAACAAATTTTCAGAAACGGTGTTGGCAATAGTAGTTGGCTGATTCGAGTTCTCCCTGCACACACATCCTGGGCGTGCACAGTTCCCTTCCTGGGTATACCCTGGGGAGATGCTCTGCACACCACAGGGATACACAAAGGGCACACATCGCAAGTGTCTGCTAGCTCCCCGGTCCACCGTGTGTGATGAGCAACACCTGTGCACAAGGTGAATGGTGTCAGGACTTCCCATGCTGTCCAGAGAACTCCCTGCCACCACTGCACAATAACTCATAAGCAGCACCCAAACTTATGACGCTCACAACTTTGCAATGGTAAAATGACATTTTAATTGTAATATATATGATTGGCTAACCTTCTAACACGTGCATTACTCTTTTTAATAGGTTCTGATTTAAATTTTTTTATCATGTCACCGGCTAAGGTTTTGAGGGTTGTGCCCAATCCCATTTTCTCCATGAACTCTATGGTTTTTATGTGCGACATTTAGGGACCCATACGTCACATTATAGCAGAACTGAAGGTATTTGTCACAGTCATTCAGCAAAAACTAAAAATTATCTCTCTCCTTTAAAAAATGTGTTTTCTGGGCTCATTAGAGTCTCTTCTAGTTCTTAACTAGCTTAACATAAAATAATATTCACCACCTTATGAATATTTAGCTTTGTAAAATCATAGATCTCTTTATATTAAATAATCTCAATAAATGTTTGTTGAAATGATTTGAATTGGTTTATTCACTGGTTAAATAATAGAACCCGTAATTAGGGATGCTAAGATTCCTGTCTCATATCTATTCAAGCTCACCGCACTCATGCCCACAAATGTTCCAGGCTTTATTTGTAGAAATAAAATTCTATGGAGACAGTATTTCCAAGGGTCGGGTTTAATAATAATTCATCAAAAGCAAGATTTTAATGGAAACAAGATTTAAGGATCAATTCACCGTCTTTCTCTTGGGTTTGTAAACGTTATTAGTCACGGCTTAATCTAGGAGTGCATTTATCAGAAACTCTTAGCGTGGCCTTCTTGTGTTCTTCAGAGGCCTGGTCACAGCTCCAGCATTGCAGATCCAACTGACAAGAACAGTTTAAGGAACTCTGTGTTGCAGTACTTCATATATTGCTTACAAACAGGTATCATTCTCTACTGGTTTTTAATTCTCTTGTGATTTCCTTCCTTCTTTCAGAGAAAGAAAAAGAAACTGCATTGGGTATAAACCCTGCCAATACTTTTTCCCCTCAATATGGAAAATATATGTTTCCAACCCTTATGCAAGAAGAGAGAAATATTTTTAAACAGATATTTCTACCGGTGGTATTCCGGAATATAGATTTGATGACTTTCTTCTCCCTCTGAGGTTGCACCAAGTAGAGTTTAGGGCACTCTTAATGCAGATTGAAATGCTCTATTTGGTGGAAAAGTTTCTTAGGAGACGTCTTAAACTCTTCACATTCGCCGTCACTGAATTTTGAAACATTAAAAATATTTACATGAGATTTTATACTTAAAAATTAAGTTAAAAGCATTCAAAAGAGTTTTGAAATTTAAAACCGACAAAAGCCTTTTGCTCTTGGGGTAGTTTTATTTTCTGTCATGGTTTTTTCCTGAATCTTTTTTTTTCTTCTTTGCTATCGTAATATTATTGTATAGATCTCTGCTGATTCCCTTTGAATTATAGATCCTATTCGCGAGAAGTTCCCGGAGTGGAGAGGCCAGACTCATGACTATCAGGAACAATCCTCATCCCGTAGGGTAGTGTGTGAGAGAACATTCTTCCCCTTCTTTCTTCTCTTCAGTTAGCAGAATGTGGTAAGTGTAGGTCTGTTCACAGTCTCACTTTCTCCTTCACCTCACCTCGTGAGCAGACTGCTTCCTGTAGATACGGCTCATTTGTATAATTCTTCGCTTAGCCCCAGCTGTGCCGCAGCTGAGTGAGTAAGGCTGGGGAGAAATGTTGCCCCAAGGGAAAGTCGACATGCTGTTGGTGGCAGAGGCGGCCTGGTCTGAGAAAGGCACTCAGGCTTGTCTGTAACGCCCGCGTGACTGACAACTGTTTATACTCAAGCTCTAAGGCAAGTTCTCCAAACTAACTTATTTAACATTTTCTGCTCTACCACTCTGAGACTTCCTCAGGGTGGTTGCTACATAGAAAAGGGCCTGACAGTTCCAGAAGTTCCCTTTTACCCTCTGTCACCTACCCCATAGAAAAAGAGTGGAATCCAAGGCCATGGGAAGAGCTCTTTCATAAATGAAGAAAGAGCTATCTTCTATTTTAGTCAGGAAATCTGAACAAAAATAAATATGAGGATGATGGTGATAACCGATGAATCTAGGAATTAACGTACTTGCAGGCTGTTTAAATTACTTTGGCCAATTAGTCTCTTTCTTGACTTTTATTTCTTAATGTACATACCTTGGTTTTTAGTGCCAGATGTTTACCCTTTAAAACCAGAATATACAAATTACTAAACTTCCCCCATGGTTCATGTGATAAAAAGCAGGTAATAAAATAGTTCTAGGGATTTCAAAAATAGGGAACCCTAAATATCCACAATAAAATAAATACATGTGTTGAAGAAATTTGTTAGCGATGATCCCAAATGTTTAGGAGAGACTCGTAGTAGGCAGCGGATGTTCAGGAATCTCATTTCCTCAGCCAGGCTTGTTAACTCGCTCCCAGTTTGCTGGGCCATCTTCTCTCCCACAGACTGGCAGAGTGAAAGACCAGCAGATAAAATCATTTTGCAATACAGAGGCAATCACGCCAGCATTGTGCCGGGTAATAGGCCTGTTTAAGTCTGCAGGTGGGACACGTTATTGACTGTCAAC
>NW_011888859.1:4701540-4718137 GCF_000151845.1 Pteropus vampyrus | reverse complement strand
GGGCCAGGTGGGACAGGTGCTTAGCCATGGAGAGATGCACCCTGAGGGAATGACTGGCCACAGAGGAAAAGAAAAATGCCTAGCACCTAACCAAAAATGAAGAATCGAATGGATTTCCCTTGTTTGCGGTGAAAAAAGTTGGGATTTTTATGACTAAGAGAGCACCTGACATCCAAGAGCGAGGGAGGGGGACGACAGGGGCTCCAGGAGGGGGAGTCGGGCAGGTGGGATGGCCTTGGCGCAGCTGCATCGGGCAGAGGGGGAGCCAGGGGCTCTGCATCTGGGGGTTTCTAATGGTGACTGTTCGCCTCTCTTCCATCCTCCGTTTTCCCCCCTTCTCTGCCAGGCAGCACCCTTCTTCCTCTTCTGGAAGATCTCTGGCCACCCAGAGCTTCTAGTGACTCTTGTCACAGTTGACCTGAGCCATCTCTCGCCAGAAATACCCAGACCCCTAAATCAAAGCAATGGCAATCACAGCAAACTCACCTTCATTAAGGGGTAAATAAGCAGCATCCCTCGACAGAGGACTTGCCAGACGTCTGTGTGTCAATGCGAGGATTCCTTTCAGACTTCTCCGACTTGCAGGTTCCCGGCAGCCCATCTCAGAGCATCTCACTCACTCCGCAGTGACCCGCTGGCACTTACATCTTCCAACAGGCCTCCCAGCTGTTCTGGTGGCCTCGATCCTCAGACCTTGAGTAGAGAAGGTGGGCGGCACCTGTGGGTCTTTGGCTTTCAGAGCAAAATGACTGATGACCCAAATGACCTGCTGTCCCTCCCTTATACCACGCTCACCCTTCGTTTTTAATATCTAGCTGTTTCTACAGGGGTCAGGGTTCGAGCCCATGTCTGCTGTGTATCTCCATGATGTTTGCCGTTGCCATAGGCCGTAGGCGTGTCTGATGTAAGTGTGTAACAGGCGCATATCCTCGATTTCCCAACTCCTCTAAATGAAGGCTGTCCTCAGAAGTGTGCTCCACCAAGCTGTCCGGAGGCCTCAATAAAATTCTTATCAAGAATTTGCGATTCTTATCAAGAGCAGAGCAATAATGTAATTTTCTCTACAGTGAGGTTCTATCAGGCGTAGTGGGCAGATGCCTTGTGGAAAACCACCTTTCCTGCCTTACCCGGACAGCCCCTACAGCTGGCCCTGGCCCTGCCTATCATAAGTGACATCACTGCCCCCCGCTCCCCTGTATGCTTATCTCAGAGATGTTTAGGGTGAGCATGTGACCTGGGGTTTTCTTTGATGCATGCTCTTAGCCTCCTTCAGGCTATGTTGAAAGCCTCCTGGACAGATGTCAAGTGTGGCTAAGGTTGAGTTTTCCTTAGCATGAATGGAGTCTGAGAAAATGGAGTGAAATTTCTCCAAAATGGAGATAATTTTTATAGTCAAGTGTATTCCTATGTGGACCATACACCAGAACCAGTGACTTGGGGTGCCTACCATTTGCCTAGCTGTGTAACACAGGGATTTTAGGTTCATATCTCATCTTCTCAACGATCAAGCGAAACGAGAATTACTACTAGTGTACTCATGAGTAAATAGCAGTGCAAAGAGGAAAAGTCACTTGTCCAGTGCCACATGGACGATAAGCGGTATGGTCATGATTCGAATCCAGATTTCCCTGAACACGAAGCTTGTGCTCTCTCTGTATTACCCCCATGTCTCTGGAAACTTCCCTAAATGAATGGAAATAGTTGAACTAAGGTGAAGACAGCAAAGCATTGAAAAAAAGCATCTGTACTATTTTCATCTTGTTGATCCTGCTGACGAGATACAGGGCATGTCATCCTATCAGAAGGGCTGAGACTCTGAAAGTCTCATCTTTCATCTACCTGAGACCTCCTACTTTTTATTTCTTTTTATTTTGAGCATTATGAGTGTGTCCTTGTATTGGAAGAAAAAATTCTACAACTAAGATAAATTTCAAAAAACTGCAGAATTAGATGATGTCTGAGATGGTCTCAAGCACCCTGTCAATACCATGATCTGAAAATCCACAGTCTCAGAATCGGCTCTGAGGCTCCTGACAAAGATCCTGGAGGTCCTCTCTGCCACGATTCTGGATGGTGACCCTCCTTCTCATCTCTGACCTGTTGTGACCAGCATACAGATGACAGAGGAAATGTCTTGGGGGCTGGTGCTTGAGGGAGGCCCTTGTAGGTACTCTACTCTGATCTATTGGTGCAAGAAAACAGAAGTAGAAGCTCACACGTGGTGTGGCTTCACAAGAAGACGATCGTATCGACATGGGTGAAATTCCCTTTCTTTGAGGACATAGGCAAAGATGCACGTGATGGAGTTCAGGGGTAAAATCTCTCTCACTCTATCAGTCCTGTTTTCCCTAGAGAGACTTGCTACTTAAAATGCAGCTTTCAAATCAGCCACGTCAGCGTTACCTACGAGCTTATTAGAATCTTGGGTCTACACTAGATCTTTTCGATCAAAATCTTCATATTAGATTTCCGTGAAATTTGTACACACATTAAAGTTTAAGAATTCCTGCTCTTGAGTAATACTGAAAAACACTGCAATGTAGGATCAGAAACCTGTGACAGAGCAAGAAACTGGTAGTGGATTATTTTTAGATTCTGGATTGTTCAAAGAAGCCAAATTAAATACACGTGAACCTTTGCAATAACAAGGGTAGATTTTACCTTATGGTGCCCCCACCACCTCCACGGTCCTCTACTTCTAAAGCCCAAATCAATAGGGAGAGACTTGCTGGAATTCCCAAGCTGGTTCTTGTGATGTGGATGTTAAGGGGCAGCTCTGGAAGAGACATTTGCGATTGGTTGGAGAGGGGACGGGAAGTCATCCTGGCTGTCAGTGACTTCTCAGTTTCTGAACAATAAACTTGGATAGAAACTGGCTGAACCCACAGAAAGGCTGCCTGCTTAGTTATAAAAAGAAATCACGTGGGTTGCACTTCCATGAAGACTGAAGGTCCTTCGTGCCTGCAGCCAGGTGGGGATGGAGGGGCTGACGCTCATCTGTGCTTAGGCAAGAGCTCACATCACCGTTTTCGTAAGAATAAGTCTTACTAATTGCTCTAACGATATCCTTACCTCTCAGGGCTTAACCTGATGGAAGTTTATTTCTTGCTCATGCCTCGGTCTAATGGTTCTGGTGGCCACCTTGAGCCTCACATTAGGGACCCAGACTGCTTCTTTTCTGTGGCTCTGCCATCTCATGGCTTCAGGTTACCCTCTGCTCATTTAGAACCAAAGACAGGATTGTGTGGATGCTTCCATGGGCCAGGCCTGAACTGGCATCCATCAGACAGAATTTAGCCACGTAGCCTTACCCAATTATAGCAGACCCTGGGAAATATGGCCGAGAGGAAATAGGTTTGCTGGCCATCCAGCAGAAGCTGCCATTGTCTGAAAACCAGGGGGAGTCGGTCAGTACTGCCTCGCTCATTGGGAAAGCGATGAAAAAAATCCCCTCCTCTTCCTGTGTTTATTTAGGTGAAGCCCGTTTGTCTGAGATAAAGTGTATTTTTATGCATGGGTTCTATATCAGTGAGAAGGGGTATTCAGATTTGACCATGTCCTAGAGCTGATAGGTGAAGATTTCCCACTGGGAGTTCACCTGAGGACCATAAGGAGGGGTCAGGAACCCAGCAAGAACACCGTATGCCCCTCCATGTGCCCTTTAAGATCCAGAGGCAGGACACCAGGCACTTTTTAAGACGATTGTTTATGTGTGTAAATGGTGAGGGAGGAAAGCAGGAGGGAGGGAAGGAAGGAAAGAAGGAGAGAGGGAGGGAGGGAAGGAGGGAGGAAGGAAGGAGGGAAGAAGGGAGGAAGGATGGAGGGAAAGAAGGATGTGGCATCGGTCATGTGACTGCCATCTACTTGTCTGCTCTATCTCTTCCTCCACCCTTGCCCGATCTAGATACTCGCTCTCCTAAGAAGCACCAGACTTAATTTCTGCCCCATCCCTGTCCTGCTGTTCACTCCTTTACTTCTGACCCCTGAACTTGTTATTTTCACACTTTGGCCGGTTTCCCGGCGGAAGGAAGGAAGCCAGTCTGCACGAGGGCCCAGCGCGTGCCTGGGGCTGTGAAACTGGCACAGCTGTACAATCAACCATTGATGTGGGTGGTTGTAATCCCAATATTTAGGTGAAAAATAGGAAAAGAAAACTCTTATGCTGAAAGAGGTTAAATAATGTTTCTATGGTCACTTCGAGTTAGTGCTAATGTGAAACTTTGAGCCAGATGTCTGACTCCAGAGACGGGACTTTCTATCTTAGCTCGATCGGCCCGCCGCCGAGCCCCATGACCCCGGCGCCTTAGAGCCTCGTCACTTCACCATCCCAGCCCAGAATGTTTATCTCCACTGGTGACTCCTTTGAAGTTCAGCTCCGGTACCCAGACTTCTCAGCCTGCGGTAAGCGGTGGCAGAAGCCTGCTCATGGCAGAGTCTGGGTCTAGTCTGGGACAAACACTGTGAACCTGCTTAAGACCCAGAGAAGAAGAGATTAAAAATCAGGGATGGGACATAGAATGGGGAGAGCAGAGCTTCTATCTTTTGCTTCTTCTAATCGCCACATGATTTGTATGTAGGCAGTGCTCAATGAATGAATGAAATGAACAAAAACCCAAATCTCTGAGATAATAGCCATGGGGCTGACCAGAGGTGAATTTGGGGATTTTCCTGTTTGGGGTTTTCTTAGTATCCTACCCTGAAGCAGTGGCAATCGGGGGACACAGAAACTCATGACAAGATCATTGTTCTTGGGGAGCAGTGTGCACTCAGCCCTTCTGCGTGTTGCTGCGTGCATTGTAGACTCGCAGGGAAGCAGTGTGGTGACAGAAAAGCATATGGTTTGGAGCAAGACAGATGGTTTTGAGTCCTGGTTCGCCTACTTAGCGACCGAGTGACTTTGGGTAAGTCACGTGTGTGTGTGTGTGTGTGTGTGTGTGTGTATGTGGGTGTGCTGGCAGAGCAAGTTCTCCATAAATCGTAGCTATGATCTTTATTCCGAGCAGATGTAGTCTGTGTCCTATAGAAATGGATGCTCTGAGCCAGCTAATATTTACTCTGATTCCTTATTGAAATGATAAATGGCAGTGACTGGGCAGGTCAGCTTTGCGTTCGGTAGGAGCTGGTGTGACCTCGGGCTTTGCTACCCAACGTGGGGGCGTGGACCGGCAGCAGCAGCATCACCTGGGAGCTTGTAAGACATTCCCTCAGGCCCCGTCCTTGACCTCTGAGCCAGAGTCTGCCTTTTGATGAGAACTCCAGGTGATTCATATACGCATCAGAGGCACTGGCAGGACCCACATCTTCAAACTGCAGAGAGGACAATTCTCAACTCAGAGCTCGAGGAGGAAATGTGGTGTTTTTCTAGTTTTCTCTTTGGGGCTTATGTACTTGCCACGCGGTGTGCTGAGGACTGTCCCCTGAGTGTCCTTCGTCCCACGGAGAGGTCTTTGCCGTGCGTGCGGTGCTTATTCTGCGTGTGGTAGAGATGCGGGGAGAGAAGCTCCCCACCTGCTTCTACGTTTGACCCCCAGCTCACCGATTGCTTCGGCGGGCGGTGGCCGGGCTGCGTGGCTGGTGCTGCTGAGTCAGGGCGAGCTGGGGAGGGGAGAGGGCGTGTGTCTGCTAGTGGGGGCATCTGCAGTGGTGACCCGCGGCCTCCGCGGAGCACAGTGCAATGGTCACCATGGCAACTGCTGTGCTTGGTCAGGGGTGACTAGCTGAGCTGCAGGAACTGGACCCACGGCCCCTCCCAGTGTCCTCTTGTCGCTGACACAGCAGTACAAGGGAGGTTTGGCTCTTCCCGCATGGGATCTGGCAGAGCTGCAGAGTGAGCCTTCTTGTTCCTCGTTTGGCCATATGTCCTTCTCTCTGCGGAAAACCAAGAGCATAACGAACCTGAAATGAAATAAATTAATATGAAATTGAAAAAATTCTGTGCTAAACATGATGAGCGACACGGAGCACGTAAGTACACAGAAACTAAAGGCACAAAGGAATGGACCCTCCTTCTCCACCCAAGACTCCTGCTTCAGAGCTGATCAAGGTGAAAGCTCACAGCGACCTACGGGGTTGCCTCCTTGAAGCCCCTCATTTTCCGGATGACAAGTCCGAAGCCCAGAAAGGGTCAGCGATGTGCTCTCAACATAACACAGCAATGGGTAAATTAAATAAACTCAGTTTATGCTCTGTAGAAGCTTATTATGGCTTATAGAAGCAGAGAGAAGGGCCGATTCTAGAGCTCAGAGTTCCTTACTCCTAGTACAGTGCTCTTTCTGACATCACACACTGCCTCTCTGACTTGTTATTATGTTCCTCGAGTCTCCATTTTCCTCAGGCAGAAGAGAATGATGTCACCTGACCTCTGCTTGCT
The DNA here is from genome assembly GCF_000151845.1 of Pteropus vampyrus. Taxonomy (NCBI): domain Eukaryota; kingdom Metazoa; phylum Chordata; class Mammalia; order Chiroptera; family Pteropodidae; genus Pteropus; species Pteropus vampyrus. Next base: position 4,711,767 of record NW_011888859.1, on the reverse strand, counting down.
GGCGCTGTGGTACTGAGGAAGAGTGGGCCTCAGCGTCAGGCTGACTTGCATTCTAGCCCTGGGTCTGATCCTACAGCAGAGGTTTTGGGTCAAGTCACTTTCCTGCTCTGAATCTATCTGTATGAAATGGAAACAATAAAAACAAGAACCCCTAACTCGCAGGGGTGCGGAGATCACGTATGTGGAGTGCCTGGCAGAGTTGGTGTTCGGTAAATGTCAGTTTTCGTTCCTGCCCTGGACTTGGAGGAGGAGGGGCTTCTCTTTACCTGACCTAATTGCTATGGGAAATTTGCAATATGGAATGAAGTGCATATTTTCAATGCACGTCATTAGTGTGTGATTTCAGACAGCGATGAAACGAGAGGCCAAGGGCAAAGGGGTTACAGCCTCTCCACCTCCAGCGGTCTGTGGTTCCCCTGTGACAATAGCTGGTACTTGAAACCACAATGATAAAGCAATATAAAAATGCACCAACAGCTTTGAGAGGTGTGAATAGAGCGTATTGAATTTGAGTCAAAGAGAATTATTCTACTATTATATGAAAGGACTAGCAGAGTCTCATTTAGAATATCATTTTCAATTCTTATCACTTTGGTGTCAAAGGCTATTGTAGCAGAGGAGATGAGATGACTCAGCGACTCAGGTAACTTGGTCATGTAGCATAGCCAAAGGATCTAGGCTTGTGTCGCTTACAAACAGAACAGGCCATGTCCCAGAGGTGTAAGCGGCCCTTGGGAGAACATGAAGAATCACGTGACTGAGCTACTGCGTTTGCACCTGTGTCAGAAGGGACACCACAGGGGCTGGAGATTAAGGTTTGTGTAACACCAGAGCAGATTCCCGAAGATTCTGGGGGTTTGTATCGTTGGTGGATTAGCATCCCTGGGCCGTCATGAGAAAGTCCCATAAATAGGGTGACCGGAAATGACAAGTTGATTCTCTCACAGTTTTGGATGCTAAAAGTCCAGAATGGAGATGTTGTCAGGGCTGGGGTCTCTCTGCCGGCCCTGGTGAAACCCTTCCTCGCCTCCCCGGGGCCGGGGCCCGGTGCTTGCTGGGGATTCTTCGCGTTCTTCGGCTTGTAGCTGCATGGCCTTGATCTCTGCTTCCTCTTCACGTGGCCCTCTTCCCTGTGTCTGTCTGTGTGTCTTTTCCTTTTGTTATAGAGACACCAGTTATATTGGATTAAGGGCTCAACCTACTCCAGTATGACCCCAGACAGGATCACATTCTGAGGATCCAGGAGTTAGGACATGAAAAAAAAAAAAAGTATTTTTTTGAGGATGGGGAACACAACTCAACCCACCATACATAGGGATAATTCATAGAGCTGACCACTGAAAATTACACTCTGCTGTCAGGAAGGTAACCATAAAGATTTCTGACCTCAGAATTACCTTTTTTTTTTTTTTTTTTTAACTTTGAACTTATTTTTTTCAATCTTAAAAATTGTGGTAAATAACATATAACAGAAAATTTACCATCTTCACCAGTCCCCCGCCCCCCCCGATATTCTTCTTGGAGATTCGTTTATATTTATTTATTTTTCTGTCTAATTTATTTATTTTCATTATGGTGACATTGGTTAATCGCACACCTGAAACTTCCCGGATTTCATGAATCCGTTTGCGGGTGTAGAGCACAGCAGCGCTTCTCAACACGCCACGTGCGGGGAGACTCTGCAGCGTCCCACAGCCGGGCTCGGAACACACGGGCAAGAAACCAGCCACCTCTCCTGCCCCAGGCCATGCGACTTCATTTTTGGGTGAACTTTGCGCCTGAAACTTGAAGCTTGGGCAAGAAAACACGTTCATCTGGAGATGACATGGGAGGCGGTGGCAAAAATAGAAGTAGAAAGACCTCGATGGGAAGGTGGAGGAGGGGACGGTTGGCCGTGACGCCGAAAGCAGCAAAGGCCTTTGGAGCCGCTCACTCTCTCAGCTCCAGAAGCTTCCTTTCCGGGGGGCTGGGGAGCAGTGTGGGAGGTGTGCCACCGAGGAAGGCGAGAGGAGGAGCTGCAACATTTTGAAAACCCCCGATCTGCCTCAGAACTTCCTGCTCTGGTTCAAGTGGGGTGACAGGGACGTAGGGTGCCCCCTGCAGAGAAAGGGCACCCTCCTCCCCTGGCCGGGCTATGGGGGACAGGGGCCAGGGCAGAGGGAGAGCACAATTGGAACTGGCGCCGTCTGTCTGCTTGTCCCTACCGAGCTCTTCTTTCTATTAAGCATGAAAATTTGGTCATCCTTTTTTAAGGAGAGAGAGAGGAAGGAGGGAGGAGGAAGAGAGAGAGATATTGAGGGAGAGAAAGGGAGAGAGAGGGAGGGTGGGCTAGGGAGAGAGGGAGAATATTATGACTTGGCTCTGACTTCCAGCCCTCTTCTCTTCCACGTATTGTTATAACTGGGTTTCAGGGGGCAGTCACGATTATTTCATGGAATAGTTTTTACAGCTGACCGGAGGCAGGCGCGATGCTTTGCGTGAGCACAGAGGTGGCTGGCACCGTTGCGGAGGGGTGTTCCAGGACAGCGTGGTGAATGTCTGAATGGGAGAGGCTGGTTGCTGGACACCCCAAGGGGGTGCATAGCGATCTGGAGAAGGGGGCTTTGCCTAGGCTGTGTCCAAAGGTGTGAGTGAGGTAGCCAGTGTGCAAAGTGTACATAGAGCAGGGTATGGGGCCCTGGAGGTGGGGGTGGGGCAGCAGGAAGCCTGGAGGCTAGAGGAGGAGGCTGGGCTGCATCCTGAAAAATGAAGTCCCACTCTGTCTATTAAAATGATGATTATGCAAATATCCAGAAAATGACTTTGGTTGAAAGTAAAAAAATCAAAGAAAAGCCTGTTTTAGTATATTACCTAATGGTAGGTAAACTCCTAACAGAGTGTCATGGACTGAATATTTGTGTCCCCTAAGAATTCTCATGTTAAAGCTCTAAGCCCCAAGGTGACAGTATTTGGAGCTGGGGCTTTTGGGGGTGAACTAGGTTTAGAAGAGGTGGTGATGATATTAGTTTCCTGATAACAAGAGGAAGAGACACCAGTGTGAGCAAGCGTGCCCTCGCACGCTCTCCCTCCCCCTCTCTGCCACGTGAGGACGCAGCAAGGAGAAGGCAGTGTCTGCGAGCCGCTCTCACCAGAATCTCATCTGCTGGCACCTGGATCTTGAATTTCTCAGCCTCCAGAACTAACTGTGCGACGTAGGTGTCTGTCGTTCAAGCCACTCTGTCTATGGCATTTTGTTAAAACAGCTGGAGCAGACTAATACACAGGATTCGGGAACTGGGTCTAATCTAGAGCTCGCACCATCACTGTGAATGCACAAACCTGTCTGAATGGGAGGAAGAAAAAGCCCCTTAACGCCCCTGTACTGAAACCATCTGAACGTTTCCAGGCCTCGGTTGCCCTGCCCTTTACTGAGCGCTTCTGCGTCCCTCTGTTCTCTGGGTCCAAAGTCAGGCCTGCATTTCACCGTCACTGGAATCCATTCTCCCTTCACCCTTTCGACAGTGCAGGGACCAGCAGGTCAAATCTTTAATGCTAATGGCTTGGAACCCTTTTGTAGAACGAGACGAGGGTGGCCCCATAAGTCCCTCCCTCGCCCCCCACCCTGCTCTGCCCTCTCGTTCCCATCAGTTCTGTGACATCAGTCCTCTGAACTCCTCAGCGACCTGTCGACCTGTCGATGACACCTTGCTACGCGCCTCCTCTCAGAGCTCGCACACGGAGTGCTGGCACTCTCTTTTCAAACCCTAACCGGAGAAGGGGTGCCAGGTTGGTAAAGGAGTCTTTCCTGCAGCGTGGATGAGAGCTCACCTCACTTTTAGAAGCGGCCCGAAGCCGAAATCACTCTGGGCTGCCTGGAGCCGTGATTTCCCGGCGTGCTGCGGACTGAACACATCAGTGCACAGCGCTTGCTGACGTCAGGAGCTGCAACCGTGCAGGAAGGAGAGGGGGGCCGGGAGCAGCCGCCTGGGGAGCGTGGCGCGGGGCAGATCATCGTGCAGCGCAGTGAATTATTTTCACGTGGATAATTAATACTGGAGAAACAATGCCACGGCAGAGAGCCTCCCACGAGAGAACACGGTCAGGCTCTCTGTTCATTTATTCTTTTCTAACCGAATGGATGGGCCAGTCTGCCACCTTTTTAGATCCACGGTGATGGAACTGCAAACAAGTATCATTTAAATAATGGGCAGATCTTCCAATTAGTCAAAGACTAATCCTCGTGCCTTAAAAATGACAAACTGCTCTCAACCGCTGACAAGATAAAAAAGGGAGAAAAAGGCCCAAATAAAAATATCGATTGAAAAAAGTTTAGATGCACAGATTCTACCGCCCATGAATCCAGGGCGAGATTTACAAGTCAATAATTGTCATCAAGATTCATTGGTCAACATTTAAGGCCTAATTAAAATATATATATATATATTTCTGATGGTTTTATTCCTAGAGCATATGCATTTTCTATCAAAATAGTTTAATTTCTCCGTAAAACCAAAGATTTTTCAATAAAGGAACAGGTGTAGCTGATATAAATAAGTAGGCATTTAAAAATAAATACCTTAAAATGAATTTATTATCTGTATGTTTACTGTTTCTGCTGCTGATGAAGATAAAATGAACCCTCTACTGGATAACCATTTGAGTTCTGGTTTAGAAATCATTCGTAAATATGTAAGAACAAATCACATTCAACATGTTCATCATTATTCCTTTATCTATCCAGCAAGCATTTATTGAACACCTGTTATGTATCAGGTCTTCTGCAAGGAGAAATGAGTGTCTTCAAGGAGACACAGGTACATAAATAACTGTCATGCAATTAAGTTAGCCAATTCCCTAATTTGTAGTGCTTTTCAAATAGTAACGTGCACGGGAATCTCTTTGAGAGCTCGTTAAGATGCAGATTCCTAGTTAGTTAGTGATCTGGAGAAGGGTCCAAGCTTCTGCATTCCTAATCTGCTCTCTAGGGATGCTGGGGACCACTTTTGGAGGACAGGGTCTCGAAAGAGAGCCGTAGGAGGCTGCTAGAGAAGGGAGAGGAGGGCATCTCGGCATGTGGGGGAGGGGCTGGGCTGTGCAGTGACCAAGAAATGGCTTTTTGGAGGTGAAGGAAGGAGCAGAAGAAGGCTGGTTGGGCTTCCCTTGAGAAGGTGGGTGTGCCCTCACATTCCAGCCTCAGTCTCATAGGTCAGAGGGACCCTGTGTTTGGAAAACTGCAATTAGCTTGATATGGCTGGAATGCATCTCTGAGTTATCAGGTGCATCTGCTAAGGAATTCTCTCCCCTGCTCCACCCTTGCCCCACCCCTGTGCAACACGCACACATTCTTGAGCTAGTAGGAGTTTGTTTCTAGTCATTTTGAACTGAAAAACTGATAAAGTGGGTGACTTGGGGGAAGTCAAGTGATGAGGTTGCTGAGTGATCAGAGACTACAAAGAATGTGAGTTTCTCTTAATGATGTTAAGATGACTTTGAAGAGTTTTAAATATCTTAAACACTGTTGCTACACAGTGTGTGTGTGTGCGTGTGCGTGTGCGTGTGTGCGTGTGCATGCGAGTGTGTATGCTTTAAACTTCAACCCCAAATGAGGAAGCAGTTTCACTTGAATGTGACACGTCTACCGATGCATTGAGAGGGTCGTGGTTGATGGGAGTGGCCACTGGAGTGTGACTTGGGCGGTGTCACACCTTGCGGGGAGGCCTAGTTTACCTCTTAGTTTCCTTTTCCTCATCTGTGAAATCGCTTTTATCGGAAACTTTTGAAAAACGTTCCGTCTACAAGTGACCACCTTAATGACACGCCTTCATGAAAAGCCTCCCAGCAGAGCTGCTTGTCTCCTATCCTCGGTCCCTGTAAGCTTTCCTCACTCTTCTTAAAAAGTCACCTGGCTCTCCCAGCCAGCATCTCTCAGCGGCTCCTTCCTGCTTGATAGTTTAATCCAAACCCTTTGGCCGGGCACTCTGCTTTCTCCTTCAACTGCTTCTCGACCTCCCCGCTTCTGGTGTCAAGTCTGAATGTTCCATGAGTACTTCTCATTCCAGCTCAGCTGTCCTACTTTGCTGTCTTTCCTCTACGTCCCGTCAAATCCTGCCTTAATTTTCCTTCTCCCGCTCCAAGTCCCAACCACTGCTCCTGCTCCGACCGAGCGGACATCTGCTGGGAGCCTGCCGGGGCGTGGACATTGAGTGAAGTCGTTTGCGTCTGTGACCACATTAATCGTCGTGATCGTCCCGTGGAATAGATGCTGGTATTACACCTAATTTACGGCGGAGGACACTGAGGCAAAGAGGGACAATGTGACTCACTCCGAGTCCGAAGCCTACGCACCAAAAGGCGACAGACCCAGCATTCGAGCTCAGGGCGGTTTGCTCTCCATGGCTGGTGTTCCGAACCACTCACTAACAGTTCTGCCTTCGGCGTCAGGCTCTGCCTTTGCTTACTCCATAATGTCTGTCTGGAAAGTCTTTCCTCTTCTCTTTTCGCCCTTCAAAATTTGGCTTCCGAGACTCTTCCTTATCTAAAGCCACCCCATTCTGATCATCCTCACATGCTCACATTCTCCCTTTGCTCTCCAGTGTGGTGTTGGGCTTTGCCCTGTGCCCAGGCCAATGCTGCTCCGTATCTCAGCCCTGGGTTTTCATCTGGGAAAGTCTTTTCACCCTAACTCTTCTTTTGACTACTTTTATACACACAAATTGGTTTCATCAATATGTATCTAATACTTGTCAAATAAGTGACTCATTTTTATGGCATGCTCTTGAGGCTGTTTCCTCTTGCACATAGATAGTGGGAGTGTGTGGGGAAAGCAACATCTCTCTCTCTATAAACTTATATCTCTAAATGTATTAATTTTATCTGTATAAATTTGTACTGGATGGATTGGTTTTCAAAGTGTAATCCACAGACCCTTGGGGGTCCCCACTACTGGTTAGGGGGGAGATCTGTGGGTCAAAACGATTTTCCTAATAACATTAGATGTCATTTTTCTTTTGCACTAATGGTGCCAAAGCAATCATGGGACAAACTGTTGGTGCCTTAACATGAATCAAGGCAGTGGCCCCAAGCTGTGCCGGTTTTCATTGCATTTTTCACCACCAAATACGCAGAGAAAAAACAAACAAAGAAAAAAAATGCCGATTTCACTTAAGAATTTTCTTGACACAGCATTAAAAGTTATTAACTTTTTAAAATCTTGCCCCTTGAGTACATATCGTTTTAATATTCTGTGTGAAAAAGTGAGACGTGCACATAAAATGCTTCTGTTACACAGTGAGATACAATTGTCTGGAGAGAAAACAGTTGTGTGATTGAGTCGTGAGCTGCACTAGCTGCTTTTTTTCATGAAATACTATTTTTTTACTTGAAAACATCTGACAGACAGACTGGTTTTTCATACCTGGATATTTAGCAAACATTTTCTTTTAAAAATGAATGAAGGGAGCCTGTCACTTCTATAAAACAACTGACACTATTTGTTGCCAATGATCAAATCTGAGCTTTCAAGAGAAAATTAAATTTTTGGAAAACTTATATCTGCCGCCATGAGCTTGATAGCTTCCCAGTGCTTAAAAATATTTTGGTGAGGCTTGTGGTAATATTAATGAATGTGGGGTTTTAAAAATATTGTGTAGTGACAATCAACAATTGAAAGATTTGCATAAATTAATGAAACAATCCTTTCCAAATAATCAATGCATTAATAAAAGATCCATTCAAAGTGCAGAATATATAAATGGATGTTAAGATAACCAAGTAGGGAGGAGTTTGTCAATGTAGGTTCAGATTCCATATCATAACTAACCTTTAAGAAATGACCGCTGTTGAATTTTGGCTTAGTATTGAAGAATTATCTGAAAAGGCTATAAAATAAGCTGCCTTTTCCAACTACACATCTCTGCCAGACTGCATTTTCTTCATATGTATCAAACAAACAAAAAAGTCTCAACTGATTAAATACAGAGGCAGAAATGAGAATTCAGTTGTGTTTTATTAAGACACATACTAGAGAGATTTGCAAAACTACAAAACGCCTTTCTTGTCACTCTTTACTGTTTTTGAAAGCAGTTATTTTTCATAAAATTGTATTCCTTATGGAAACAAGTAATGGATTTATTGTTGTTTTTTTTAAAATGAATTAATAAATACTTTATAAATTTATCAGTTTAAAATTTGAATGTATTAAATCAATAGATAAAATTCACATGAACAAAAGTTTTTTGGGGTCCTTGATAACTTTTAAGAGTTTGGAAGTTTTCTGAAACCAAACAGTTTGAGAATTAGTGTTGTGTACAGTTAGGGAGACAGGGGCGGGGAAGGATAGTTATTATTGCTTCCCCATCTTCCACCTGTGAACAAGTGTCATCAGCTTCAACGTAGTTGCTCAAGCCCCAAACATAAAAATCATCCATCGTTCCTCCCTTTCCCTCGCCCACCATCCTAATCAATTACCTGGCTCTGTTGGCTTCACTTATCAAATATAATGAAAATCCATCCACTTCTCACCATTCTTGCCTCTACGTCTGCCAGCAGGGTCAAGGTCACATGAGGGAGGTTGCAATAACAGCCCTTGATTTTTTTCACATCTCCCCATATCAAACTCTTGAGTAGTTTTCCCGTGTGACGAATCTGGCCTTGGCCATGTGACATGCTTCGGCCAATGGGATGATAGCAAGCATGATACAAGCAGAGATTTGAAAGTCACTTGTATTTGGGACTTGCTCTCTCTGACTGCTTTTGGAATGCTGTGACCACCACCATATGATCAAGCCTGAATGATGAGAGATATGTGGCTCAGTTTCCCTCATCACCTCCTCAGCTTGATCGCTCTAGCTGACCATAGATACATGACTGAGGCCAGCCAGTATGTGTGAGGCATTGAGGGAATGAGGGGTTTCTCTGCTCAAAGACCTTGTTGTCTAGGATGTAAGCTAAAGCGAGCATAGAATATAATGCAAGGCATCATGGGAAGAACATAATTCAAGTTATCTCCCATTGTCAGAGGACTTTTGATGGGAGCAGGAGGCAGAGGGGGTAGGAAAGAGGATAATGCAATGTTTAAGGCCCTTTAGAATATTCATTTGGGGACTGCGCACAGCTGAGGGCATCTGGGGATGTTGAGAAGGTACCAGAAGGACCAGAGATGACCGATACGGTCCTGAAAACGACTTTCATCTCTTCTTAATTGTGCTTTTCCTCTCCCTCCATTTCCTCTATCTCTTAAGGTCCTCAGAGTCATGTGCCGGAAGCTCAAGATCCACCCATCAGAGGGACCCCCTTCAGTCTTTCTGTTCTGTGCCTGTCCTTGTGCTCACCAGCTGAGTTATCACAGCCCAGTCAGAGCTGCTACAGGGCAAAGACTCATTCCGGTCATCAGTGGGCAAAGGCGAGAATAGGAGACGGGGCCAAAGGGAAGTCTCTCTTTCCAAGTAACAAGCATTTTAGCAGGGCACGGTGTATCCTATTTATTTATACTTCTAACATCATTCCCAGGAATTTGCGTGTAATTGAAAGTCTTGCTTTATGGCTGTGGATGATGTGAGGTAAAAGGCAATGGGACTTTGCTCCCCCACCCCTCACCTTAGGTTTAAGGGCAGAATTTTATTTTCAGCCTTTGAGTTACCTTGCGAGCACTAGAGCTGAAATATGTGATGCCACGTCGGACAATGGATTTGATTAATTTAATTCAACAACGGCTTCATTAGGGCAAGGAATCAGGTGTTTACCTGAATGGACTGGTAGTCGAGATGGCACTTTTGGTGTCATTTAGCAACATGGCTGAGAACTAGCCGCCTGCTGAGGCCGCATTCTGAGCCATTCTGATTTCTTTATGTAATAAATTACAGTTTTGTCGGATGGTCTGTTTATCTAATGGAATATGAAGCAAAGGTGGGAAAGATTTTGATAGAACGCCACAGTAATATAGGAAACCTAATTTCTTTACATACACTAGAGGAGTCTGGTAGTGGCATGCTCGTTTTGGTGTCTGGATCACCAGAGTGGCGGTCATCAATCATCATGATATTGGGGCTCCGAGCCAATTTCATAGTCGTAAAAAAATTGCTGTTGTGCCAACGTCAAAAGACATGTTTGGAATTGCTATATTTCTGTTTGACCTTGGTCAAAATTACCATTACATTTGCATAGCACTCCTCATAATGATAAATAATAATCACATTTAAGCATTGTGAACTATTGTTATAATTGTTCTTCCATTTGCTATTTTTTCAAGTG
>NW_011888859.1:4687623-4699098 GCF_000151845.1 Pteropus vampyrus | reverse complement strand
GACCAGAAACTCTGCCTTGAGACAGAGACGCTGGGGCCCAAGCGTGCTCGAGTCCACTTTTCACCCAGCCATGCAGAACCTGGAAGGGGCCGTGGGTGGAAAGTTTACCAATCCCGTGAAATGGGGAGAAAGAAGAAATGTACGAAAGAATGACACCTCCTTCGGAGGCTCAGTGACCACCCGACCAGTGCCTGTGTCCTGTGACTCTGAGCAATCTGCTGATGGGGGCTTATCTTATCTTAGGGAGCTGAGAGGGAAGAGTGGATAGGAAGAGTGTTCGTGGGATGATGAGTGAGAGTGTGTTTGACCTTTGGGTTATGTTTTTTATTTCAGCCGCAGAAGTCTTTTGGCCAGTCTTGTCATTTCACATCTTCACATAGAGTCGCATTTCTTCACCGTTTCTACTTCTGTGACCTTAACTCAAGGGGTTACCACTCTGCACGCCTGGCAGAGTTCCCACGTCCACCCTCTCTTCCTCGGCCAGCCCTCATCCAGCCGCTGGCTGAGCTTTCCAAAGCTGGGCCTCCAGGCCATGCTCCTGGCCAGAAATACTACTTTGTGTGTTTTATGGCAACAAGTCCAGGTCCACCCTTTGTCCTTTGACCCGTTCCCTACACCCTCCAAATCTGGTCCCACGCTGCTTTTCCAAGGTGCATTTTGAGGATTCCCCATTGGGTTTGTCTGGGTCCAGGCAAGCAGATGTCTCCATGAGGAGATGCTGATACTGCCAAAGCCACCGTGATTCATGTCCAAAGGCAAAGACTTCTGTTCTCTGACCTTGACTTTGTGTAGCTACAAGCCTGTATTAAAAAGAATGGCTATCGCTACTAGAAACCTCTCAAATGAAAAAAGGAGGATATCAACTTTTTATAACTATAATTACAATAAAATATTTACATATGGAGAAATACTACAAAAAGTACTTCAAATACCACATTAGCTGTATTAGAAGGTAGAAATCAATATGAGAGTCTCTATTTTATAACTTTTCTTTGATGTTATTATATTGCTGTGATAATCACACTGAAACAAAAAAAAGTAGTGAGTTTTATTTTTAATTTAGTTAAACTTTGGGCCAATGGCAGGGGACTTATAATAGAAATTTAAAATTCTTTGGTTTCATGAAATAAAAGAAGTCAAAATGTCAAGAGGAGATAAAAGGATGAATAAGCTAATAGATTATTTGTACCTATCTGCAAACTCAATATTAATATATATAACCACAGATAATGCATATTAATAGAAGATAATCAAAAATTTTCTATCTATTGAATCAGGAACCTAAATGATAAAGTATAATCACTTAAGAAAGAATATTATTTTTCAGAAAAAAAGTTTTGTTTTTCTTACCAAGTCTGCTATTAGAGATGAGTTTTGTTTATCCTTTTGTTTCTTTATTTTTTAAAAACATACAAAGCCAATTTTTAAAAAAAGAGGGTAAAAGAAAAAAACAGCATCTGATAGATTGCTCGATAGATAATTATTTATATGAAAAATCCTGCCTAAGCATAATTTTTTGAGATGACCTGTGCTTTCAAAAGTGTGATTTTTATCTTGAATGTAAAAGTATTTTTTTTTTTTTTTTTGCTGACACCAAGAGGTGGAGAACCTGCTGATGTAACATGGATGACAGTTGCGTCAATCGATCCGAAAGCCTATAAATCCATGTGATATACAGTACACAGTACAGTACCAAGGAAAGTATCATTGATTTATGTAATTGGAAATTTGAGCAATTCAATTTTACTTAATTATGTTTGGTTTTCCTCCTGGAGGGCCTGATTCTCTGATGACTGGGGGTCAATTAGGACTCTTAGAGAGCTGCTGTTTCTTCCATGCTGGAGGCTCCCTGGAGCAGGTCTTTGGGCCTACCGGCATTGTCCTTGCGGTCTACTGAGTGTGAGAGCAGGCAGTGTGCGGGAGAGCGAAGATGGAAATGAGTTTCAGGGATTATTCATGAATAAAAACTCTAGCACGTGGCACTCAAGGAAAAATACACAAACGGATAAAAGCAGGTCAGCTAGCTAGTTTCCTGAGGTTATTCACTTCTCGGGCAGGTCCCAGCCTTCGTCTCTTTCTAAATGGGTATTTTAATTGTACATGATCTTTTACTTTAGAAAGAATACTTGTATCTTCTCTCCTGCAGAGAGATTGAGCTCAATAAAAGTTTGACGAATGAATAAATTTCCTCTGCAATGAAGTCTACATACCCCTGCCAGGAAAATCATTCTCAAACGTTGCTTTTCTTACTTCCCGTTTGCAAAGCCCCAGAGGCCTCACTTCGCCCAGAGCCAACGCTTATCATTTTCTAGCTTTGTCACTTGCACATTGCTCCCTTAGATAAGATCCCCTACTGTGCCTGACATTTAGCTATTTACAGACCCTGGAAGGGGGTTCATGCCAAGGGCTGTACAGGAAGTGTTCTTACCTTACTTCCGCTGACTGACTTCACATGTGTCCCTGCTCAACCCTCACTACTTCTAGAAAGCTTTATCATAAGCTTCCAGCACGGAAGTGGGCAGTCCCAACCTGTAAGTGTCTCTAGCGCCCTCCCTTCAAGCCATACCGGAAGTACTAGTACCCCTCATTTTGCCCTAATTCTATCACTTTTCTGTGATATCAGTTGAGCGATTGCTATAGTTGTATATAAGTTTTGCCCTGTTCTCAAAGGCAGGTGGCCTTATAATATCTCGGGTCCCCAACAGAGCCCAGCTCAGTGTTATATACATAAACCTGTGTTACGGGCTGAATCGCGTCTCCTCAAAACTCATATGTTGAAGACCTAACAATATTCATTCAGTACGTCTGAATGTGATCTTATTGAAAATAGGGGTACTGCAGATAAGTAGAAGTTAAGTAGTGCGGGCCCCGAAACCAGTATGATTGACGTCCTCATTAAGAGGGGAAATGCCACGTGAACATGAAATCAGAGACTGGGAATGCCGAAGACTGCTGTTGTGGTCACATGAGGTGGCGCGGAGCCCTCAGTGGACACCTGCTCCAGCGACACCTTGATCCTGGGTTTCCAGCCTCCAGAACTGAGACAATACATTTCTGACGTTTAAGCCACCCAACCCGAGCTACTTGGTCATGGTAGCCATAGGACATTGATGCCACGTGCTTAATAAACATTTATTAAATCACGACGAACAGGAGAGAGGAGCAGAGGGTTCCCTGCGACCTGGAAGACGGCCCTTGCCCTCCTGTGCTCTCCCACCACGCCGATACTTCCGGCCTCCAGGACTGTGAGCAATAATTTTTGCCCCTTATAAACCACCCAGTCTTTTGTTATAATAGCTGGAATAAACTAAGACAACTTACTTTATTTACTTTTTTTAAAAGTGATTTTTCTAGAGTTAGCAATATACATTTACAATGAACCCAAGTCTGTTTTACAAGTAGCACTACCCTGGTTCACAGGTAGTGTAAGGGTCTCAGAATGACAAAACAATCCTAATTCCTCCCTCCTGTCCCTTGGATCATTGCTGTCATTTATTTCACTTATACACTAGTATGTTTGTCTATCTATATTCAAATGCGTTATTGCTATTGCATTTTGAATAAACTGCTGTTAGATCAATTAAGAAGAAAAGGAAATTTTTATTTTACCTTTACTTTTTTTCTTCTCCGATGCTCTTCCTTTTTTTATGTAGATCTGACTTTCTGATGTATATCATTTTCCTTCTCTTTGAAGAATTTCTTTTAACATTTCTTAGAAGGTAAAAGAATTCCTACTGGCAAAAAAAAATTCCTTCAATTTCTGTTTGTTTCAGAAAATCTTTATATATTTCTCCTCCACTTCTGAAGTATAATTTCTCAGGGTGGAGAACTCAAGGTGAATGGTTTATTCTCTCAACACTTTAAATATTTTACTTCACTTTCTTCTTGTGTGCACGGTTTCTAAGAAGTTAGATGTAATTTTTATATTTGTTCCTCTACAGGTTAAGTGTTTTTTTTTTTTCTGACTTCCTTTAAGAATTTTTAAAAATCTTTGATAATTCCTACATCCCTGCCATATCTGAACCTAGTTCTGCTGCTTGCTCTGTCTCTTCAAAGTGCTTTTTTTTTTTTTTTTTAGCCTTTTAGTATCCCTCGTAAATTTTTGATGGCTGTACATGATGTACTGGGTGGAAGGAACTGCAGTGGATAGGCATTTAGTGATGCGGTAAGGGGTAGGGGGAGGTAAGAGATCCATAGTTCTGTGATTAGGACTCGCTCTTTTAGTGAGCCTGTGCCTCTGGGCTGAACTTCACAAGCGCTTCTCAGTCTCCCTGGCCCCTTAGTGGAACACGATGGCTAGAGTGTTCCACTCCAGTGGGCTGGAGTTGGCTATTTCCCTTCTCCTGGGCCAGTTAGGCTCGGATAAAACACCACTATTTAAGGCTCTTTAAATAGATTCTCTTGAAGACAGGCCTTGTTAGGGGGCACAGAACACTCTGGCATGTTTCTTCATGGTTCTGTTTTCTTCCCCAATGCCAGAAATGCAATGGCTCTTTTTTTTGGTGTGTACTGTGAGCACCTGGACCGTCTCCTGGAGGTGTAACTCACAAACATGTGGGGTCCCTCCTCGACTGAGTCCCCTGAGAATTTTTGACTCTCAGAATTGAAACTGAAACTCCAGCAATATCTCAATTATAGGTCAGGTTTTCCTAACTTGGTACTGGTTCCCGTGGAGGTTTCTGCTTACGGGTTTCTGCACTTGAAAGTTGTGATTTTCTGTCTCTTCGTGTTTATCTTTCTCGTTTTCGAGGCCGTGGTTTGCCCGTGACCTTACTTCTCTGACTTGCTATTGGGAGTGACAACTCTCAAGCTCCTTATACGCTGGTCTGGAAACCAGAAGTCCTGTGGACTTTTTAATTACCTGCTAGAATCACACAGCTACTTTGGCTGTATGTTTAAGACAAAAATGGACTCACTGTATTTTGAATATGATGCAAGTTAAAAATTTTAATCTACTCGTGGAACTTCAATAGGCGCTTATTAGATACAATGTACATTTGGATTAAAAGATCAAAAAAGATTTCTCAGATAAATTAATCACTACGAGAAATGATCAAATTTAATTCATCAAAACAGAACAAAAACAAATTGGATAAATTCAATTATTTACACTTTATTGAGATCAAAGTGTAGCTAGAACTGTAAAACATCATTCATATGATTTTGTTCTGCTCCAATATGTGGCATTCAAAAATATCGCCATTCAAAAACGAGAGCAGTATATTTATATTATTTATAGGATCACATAGTCACCTGATATCAGAAATCATATTGAATCTTTATGGTAGATGTAGACTCAGATCTTCTCCCTACTCCCACCCGCTTTTTAAATTCATAGCTTAGTAATGTAAATCTTATTTCCCAAGACTTTCTCTTTAATAAATGCAAGAGAAACGTCACTGCACATTTTACAGTAGTTGCATTTTTTTGAATTAAGCTGCTCCCCAAATTAATTGTTTCATCGTGTAGAGCTCCCTTTCTGATTTGTTTTTAGAAATGGAAGCTATAGTTTTTCTTCTTTGAAGTATTCCATCATTTTTCTTGCTTTGTTCAGACAGTTTAAAAATGAAATAGGAGTTTTAAAGATATTTTAAGGTAAGATGTCTGTTAGTCCTGGAAATAACTAATTGTAATACTAAATATAAAATAAATTACAATGTCCCAAATCTATAATGAAGTATATAACTATACAACAACATATGCTAGAGGTAAATGGGTGACATTTATCTGTGTCAGGTGATTTCCTTGCTGTTCTGGGCGTAGCCTGCTTTTAAAGGCATTATTATAGGTAATCGTGGTAGCTGTCTGTATATATATCCAGCTTGGACATTTATTCCTTTTATTTACCCATTATTTATTTATTTATCCACAGACTGGCTGTTGCTGATTCATGGAATGCCATTTCATCAGTGATTAGGACTCTTCTCCTTATGGTAAGAAGACCTAGCTGGGGTTTATGTTGTGACATAATTTATTTGCATACTTAGAGAGTTTTAATACGTTAGAATATGTCATATATATGTAAACTATATTACTGGGTTAGCTATGATACTTCGTAAGTGGAGAAGTAAATCTCTGCATAGGGATTTAGTTCAGCTCTGGGTTTTTCTCAGCTTCTCTGACTCGTTTCTTGATTTTCCTGCTTCCTATTGAATGAATTAATATTGGCCTCGTGATTACCTATTTATCTATTATGCATTTGCTTGAAGCTCCATGGGGTCAGGTACCTGACAATATGTGTAGAAAACCCCGGGCCTCTTAGAATTGGCAAAGTCTTTCTGTTTAACTTGTTCTAGCTCAGACTGGTTTCTGATCATCGTATTTTCCTCAGGGAGGACCGTGGAATGTTACCTCATCTTCCACCATGGAGATGAGGTCAAAACAGACAGGCATGCCTAGTTTCCATTCAGTACATGCTCTGCTCCAGACTCCCCCTTAGTGTTCTGTACCCCAGACCTCCTCATCTCTGAGTGGGCCTGTGCAAAAAGACACGGAGATCAGATTACAGAGGACTGTAGCCTCAGTCTGAGGCCATCGGTGAAACCTTTTCCCTGCGGCCTTCAGCATAGCATGGGGTGCAAACTTGTTCGGGTCACATATCAGAAGAGAGGAAGGGAGAGTGGGCTGATGACATGTGCATGGAGAAGAGCGTAATCGTGCCCTGTGTGTGCATCTCTTCCCCTCTCCAACTTTCCTCCATTGAAAGAATGGGCAGATCTTGGCGAAGACAGACATTCCAAATTCCTATGAAATAATGACCAAGGTAGCAGTTGTATTTTGTTTTTCCTTCAGGATAAATAAGTATTAGTAGGGGTTGTTAGATGAAATAAATTTTATTTTTTTACCTCCCCCAACACTGCCAAATAACCTCATAACTTTAGAAACTGTGCTACTGGTTTTAGGATCCTAAATATGCATATATTCAATATATAGCTCTGTGACCTATGGAGATGATTTAATACTATCAGGTTACAATTTATCACTTGACTCTATAATATTTAGTGACATGGGATCAATTAAATTACCCAACTTGACCAAAAAAATTGATAAGGTGGTTCTTATCAATACATAAGGTATCGGTATAATGCAGAGAATCGAAACGGTATAGACTTACTTTGCACGTTTCTGTTGTGATAGATACAGCGCCCCCTGATTCAAATATTTCCTCAGGTTTGAAAAATATCAGAATAACGTTCTCCACTGCTTGCCATCTCCCGATTTCTTTCTTTTTTTTTGCACATTTTATCTATCTATCTATCTATCTATCTATCTATCTATCTATCTATCTATCTATCTATCTCTATCTATCCATCCATCCATCCATCCATCTATCTATCTATCTATCTATCTATCTATCTATCTATCTATCTATCTATCTATCTATGACATGGAAAGACCCAGAGATGCTGACTTATGAGAAGGAGCTGGTTTGGACAAAATTTCCAGATTAGTTCAGTGGATGAATTGTATTATGAACTCTGGTGAGTAAGAGAGTTTTTACAAGAACTCTGGGATTTCAGAAAACCGGTTAGGAAAGATAGCGGGGATTTGAATGTCCATCTCCAATGTTAAGTAACTTTGGTGTTATTTTACTCTTTGCAAGTCATACAAAATGGGGAATAAACAAGTCCCTGAATAAAAATGGCAGTGGTTTTTGCCTCAGAGTCCCATGCCAGCGAAGGGTTCTGGGATTCGGACCCTGCCATGTCCTCCTTCCTTGCTGGATGCCTTGGCAGCCCCGGCACTAACCTGCTATGCTTGACTACCCCAGGAGCTTGGCTCCATCCTGTCTGCTGATGGGGCATGCCTCCCCAGTCGCCTCTCAGTTTCCTCTTGATCAGCTCCCCAGGGCTGGGCAGAGGCTGTCTGAGCACATCTCCCAGCATCACCCTTGAAAGCACATCTCTCCTCGTCAGATAAGACCCTCGAGGACTTCAGCCTATTCTTCTCCAAGAGTAAATTTTCTGCCTCCCAGTAACATAACCCATCAGAGTTTGGGGAGCTGCTTACACTCTCTTTTATAGGGAGTGTTAATCCTGGTGTTTGGAGGTTCATCTGGTGAGCCAGTATTTTCTTCAAAATTTCTCCCAAGAGGTCAATGAGTCTTCAAAAAAGAATTCAAATATACAGATTAGGATTCCCCTTTTGCTGCAACTGAAGCTGTCTGGTTTATAATTAGTGACTGAGAAGATGCCTATGCCTGTGTATTATAAATAATCCCCCCAACTTCAATATCAATCACCTGTATCTCTGGGGCCAATAACAATGCGAGTTTTGTTATTATATTTCTGGACTGTGTCCTGGAAGGAAGAAAGTTGAGAAGAAAGATTAGTTTCATTAAATCATCTGTACTTGTTCATAGTGGTTTACAACATACGCACGTATTAGGCATTTAAAAATTCATTTTGCCCTTGGGTTTCTCAATGCCACTGAGTCATTCATTTATTCATTCAGTAAATAGGTGTGGAGCACTTACCACGCAATGGCACCATGTTCTCTGCTAGGGACACCACAGCAAATGGGATGAATGTGAACTTGACCTCACAGTCTTATGGGTTAGTGACTGTAGATCACATAAATAGTTAACTTTATTATAACTGCCCATCTCAAGTTAGGTATAATTATCTCATTAAGATCCAGCACTTCTGGTTACTTTCAAGATAAGAACACATATAATTTTAAAATACAGCAGTCAAACAATTTAGAGAGGTGCCGGTATATGTCATTGACCTTTTGAGAAATGTTAATCTGTCGTTTGTTTCAGCATTCGGCAATATGCTGTGAGAGATCTGCTTATTAAGACGAGATGGTTAATTGTAATATGCTTGTTTTGTATAAAACGCAAGTGAAAAATCAACAACACATCTGATCTTTTCGAGAAGTTGCTGTGAAGCTTAGAATGTTGATGCTGTAGGGACCTGGAGAATGTCTTATCCCATCCCCTTGTTTCATAGCGAGGAAGTGAGGACGAGAGATGGAGCAGGGTCACCCTGCCCTCTGCCTTGCACGGAGGGTTTAATTGAGATCAGCTGAGGCTCAGAGCCCTTGTTCTTATTGGCTTCAACCATAAAAAGAGAATTGCAGAGGAAAACAAAAACATAGAAGAGGAGGCTCGGTTTTCTCCAAAGAATTGGTCTCGTGCAAAGCCTTGTTCTCCAGCCCAGCTCAGAGGCAGATGCCTGTTAAGGACAAGTTGTTTTAGGAGGTGGCTTGTTTTGGGATTTCTAGTAAGAGGAGACTGGCGACCTTGAAACTCTAAAGAATAAAATAACTAGGGGCCATTCTCAAAATTTCACCCTAAAGGTAGTTATTTGACTTTCCTTGGGAATTTTAGCCATTCAAGAATGAAATGAGCAATTTTTTAGAGAGGAAGAATTGGTTAAAATAAATTTATTAAAAGCCAGTTATCCATTTCATTAATCCTAAGTCACAATTGATTTTATATGCCCCGTTATTTTCTATACTGCTAAGAAGGAAAAAAATCACTGCCGATTAAACTATGACGCAATGCTTTCTTATCACTTAGAATTTATTTCACACTCATTCAAAGAGCTACTTGAACTTAGACATAGGTTTTTATCATCTATCGGTCTTTTACCTACAGAAAAAAGGACAATATAAGGGAACTAAGTTATTTAGGTGTTCCTAAAGCTTCTTCACATCTAAAGTCCAGCTCTTCTATGTCACTTTTCGTTAATTGTCCATGTTTGTGTACAAATATATATCTGTGCCTTTAAAGACAATGGCTGCTCATTGTTTCTTATGGAAACTGTAAGATAACTAAAAACCATCCGCGCACAGCTCTTCGCCTGGCTTTGCAGTTAACTGTGACGAGCCTGCTTTGACTCCCTGTCAGGAATGGGGGTGATCACGTAGTTACCAACTCAGACCCGCTCCCCACAAACATTTGACTGTGAACTCGTTACAGGAGTGTGTTTCTAATTTTCTGGGATTTTTTTTCAAGTTGCTAATGTTAGGTCATTCTTGGGCACTGAGACGTTTGTCGTGAATGCCACAGAGCAGAGGTCATCAGACACAAACTCTTCAACACATCCTGATTCGGGATCTCAGAGATCTAGAAATGTGAAAAGAAATATGTGTCTCAGAACTAATGAAATATGGCACTAAAAGACTCCCTACCTTTATTGCTTTTCTCCCTTTGGTATTGGACCTATTTTGTCACAAAGTAAATTAGCTGCTTTGTTTTGTTACGGTGAGTATGTGATTCTGAGGTATGTGTAGTACCTTCTCCGTACTTCCCAGGGTAAGCATTCCTTAAATTGCTTTTTCTGAACGCGAGTGATTCTGAGTTGTTAATAAGTGTTCTACGTGGAAAAAAAATTCTGTGATTCCAGAAGTCTGGAAGATGCTATCCATCACATTTCTCTCTTGGGGAAGCACAATTATGATGAGCACGTTAAAGTCTCTGAGAAGTCCTGCATTGAAGAATCTCATTTAAACGCTTCAACTTACGTGACTAGAAAAGTCTTTCTCCCATTTTTCGAGTGCGCTCTAGCAGAGTTTGAGAGATTTCCCCGTAGGGTACTGGCCTTTGATGTGGTCCTAATGTTTATTCTAAGTTATCCACGGTGGCAGCACCTCAGGGTGTCCACAGGAGAGCTAACGGGTCTTGTGGGATTACCCGAGTCCTCCAGCAGTAGGAGAATGTCACAGAGATAAGGCTTTTCTGGGGCTCTTTTCCGGCGATGCTTTTCCTCACGCACCGCTCAGTGGCCTTGTGCTCACAGCTGAGACTCGGTGGCTGTTCCCTCTTTCTAAATTCGCAGTCTTCCTCCTGGGTCTGTCCTCACCTGTCACATTTCCACACCTTTTCCAGACGGCCTTCTCCACGCCCAACATTTCATCAGCAGCGTGCATCATACCAGAGATTTCCAAACCTGCGTAATTGGGGGCTTTTGATTTGGTGTCTGATCGTCACTATATCAGTGTTCACATGCCCTTTGACCTCGACACATCCCGAAAGGAATTCCTAAAGTCCACATCCCCTCAAACACGGCGTCTTGGATTCTCTTGGTTAATAGGCATCCAAGAGATAAAGCTCTAATCAGGGCATATCCGCTCCCTGGCTCAACCCGCCACGCCAGCCCCCTGCATCCTATAAACTCAAACCCATCACCCCCAGGCCATCTGCTTGCTATAGACCTACCTCCAGTCCTCAGACGCAGCTAGAATATCGGTGGCCTTGGAATCCTTTCTGGGAGGATCCTTCTCTAGATTCCTGCCTGGATTGTTCCCTCACAGTTGCACTAAGCCGCTCCTCCTCTTAAATGAATTTTTTCCTTTCCATTCAGTGAGAGTGTCTGGCATAACCCAGTTGGAAACCATTGGCAGATTTTGTTAAAAAGAAAATTACACGCACATTTATGATAAAATATTATGCAACCACTTAATTTTTTCTTATATTTCTTTACGTGGAAGATTTTTCATGCTATATTTTTAAGTAGGAAAAAAAAA
>NW_011888859.1:4675107-4686333 GCF_000151845.1 Pteropus vampyrus | reverse complement strand
CACATTTATGATAAAATATTATGCAACCACTTAATTTTTTCTTATATTTCTTTACGTGGAAGATTTTTCATGCTATATTTTTAAGTAGGAAAAAAAAAAACCAGACTACAAAATAGTATGTATCATATAATCTTCACCAAGGATATACATGTATTTTACATGTGTATGTAAAAGTATGGAAGGATATAAAAACGCTAAAAATTGTTTATCTCTTGACATTGGGGTCATAAATGATTTTAAATAATTTTTCTTTTTTTTTGCTTATCTGTTTTGAATTTCTTAATAGTGAAGCCAAATACTTTTAAATTAAAAAATTAAAATGATTACTTGAAAGAGTTAGTTCTAACATGCTCTCCTGTATGCAAGCTTCCCTAACGTTACTCCTCACAGCACCCACGGGCTTTGTTACCGAGAGCTCTCAGAGAGCAGAACAGGATGGGCTGAAATTATCCGGTACATCCGTTCCCTGTCCTGGACTGTGAACTCGTTGAGGACACAGGCCACGTCTTGTTCATCTCGAATCCTGGTATTAAGCCCAGTCACTGGATTCCCTACTGGAGTTAAGGCTCTTTTCTTACTGGTCCATATGTGTGTGTGTATATGTGCACATGCTTATATACACGGGCCCTTTCCTAGGCATGTCACTTGCATCGCCTGTGAGGTAGACAGTAATGTGATTATTATGGCTATTACGTGGGGACGAATGGAGGCTTGGTGGCAAGATTTGCTTGTGGATGTGCTCTGAGCGACGCATGCCTCACTTAAAAACTCTGCTCTAAAATGATATCGTACTGTCTCTGATGGATCCACTACCAGCACACAACACTTTTGGAAATAAATGTGCTTCACCACTGCAAAGGTCCTGGGAGAGTCGCTGGGCTGCCGACTAAGAGAAGGGTGATTCTGACCAGAGCGCAGACTCGTTAAAATTCAGCACTGTGTTATTGCTGCACAGTTTTGCTCAGAGCTGACTCTATGGTAAAAAAATAAACCTAACATCTGATTTAAGGTACTAGATTCAACATGCTGACTTAAAGCCACATCTGAGTCTTTACGATGGCTCTTGAAGGGACAGTCCTGGCATTTCTTATTTCCTGTGACCTGAGTAGAAAGAATGTTCTACTCTGATACAATCTAAAATAGCTTTATTACCTTGGCCTGACTCAGCAAAGTGGCTCTGTAGATGAAAAGGAGAACATGATTAGAATGTAAAGTAGCTCCTTTCTTCTCATGTATTTTGGGTGCTGCTTGAGGCCCCCGAATTTAAGGATCATGAGCAGCCTGCCAGGAAGAGGAAAATGGTTTCCGGCTGGTAGGACAAATAATGGCTTTGGTCTACTCTCACTCCTGGCTGTCCAACGGCAGCATTTATGATGGCTCCTCACCTGATTTCTACCAGAGAGACAAACCATCCAGGTTTGCTTGGGACTGAGGAGTTTTTCACAGCGTGAAATTTTAGTGTGAAAACTGGGATGATTGGTCTCGTACCACCTTATTCCTATATAACCCCATTAGGCAGCTTCTTACCCCTTACAACACACACACACACACACACACACACACACACACACACACACACATGCACATTACAAACACGATATACTCTTTTCTCATGAAAACTTAACACATAATAAGAAGTTTGGAAAATATAGAAAAGTGTAAAGACAGAACATGCATATCCATTTTTCTATCATCATCCAGTGATAATTGCTATTAACACTGTGATGTATTTCTTTTCGAACTTTAAAAAAAATATATATATAGGCAACCTTTCTGTGACTTATTTTCCCTTTTCATAGCTGCCCTCAATACTCATTCCAACCAAATTATCCTCATAAACTTATTTGTAGGAGAAAAGCCTAGGATGATTTAGTTCATCCTTTATTCCTGAGATATGGCCCTGCATCGGTGCCCAAGGTGTAACGTACAAGGACCACTAAGGACTTCGGTATCAGGTAATTACATCTTTAACAGAGGTTAGCAACCATTTTTGAGGTTTGTAGTTAAAGGAAAGCAGGAAAAGTTGCAGAAAATTTATCAGAAAACCACAATAGCTTTGGAATATTTCATTATGAGATCGCAGAGCTGATTCCATAATTATTATCAGTATACGAGTATTTCTTACGTGAAAGAAAGTGATAAATATTCCCCTGTACCTCTTGTGAACAGTCAGACAAGAAGAAATGAGCCTTAAGCCTAGTGTGAAGGATTTAGGCTAGATAATAAGAAAAGTTATTAACTACCTTAGTGGGTTAAAGAGAGCCTAAGAAATCTCCTTCTCTGAAAGTTGTTAAAAACGATAGAGATTTTTCCTATCAAGGAAGGATTAAGCGTGGGCCTGCCTAATGTTCAAGAATAAACAAAATAGCCTGTCGGAGTCTCAGCCAGCCCTCAGGCTCTATGACTCTCTATATGATAGCACAAAAAGACATGGAAAATTGATTTTTATTTCACATTTTCCTTTGAGAAACAAAGAAAAATAGTGATGTTTTCAAAGTTTGAGTTTAATTTTCAGATGGTCATGGAACCACATGTTGCTATGGGGTCAGGTGGTGACATCAGAGGGAGCATTGGAGTGTAAGGCCGTCAACTTTCATTATTTTTCCAAATTGCCTTCTTGTTGCTTTCCCCTGAAACTTTCAAATAGGTTCATTTAGTTTAGTAAATGTCTTAGCTGGGATTTTCAAGCCTTATTTGTATTGCAAGGGATTAAACCAAATCT
Organism: Pteropus vampyrus; assembly: GCF_000151845.1. Classification (NCBI taxonomy): domain Eukaryota; kingdom Metazoa; phylum Chordata; class Mammalia; order Chiroptera; family Pteropodidae; genus Pteropus; species Pteropus vampyrus. Next base: position 4,683,611 of record NW_011888859.1, on the reverse strand, counting down.
GCATGGCTTGCGACACCACAGGGAGCTTCTAGCCTTGCTTCTTCATGCCTGTTTTGTTGATCATTCTTAATTGTTAACAGTGTTCAGTCCAACGTCCTTTATATTTCTGCCAGGTCTTTTCCTCTCCCGAACATTCATGCAAATAGCGTATTTGTCATAAATATGGTCTGTAGAGAGAGAGCGTCCCTTTCTGTGCAAATTGGCAGCTCAGGGAGTAGTTGGGAGCTTACAATGTCATTGAAAGTCACACAAATCAATTGGCAAAAATTACTTTCTGTGATTATCTTGTTTTTATAGTTACATTTTTAATTTTGACAGTTTAAGTGTGTTTAGGGTTCGCGGTAGTGAAAGGCCAAGTAGAATGTGGGGCAGGTCACTGCTGAGATTTCCATTGCTTGGCTAATGAGGTTTCCTTTGGACTTTCGGTGTCATTTAATCTCATTAAGATTGAAGAGAGATACTTTAGAACAAAACAAACCAGCAATGGTTTACTGGGTGCCCGTGATATGCCAGGTATGTATTAGGTAGCGTGGGGCAAAAAAATTAGGAGCGTTTGCTTTCAAGAGCCTTACTACCTAATTAACAAGAAAATAAGTAGTAATAAGAATATAGGCCCCATAGGAAATGTCGGCACGAAGCGGGGTGTGATTGAATGTCAGTTGAATTATACGGGCGAAGTCTACTTGATTTTGGAGAGAAAGCTGGCAGGTTCCTTTCCTTCAGGTGATGAGCTATGAGCTGGTCTCAAAGGCCTTGGCTAACCAGAAGAGTGGCCTTCCAGATGACCGATTAGTGTGTGTGACGACTGAGTGGGAGGAAGCGAACGGTATGTTTGGGAACCAGTGAGTACATCTTGGTCGAAAAGAAGGTTCGGAGCAGGAGAATGGCTGGAAAAGTTTAGACACCAGTTTTCAGTTAACACCAAGTATATTCATTTTCTATTGTTCTGTAACAAATTACCACATATTTAAGAACTGAAAACAACACCCATTTATTACCTCATAGTTGTGTAGATCAACAGTCTGGGTTGGTTCAACTAGATTCTCTGCCTAGAGTCTCACAAGACCGAAATCAAGGGGTCGGCTTCTCCGAGCTTGAGTTTTGGAAAGAATTCGCCTCTATGCTCATTCAGATCATTGGCACCATTCATACCCTTGTGGTTGTAAGAGCGAAGCCCTTGTTTTCTTGTTAGCTGCTGTACAGGGACGCGCTTGGCTCCTAGAGGACAACTCAGGTCCCCCTGCCTCGCGGTTCCTCAGCAGTAGAGAGCCTCCCTCCAGTCAATCCCTTCTCCCTCTTCCATTCTCACCTCCTTCCTTTTCTGACACCAGCTGGAAAAAACAAAAAACAAAAAACAAAAAAACCCCTTTGCTTTTAAAAGTCTCCTCTGATTGGCTGAGGCTCTCCCACATAATCTCCATTCTGATGAATTCAAGGTCAACTGATTAGTAACCTTAATTATGTCTGCAAAATCTCTTTCCCATGTAATGGAGCGTAATCATAGGCAAACACAAGGAGCTGGAGAGCCTGGGGCTGCCTTAGGGTTCTGCCTACCACGCCGAGCCTGCAAAAGGATGCCCCGCGCTCCTTTCTGTAGGTCGGAGCTCCAACCTCAGGGAGTGTGGGGGAGAAGTGCCTGGTTTAAATAGTGGCAGAAATGTGGTGGAATTTGGCACTTTTGTCAACGCTGGTTTATTTTCAATCAAATATCCTTTTCATGGAGGAAAAAAAATGAACATGTAAGGAAAGTTCTTAGAGAGTCTTCCATTCATCTTTCAAGGTTAGAGCATGTGAAAGGCTTCTTTATGCTCATAGAGACACTGGCAGCATTACTAACTTGACCTAGAAGGGAAGACGAACTTGAAAGGGTAAGAAAAATTCCACCGAGGTATGTATACTATTCATAAATCCTTTTTCTCCTTCCCTGGCCTGAGTATCCTTACATTTGCTACATTTTTAAAGAGTCATGTCATGCCATAAAACATATAAAATCCTATTTCAAGTGAGACAATGGAGTTGGTGTCAGAATTTAGTTAAGAAAAAATAACTCTAGATGTCGATAACTGAAATTGCGCGAATTTCTCTATTCCAACATGGCTGCAGCATGTTGAATCATTCAGGGAAGAAATAGTGTTTATTTATATCTCTCTCGCTGAGTCATGGCATCCACTCTGAAATTTGACAGTCATCCTAGTGGGCAGACGAAAAGGAGAAGGCTGAGTAGACGGTGCAGAAGAACAAGGAAATCGTTTCTTGTATAATATCCTTGTAATCAATTCCTAACGGAGTGCAGACAGTTGCATGCCAGCGGGATAAATACTGCCAGTCAACACATTCATAGTGCCCGACGAGCTTTGGGCAGAGCACAGTGCAAGGTGTTCTGGGATTTTTCAAAATTGCTCACTCCCTTCTAGGCTAGAAAAGAAGCTCTTTTCCTTCTTGGGTTGCTTAACTTCATTCGGGAAGAATGTTAAGACATTTCTCATCATCGGTGAATCCCATGCTAATGGATGAATGCAAATATTGTTATCACCTTCCATTGACAGAATACTCCATGGTTACAATGGAGAAAAGTGTTAATCCTGTTGTAATTAATTCCTAATTGGGGTCTGCACGGGTCAAGACTGTAGTTGGATTTTTGGTAAGTTAACTTGGAGGTCTTTTCCTTAACCTTCATTTTTCTTTCATCTTAAAAAGTAACCATTGCATATAGCTTTATTCCGTGCCCTTCCTTCCTTCCTTCCTTCCTTCCTTCCTTCCTTCCTTCCTCCCTCCCTCCCTCCCTCCCTCCCTTCTCCCTGTCTCTCTCTCTCTCTCTTTCTTTCTTTCTTTCCCAATGACGTACAAGACCTACCTTATATACTGAAATGGACATAAACTAGACCCTCCCTAACCAAACATGTAGAAAAGTCTGACACAGAGAAATTGCTATGGTCATGTGGTAAAGATTAGCCATTGGTTTAATAATTTGCAATTATTATATTGGTGTCTCCAAGAGTGATCAGGAAGAATGTTTCTTCTAAATTCTGTCCCTGATAAAATATATCTTAAACCCAAATAGTAGCTGAAACCTAATATATTTGATTAACTAATGATTTCATCAGTTCATGAATATTTGTTCTATTAAGAATTATGTGATATAGAAGAAAAACATAAAAACATTTTCTGTCTCGGTTGCAACATGCTTTTGAAGACACATGAAACAAGTAAAGAGCCTGATGGTGTGTTTTAGTCATTAAGTACAAAGCACATCTCAGAGATGAGAGGCGGGAGGAACGGACGTGACTCACACTCACTGAGGAGTAGAATCTGGGTAGGCGGGGGCCATGTGAAATGGGCTTAGCAGGCAGTAAAAGGACAAGGGCAAGGGCAAGGTTCTTACAGCGCTGTTATAACTGACGACCTTATATGTGTATATAGGTGGCACACGAAATAGTGATGAGCGGCATGGGCTTTGCATTCAGGCAGAGCTTGGTTTAAATCCAGCATCATCCTTTATGAAATGGCCGTGGACAAATTATTTAACCACTTTGGACTTCAGTTTCCCCATCTGTAAAATAAGCATAAAAACTAATTGCCTAAACGTTGTTAGGAGGATTGAGTGAAAAGATATCTAGAAAGCACTTAGAATGTATGTAGCATGTGGTAAACATTCAATATCATTTAGATTATTATTATTATTATTTAAAAGTAGTCATGAAGATGATCAACCAAACGCTCCATTTAGCTTGTGAATAGAGTAAAAACAGCCAGCAACTATTAAACGTTTACTGCATGCCAGATATCCTTTGGGAGTACGTTCCATGCATTAGCTTATTTATTATTCACTCCAGTGCTGTATGGTACATAACATTATTATCTCCATTTTACATATGGGGAAAATTGAGCAAGGAGAAGTGTGATAAATTGTGCAAGGTCACACAGTTTGTAAGAGACAGAGCTAAGATTTCAACCTAGGCAGTCTGGTGCTGAACTCTGGCTTTGGGTCACTATTCTGTGTCACCCACCAATCAATAATTAGGACTCTTAACCAGTAGGTGCTACTGCTTCTCAGGGAGGAGAGAGGCTATTAGTCATCAATCTCCTGTCTCCCCGAAGTGTCTTGAGTGTCCCCCAGATTGTGGTGCACCAAACTCAACTGCAGAAAATTGCAAGATGCTCAAACTTGTCTTCACGAAAGATAACTATACTCAATTAATTATGCCAGTTAGTGGTATTGGGTTCAAACATCCTTAAGAGTTAGATACTTTGTCCCTGAATAAGAAGTTATCGTAAGAGATACAGAATTTTCTTCAGTGAAAGTTTTAAAGGATTAGAAAAAGGGCAGTGGAGGGAATAAGACACAGAAATCTGTATAAAGCCTGCTGTTTTATTGCTGGTCTTAGAAAAGTCTCAGCAGCCAATTAATTAACATATATGCTGTACCAGCTACTGAGAAGCCAAGGCAGTTGCTGGTTCTCAAGGAGTGACTAATCTAATTGAATATGCAGGACGCTAGAGGAGAATCTGGCATATGAACTAGAAATAACCAGGACTGAACCTCAGGTCCTTAGCAGCTGTGTTACCCAGACTTTGACGTTTCTAAGTTTTGGTTTCCTAATTGATCAAATGGAGATAATACTACCTGCTTTTCAGAACTTTTCAAACTAAATAAACCGAGGAAATATCAGCAACGTATCTAGTATCATTCCTGGGAAGTAGCTGCTTCTTATGAAATGGTATCTATCATGATTATAATTAATATTATTTTGACATCCATCCATAAGCAGATAACCAGCCATGACAAATGTGTCAAACCAGTGGTACAAACAATAACTACACATTAAAATCAGAGGGGCAAGAGCAATGGGATGGAATATTCAGAAGTAATTTTCCAAAAGAAGTGGAGTTTGAGTTAATGCTTTTCTGAGTGGTCTCTAAAAACTCCTAATTTGTGAGGAGTAAAAGGATTCTAAGGTCAAATACATTTAGGCACCACTGGCTAAAAACGTTAATCAGACTTCTTCACTGTGTGAAGTGTGACTTCTTGTGTGACTTCTCAGAGCCTTTGTATGACAATTAAATTGTAATTCTCTAACGTTAAGACTCACTGGGCAGTGTTTACCAAGCATATTTGGTTTTTTGTTCCTTCGTGGAGTTGCCATGGGCTGGGCTGGTGGAACAAACTGTGAAAAATGTGGAGTGAGACCTTGTCCAGAAGCGTGCTCTGGATGGGTGGGGGTAGGAGCATGGGAAGTAGAGGCAGGGGTATGGTGAGCCACGGGAGATCGGGCTGAACGAGTAGACGGGGGACTCTGTTGCAGAAATTGGGAATGATCGGAGGGTTTGTTTATAGAAGTTTTGTGTTTTTAAGAAAGATTAATCTGAAGACATAGTCCAGAATGTTCTGAATGGGCTGAACCTGCTGCAAGGAAGCTGGTCAGAAGGTTTTTGTGTTAGTCCAAGCATGAGATGACCAGATTCTTCCCAACCTGGTCTTTCTATTGTGATCACTCAGTTGATGACCCCATGGTCACTGCCTTACTTGGGCTCCATCATCACCATGTGTCCAGCTTCATCACAGGCACCCAGCATTGGTACCAGGTCTCTGGGGCAACACCCTCTGTAACTCATAGAGATGCCTTATAACATCTCTGTTGTTTCAAGTCTGTCTTTTGCTTCGAAATCATTAAACAAAACAAAACATTTTAACACGTGGAAACATTCACCGTTAGGTGCAGCTTCTTTCACAGCTGGCTGATAAAACTTGCAGAAACCACAGCCCTTTATGGTGCATTTCATGTTTGCATGTCTGTCATTTGAAAGCCTTCCAGACTACTTTGGAAGCTGAACAAAGTTGAACACACAATGGGATGGCCTACCAAACGTCACGGCCTTTCTCCCTGGAGGAATCAAAGAAAAAAAATAAGAGTCTTTCCAGGACGAATGAGAATTAAAAAGATAACCAGAGAAGAGCTGATAAATCACAGTTTACAACTGCTGAAGATCCCAGCTAGGAAGGACTCAAGGACTGTACGGTGATCTCCATGCAAAGAATAATTAATGCTTTTATGTCATCCTATCTCTGTCTCTGTCTTCCCACCTCCCCCTCTCTCTCATTGTCTCTGCTCCCTCCTTTCTCTTGATATTATTGGGATCAGCAGGCCTGCGCCAGTGAGTAATAGATGCCGGATGAACTCCCTGTGTTCCCCGTTACATCTTCAATCACTTTGACCGTGCCCTGGAAGACATCCTTCTACCGCACAGGACTTTTCAGCAGAAGTTTTGCACCGTTTGTTCACTTTACTTATTTGGGTGTGTAAATTGCTTTTTAAAAAACAACATGCAAAAAGTGATTTATTTATATTACCTTGTTTAACCAGTGAGGGGTGAAATAAAGGAGCTCTTTATAAGTACAGAGACTACAAACAAAATGACAACAACAAGTTCTAACCACCTTACAGCCAACAGCTGCCCGGTTAATGTCATGTGCGTTTACAGCAAAAGTGGTCAGCGACAATGCAGCAGAAGGCAGTTCAGGTCACAAATCCAGAACAGGAAATATATTTTCATCTTGCTATTTCTGACCCAGCCTTAAAGGAAAACAGATGGTACTACTTTCGGAGCTGTTTTGCTCTTGTTTCAAATGGCTAATTCAAATCAAACACAGGATTCTATTCTTAGTCAAGGCAGCTGCTGCATTGTCTAAGCTGGGCTGTTTTTCCCAACAACAGCCCCTCCCCTGGACAGAGTAGCTGGAGAAGACCACAGCAACGTCACTGTCACCCAGCAGTCCCGAGAGGACAGCATCTGCCTGTAGCAGAACTGCGTACTGCTGGGTGACGCCACCAAGAGTAAAACCATGGCTGCCTTTTGAGTATAATCCGCAACTTCCGCCCCTCCACTTGTGCATTTAATCCTGTCGAAAGCATACTTTCATTCCAGTTTTAGAGCAGAGGGACCTTTCAGGAGCTTGTTTAGGGCGGGGAAGAGTGCAGAGATGGAAATAGACATCCGGCGGAGAGGCCTAATGAGGGGATAGAATGCGAGAGGTGTTCCCAGAAGACAAAGAAAAAGGCAGAGACTGCTAAAGTGCCTTCTCAGGGTGGCCATGTTGCCCCGGCGACTTCCTCTAGCCAGAGGCTCTATTTATGCAGCAGACACTGATAAGAAATTGAAAAGTAAACATTTGAATTAATGATTCTCTTCAACAATCAATTTTTGAAAATAATCAAAATAACGTATGTACATAGTTAAACAAAATAAAACACTTTTTATTTCTTTGGGATTTTTCCCCCTTCCACTCTCAGAGAGGTCCTTGGCTTAATCCTCCCTCTGGACACCCTGTCCTTGCCAACCTGTGCCCTAGGAGTCATCGCTTCAAATTCTAGGTGTTAACTTTGGGTGTTTACCTCCGTAGCTCTCAGAAATGTTTATATTATTGATTTTTAATTTTAGACAATATTTCAATGTTATCTAGTGGCGTTTGAAGACTTAGCTTGCCTTCAACTCCTCTCTCAACTTTCCCATTCTCCCAATTGAGCAATAGTACATTTCTGGTTAATTATCTGCCAGTTTTTGTATTATTATAAGTAAGTCAATATTTTTCATTGTCAAAACATAGAGCCCGGTATTATTAGATTTCCTTTCTTATACAACTTTTTGTTTGTCCTGGAGTTAATTATTTTGCGATTTTTAAATTTGCTTATTTTTATGTTCTTTTTTAAACTTTCTTTTTGGAATAAAAATCTTGTCAAATGCATAAACAGACTTTTTTTTTTTTTCAAATAATTAACTACATCCAATGACCAATTAGCACTCCTCTTTCTCCTTGTCCCTCTCTCTCCTGGACATCTTCTTTCTTCCTCTCTCTTCTTGCTCTAATCTGTCTGCCAGTTAGGTCTTTTAAAGAAGGCGTAGTCTAGGCTGTTGTTACTTTTCCTTTGTGTTGGCTCCTTTTCCCAAGACTTCACGTCTTGTGAGATATCATCTTAAACACAGATGCATGGGAAGTAGTATTGTTGATCCCTTGCATTCCTGAAACGATTATTATTTTACCCTCATTTTATAAATAATGGTTTGACATGGCAGAGACAAACAGAAACCAAGCCCGTGAACTTGAAGACATACCAACAGAAAGTCTTCAAAATGAAACACAGACCTAAATGCGAAACCTAAAACTTAAAAACTTCTATGAGAAATCCTAGGGGAAAATCTTTGCGATCTTGGGGTTAGTCAAAGATTAAATATATAATCACTAAAAGCACGATCCATTAAAAAACGGAATTTTACCAAAATAAAAACTTTAGCTCTTTCATAAGAGTATGGAAAGACAAGCCACAGACTAGAAGGAATGTTTGCAAAACATGTATCTGATGAAGAACCTATATGTAGAATTAATTGTGAAATCAATTAAAAATGAGGCCACTAAAGGGGTTCTAATACCTTAACAGTCTACATAAGCAAACCCAAACCTAAGCCTATACGTGCTTCAAGGTCAAAAATCAAAACCTAGAGACGATAAC
>NW_011888859.1:4668784-4675057 GCF_000151845.1 Pteropus vampyrus | reverse complement strand
CTTTTCAGAACTTTTCAAACTAAATAAACCGAGGAAATATCAGCAACGTATCTAGTATCATTCCTGGGAAGTAGCTGCTTCTTATGAAATGGTATCTATCATGATTATAATTAATATTATTTTGACATCCATCCATAAGCAGATAACCAGCCATGACAAATGTGTCAAACCAGTGGTACAAACAATAACTACACATTAAAATCAGAGGGGCAAGAGCAATGGGATGGAATATTCAGAAGTAATTTTCCAAAAGAAGTGGAGTTTGAGTTAATGCTTTTCTGAGTGGTCTCTAAAAACTCCTAATTTGTGAGGAGTAAAAGGATTCTAAGGTCAAATACATTTAGGCACCACTGGCTAAAAACGTTAATCAGACTTCTTCACTGTGTGAAGTGTGACTTCTTGTGTGACTTCTCAGAGCCTTTGTATGACAATTAAATTGTAATTCTCTAACGTTAAGACTCACTGGGCAGTGTTTACCAAGCATATTTGGTTTTTTGTTCCTTCGTGGAGTTGCCATGGGCTGGGCTGGTGGAACAAACTGTGAAAAATGTGGCGTGAGACCTTGTCCAGAAGCGTGCTCTGGATGGGTGGGGGTAGGAGCATGGGAAGTAGAGGCAGGGGTATGGTGAGCCACGGGAGATCGGGCTGAACGAGTAGACGGGGGACTCTGTTGCAGAAATTGGGAATGATCGGAGGGTTTGTTTATAGAAGTTTTGTGTTTTTAAGAAAGATTAATCTGAAGACATAGTCCAGAATGTTCTGAATGGGCTGAACCTGCTGCAAGGAAGCTGGTCAGAAGGTTTTTGTGTTAGTCCAAGCATGAGATGACCAGATTCTTCCCAACCTGGTCTTTCTATTGTGATCACTCAGTTGATGACCCCATGGTCACTGCCTTACTTGGGCTCCATCATCACCATGTGTCCAGCTTCATCACAGGCACCCAGCATTGGTACCAGGTCTCTGGGGCAACACCCTCTGTAACTCATAGAGATGCCTTATAACATCTCTGTTGTTTCAAGTCTGTCTTTTGCTTCGATATCATTAAACAAAACAAAACATTTTAACACGTGGAAACATTCACCGTTAGGTGCAGCTTCTTTCACAGCTGGCTGATAAAACTTGCAGAAACCACAGCCCTTTATGGTGCATTTCATGTTTGCATGTCTGTCATTTGAAAGCCTTCCAGACTACTTTGGAAGCTGAACAAAGTTGAACACACAATGGGATGGCCTACCAAACGTCACGGCCTTTCTCCCTGGAGGAATCAAAGAAAAAAAATAAGAGTCTTTCCAGGACGAATGAGAATTAAAAAGATAACCAGAGAAGAGCTGATAAATCACAGTTTACAACTGCTGAAGATCCCAGCTAGGAAGGACTCAAGGACTGTACGGTGATCTCCATGCAAAGAATAATTAATGCTTTTATGTCATCCTATCTCTGTCTCTGTCTTCCCACCTCCCCCTCTCTCTCATTGTCTCTGCTCCCTCCTTTCTCTTGATATTATTGGGATCAGCAGGCCTGCGCCAGTGAGTAATAGATGCCGGATGAACTCCCTGTGTTCCCCGTTACATCTTCAATCACTTTGACCGTGCCCTGGAAGACATCCTTCTACCGCACAGGACTTTTCAGCAGAAGTTTTGCACCGTTTGTTCACTTTACTTATTTGGGTGTGTAAATTGCTTTTTAAAAAACAACATGCAAAAAGTGATTTATTTATATTACCTTGTTTAACCAGTGAGGGGTGAAATAAAGGAGCTCTTTATAAGTACAGAGACTACAAACAAAATGACAACAACAAGTTCTAACCACCTTACAGCCAACAGCTGCCCGGTTAATGTCATGTGCGTTTACAGCAAAAGTGGTCAGCGACAATGCAGCAGAAGGCAGTTCAGGTCACAAATCCAGAACAGGAAATATATTTTCATCTTGCTATTTCTGACCCAGCCTTAAAGGAAAACAGATGGTACTACTTTCGGAGCTGTTTTGCTCTTGTTTCAAATGGCTAATTCAAATCAAACACAGGATTCTATTCTTAGTCAAGGCAGCTGCTGCATTGTCTAAGCTGGGCTGTTTTTCCCAACAACAGCCCCTCCCCTGGACAGAGTAGCTGGAGAAGACCACAGCAACGTCACTGTCACCCAGCAGTCCCGAGAGGACAGCATCTGCCTGTAGCAGAACTGCGTACTGCTGGGTGACGCCACCAAGAGTAAAACCATGGCTGCCTTTTGAGTATAATCCGCAACTTCCGCCCCTCCACTTGTGCATTTAATCCTGTCGAAAGCATACTTTCATTCCAGTTTTAGAGCAGAGGGACCTTTCAGGAGCTTGTTTAGGGCGGGGAAGAGTGCAGAGATGGAAATAGACATCCGGCGGAGAGGCCTAATGAGGGGATAGAATGCGAGAGGTGTTCCCAGAAGACAAAGAAAAAGGCAGAGACTGCTAAAGTGCCTTCTCAGGGTGGCCATGTTGCCCTGGCGACTTCCTCTAGCCAGAGGCTCTATTTATGCAGCAGACACTGATAAGAAATTGAAAAGTAAACATTTGAATTAATGATTCTCTTCAACAATCAATTTTTGAAAATAATCAAAATAACGTATGTACATAGTTAAACAAAATAAAACACTTTTTATTTCTTTGGGATTTTTCCCCCTTCCACTCTCAGAGAGGTCCTTGGCTTAATCCTCCCTCTGGACACCCTGTCCTTGCCAACCTGTGCCCTAGGAGTCATCGCTTCAAATTCTAGGTGTTAACTTTGGGTGTTTACCTCCGTAGCTCTCAGAAATGTTTATATTATTGATTTTTAATTTTAGACAATATTTCAATGTTATCTAGTGGCGTTTGAAGACTTAGCTTGCCTTCAACTCCTCTCTCAACTTTCCCATCCTCCCAATTGAGCAATAGTACATTTCTGGTTAATTATCTGCCAGTTTTTGTATTATTATAAGTAAGTCAATATTTTTCATTGTCAAAACATAGAGCCCGGTATTATTAGATTTCCTTTCTTATACAACTTTTTGTTTGTCCTGGAGTTAATTATTTTGCGATTTTTAAATTTGCTTATTTTTATGTTCTTTTTTAAACTTTCTTTTTGGAATAAAAATCTTGTCAAATGCATAAACAGACTTTTTTTTTTTTTCTCCCAAATAATTAACTACATCCAATGACCAATTAGCACTCCTCTTTCTCCTTGTCCCTCTCTCTCCTGGACATCTTCTTTCTTCCTCTCTCTTCTTGCTCTAATCTGTCTGCCAGTTAGGTCTTTTAAAGAAGGCGTAGTCTAGGCTGTTGTTACTTTTCCTTTGTGTTGGCTCCTTTCCCCAAGACTTCATGTCTTGTGAGATATCATCTTAAACACAGATGCATGGGAAGTAGTATTGTTGATCCCTTGCATTCCTGAAACGATTATTATTTTACCCTCATTTTATAAATAATGGTTTGACATGGCAGAGTCAAACAGAAACCAAGCCCGTGAACTTGAAGACATACCAACAGAAAGTCTTCAAAATGAAACACAGACCTAAATGCAAAACCTAAAACTTAAAAACTTCTATGAGAAATCCTAGGGGAAAATCTTTGCGATCTTGGGGTTAGTCAAAGATTAAATATATAATCACTAAAAGCACGATCCATTAAAAAACGGAATTTTACCAAAATAAAAACTTTAGCTCTTTCATAAGAGTATGGAAAGACAAGCCACAGACTAGAAGGAATGTTTGCAAAACATGTATCTGATGAAGAACCTATATGTAGAATTAATTGTGAAATCAATTAAAAATGAGGCCACTAAAGGGGTTCTAATACCTTAACAGTCTACATAAGCAAACCCAAACCTAAGCCTATACGTGCTTCAAGGTCAAAAATCAAAACCTAGAGACGATAACAACCAACCAACTGGCTTTTTTCAAATATGGCAAATGCTTAAGCAAATCAGATATTTTCTTGCTTCGCCCTGCGCTTTCTCTGTGAAAGTTTTTCTCCGAGCTCCTGTTGGTGGAGCACTCCTAACCACTTCTGGTTCGGTGTTGCCCAATGAAAATTGATTATTTGCTCAAATAAACTCTTAAAGTTTTTACTATGACTCAGTTGATCCCAAAACAATTCAGGTGTCAGCAGTGGGGACCCATGGTGGCCCCAAGAGCAACACTCAGTGAGCAGGTGTGGGTGCTGGCTGAGCCCCTGTGCTCATGCTCACTGCTTTCTCACCACTCCTGGCAGTGATGGGTAAGTCCTGGTCCCATACCCAAGCTCCATAGCTTTTGTGTTCTGAGCTCTGACTTTTTATGAGCATTTCTTTTTCTAGAATGGGTCTGACTTAGACTGGGCTGAGTCTAGTGCGAGGCAGCTTCTTCCTGGGACTATGGCTAACTATCTGCGTAAAATTATGGGCCAGACCTGTGTTTGTCTGAACAAGTAGGTTAACCTTACCAAAAATAATCTTGAATTACAGTGGGCACAGTGGGAAACTTTTAACCTAGATACGCTTATCCATTTATTAGGCGCCCCTAGAGAAAAAGGGGTCACAACCAATAACTCACTGTGAAAGGTAGAGTGAAAATTATTTTTCCTCCTCTACAATTTCGGGTTACCAGGATGGGACCTCATGAGACATCCCATTTGCTCTGGAGCTTTAGATGAAAGCTGGGAAAACTAGCAAAGGCTGGTGAAAGGTGAAAATTCGTATCGAAGTCAGCTCTGTAGGCTCTCTTCTCTGCAGTGCCTGGTTCAATGAGGAAGGTAAAATTTCACGTTGTCCCTTACTTTTCAAATTCAGACTCTTGTGAATTTGGTTTTGGGATACTCTTTGGTTATCGAACCTTTCCCTTCCAGAGATAGCTATCATTTTTTTATTGGTATTGTTTTATGTCCTGAGAACTTGGCTTGGCTTTCCATCTGTGATACATGAACTCCATTTGTGGCCAGTGTCCTACAGACAGTTGCCAGCTCTCATGGGAACTGGATAAGTACTTCTTTCTTTTGGTTATCTCTGGAGTGGTTCTGGATCTTGAGAGGATTACATCTTTGAACCATCTTTGGGGCTGCTTCTCGAGTCCATGGTTAAGCCATAAAAGGCTTGTTGGCTTTGAGTCACTTGATCGGTATACCTTTGGTTTAAAAGAAAAATTAAAAAAAAAAAAAAAAGAGAGAATTCAGTACTGCCAGAAATATTGACGATTTGTCCCAAGTAAAACCTGATAATATGCAATTTGAAAAAAAAAATTTAAAATTTAATTCTATGATTAGAAGTTTGCCAGATTGGAAAAAGATGTTTAGAACCTTATTTTTTAGATCTTTTCTCCTAAGATAAAGTGGAACTACATACCCTGGGGGAAAGAAAACATTCTGAAGCCATTATGGAAGGATTCACTAAAACCTTACAAAGACGCACAACTCGAAATCTAGAACATACGAATCTTTTGATTTCCATCTTAGTTGGAAATCTCCTTCCTGATATAAAGAAGAAAACTGAAGATAATGCAGTTGTTTGGATGGGTCTGTGCTTTGATATCATTCAGGTTGCCACACAATTCTTTGAGGAATTAAAAACAACTGAAATTGCCTTACAAATCTAGTCTTTTTGAGAACACAAATATGGTTAGGAAGCAATTCAAAGCTCACCTCTCCTTTTGACCAATTGCCAAACCTACCCTATTTATCTCAAAAGGCTTGTAGATATTGGGAAAGATCTGGATTTAGAAAACCAAAGTCCTTTTGGAGAAAGTTACAGCCTTTCTTTGTGCCTTCGAGATGTAAATGCTCTAGCTGGTCTTCTCCAGGAATCAAGAGCCATCTCTTTGAAATACAAACTTTAGCGAGGTAATTCTTTTTTATCAGAAGGATTAAAAAAAGAAAAAGAAAAGAAAGTATTTAGAAACTAAGTGAATTAAAATGTTAAAAATCTTCTCCACGAATATTAGTAAAAAGCTTAAACCACCGGAGCAGGAAAACTTAACTTACTCTATCTACCAGAAACAGAATTTGGATCCAACTATATTTTTTATAAACTACTGAGTTTTGCATTATCATACCTGCCTTATGGCTGAAATTGTAGAAGGTTGTAGAAAGGAACCTTGGGAAAGGAATTTTATGTGTGATCAAACTGGTTAAGATCAGAATAAATTTATTTAAGTGTTCTTTAAACGAGTCTTAATATCAAAAGTACCCTGGTGCAAAATTAGAATTTGACTTTCTGTCAAAAGTCCAAAGTTTTCTTGAACTGTTGGTCTTGATAACAGATTTGAAAGACTTTTCTTTACCTTTTGGGTAGTCTACTTG
>NW_011888859.1:4666158-4668734 GCF_000151845.1 Pteropus vampyrus | reverse complement strand
GAAATCTAGAACATACGAATCTTTTGATTTCCATCTTAGTTGGAAATCTCCTTCCTGATATAAAGAAGAAAACTGAAGATAATGCAGTTGTTTGGATGGGTCTGTGCTTTGATATCATTCAGGTTGCCACACAATTCTTTGAGGAATTAAAAACAACTGAAATTGCCTTACAAATCTAGTCTTTTTGAGAACACAAATATGGTTAGGAAGCAATTCAAAGCTCACCTCTCCTTTTGACCAATTGCCAAACCTACCCTATTTATCTCAAAAGGCTTGTAGATATTGGGAAAGATCTGGATTTAGAAAACCAAAGTCCTTTTGGAGAAAGTTACATCCTTTCTTTGTGCCTTCGAGATGTAAATGCTCTAGCTGGTCTTCTCCAGGAATCAAGAGCCATCTCTTTGAAATACAAACTTTAGCGAGGTAATTCTTTTTTATCAGAAGGATTAAAAAAAGAAAAAGAAAAGAAAGTATTTAGAAACTAAGTGAATTAAAATGTTAAAAATCTTCTCCACGAATATTAGTAAAAAGCTTAAACCACCGGAGCAGGAAAACTTAACTTACTCTATCTACCAGAAACAGAATTTGGATCCAACTATATTTTTTATAAACTACTGAGTTTTGCATTATCATACCTGCCTTATGGCTGAAATTGTAGAAGGTTGTAGAAAGGAACCTTGGGAAAGGAATTTTATGTGTGATCAAACTGGTTAAGATCAGAATAAATTTATTTAAGTGTTCTTTAAACGAGTCTTAATATCAAAAGTACCCTGGTGCAAAATTAGAATTTGACTTTCTGTCAAAAGTCCAAAGTTTTCTTGAACTGTTGGTCTTGATAACAGATTTGAAAGACTTTTCTTTACCTTTTGGGTAGTCTACTTGAAAAGTGAAGATTTTGTGTCTTACCAAAATAATTTTCTGGGCTTCATACTGTCTTTATGGGGTCTTTGATTACTCGGGAACTGTCTTCTCAATATTAAAAGAGCTAAGTTCTTTTTCGCAACTGTATAACTTTATGTATTTGCCTTTAAAATCTTCTACTGGCTCTTTGTTTGAATAGATAATAAGCATTATTTCTCAATGATCTGTGATCCTCTATAATCAAATATTTAAACCTTTTGCCATTTTGACAACTGCCCCAAATCGAATTTTAAATGGAATCTTTTTGGCTGCAGATTTTCTAGATTTCCTACACGGCCCTTGGAAAATCTGAAAGAATTTGTCTCTCACCTTGTAAAAGAGAAATGTTCAACTGGTTAGGTTATTTGGTGTGTTAAATTATGTGGGAAACATTGTCATATAAGAAGTGATGACAAACCTTAGGTTATATGTATATGGATATATGTTACTAATATAAGTATTTCAGAAATTCTTTGAAGTTCATAGAAATTTGTCAATACCCTCATTGTTTAATTATTATCTTAAATTATTGGGGATTTTGAGAAAAGGGGAATTAACCCAAATCTATAGATATTGTAGAAAATTCTGATGGCTAGTCCTTGGTTTGGATTCTTAGCCTTGAGAAGCTTTTAAAAGTCCAATCCAAGATTCTTCATGAAAAGTTCCAGCAAAGATGACTTAAACAGCCTATATGGTCAATCACTATTCTTGCTGTACTTATATGCAAATAATACAACCAAGTTTAATGAGACTAGACTCTTTTTTGCAAATAAATTAGTCTTACTGTGATTATCGTTGGTAGAAATAAGGGAGATTGCAGAGAGGAAAAGAGTATGTTCTAGTAGGAAACCATAGCATAATCTGTGGATGTCAGATATGAGATTTTAGTCCTGTCCATTGTTTTTGAGGTTTTGTTATGTACCTGTAAACTGGACAGGATCCTGAATTCTTTTAGTTTTCTCAAATATCTGGCTATGACTTTTCAAACTAGTGTTTCCTATTTTCTCCCACCCTACTGATTTGGAATCACTAAGACGGCCCCTGAACCTCGTTGGAAGGGGCAGTACCAGGCTGTCCTCGCTGCCCATTTTGCAATGCAGTTTCAGGGTCCTGAACCTTAGGTCCATATCTCCCAATTAAAAAGAGCTCTTCCAGACTCTGGAACTGCATACCGGCTGGAGATCTGAAATTAAAATTGATCCGAGAGGTCTCTTTCCAGAAGCAGATGACATCTTGAGAGAGACAGCAGTCCCGGGATCATGGATCAAGATCTTCATCTCCAATAAGGAAACTTTATCCCTTTGCCTTTTCATGACTTGCCTTTTCTCTTTGTCAACACATGGGAAGGCAATGCTCCCTATCTCTGGCAGTTATGGCTGAATCTACCTCTAAGGCCTTATCTGCACAACAGAAATCCCTAAATTTTCTTGCTAGGGTGGTTTTAGATAATACAATTGCTTTAGATTACTTATTGGCTGAACAAAGAAGAATCCGTGTCATGGCAAATACCTCCTGCTACCTGGATCAACACGTCTGATGTTGTAGCAAATACGAGAAGTTAACAAACGTGCCACTTGGCTAAATTAGATCGATGACCCTTCAGGTTCATTCGTTGACTGATTTGATAACCAACTGGTCTGGTTCCTAGGAGCCCTGGTAAGGAGCGTGATTCCATC
>NW_011888859.1:4643296-4666108 GCF_000151845.1 Pteropus vampyrus | reverse complement strand
GAATCTACCTCTAAGGCCTTATCTGCACAACAGAAATCCCTAAATTTTCTTGCTAGGGTGGTTTTAGATAATACAATTGCTTTAGATTACTTATTGGCTGAACAAAGAAGAATCCGTGTCATGGCAAATACCTCTTGCTACCTGGATCAACACGTCTGATGTTGTAGCAAATACGAGAAGTTAACAAACGTGCCACTTGGCTAAATTAGATCGATGACCCTTCAGGTTCATTCGTTGACTGATTTGATAACCAACTGGTCTGGTTCCTAGGAGCCCTGGTAAGGAGCGTGATTCCATCTCTCGGTTTTATCCTCCTAATGGGTATCATTATAGTCTCTCTGGCGCACCGGTCTCTCGAGGGTCTTAAATGCATGTTCGCAGACTTTGCTGTACTTGGAAAAACAGAAACATGATGAACAACAAGACGAGCTACAAAAACAATTTTTTCACGAATCTGACATCATAACCTATGAGTTTCAAGATGAGATAAGAACAACTTAACTCTCACAGTGGCCGAGAATGGCACTAATTCCAAAATTTTGGTCGATTTCTCAAATATAAGAGGATGACCAAAAAAGTGGATTTGTTAAATTAATTAAACGAGGAGGCCATTAGACCGAGGTGGTTCTAGTGCCTGAGCAGCCTGTGTAAGCAAACCAAAGCCTAAGTCTGAAAATGCCTCCAGGTTAAGAAAGCAAAACTTAAAGACAACCACCAAAGAGACTTTTCCAAATAAGGCAAACACTTAAGCTGTCGCCAGTCAAATAATTCCCTTGCCTAGCTTTCATGTCTTCTCTATAAAAGCCTTTCTTCTGGCTCTTGGTGGTGGTGTGCTCTTAACCACTTCCAGTTTGGCACTGCCTGATGCAAATTGATTTTTGCTCAAATGAAGTCTTAACTTTCGTAATGTGCCTTGGTTAATCTTTTACCAATACAAGTAACTCACAAAACTCTATGGTAAGAAAACAAACAACGCAATAAAAAAATTGGCCAAAGATTTGAATGGACAGTTTTCCAAAGAGGATGCATAGATGTCAAATAAGCGTGTGAAAAGATGCTCAACGTTCGTCATTAGGGAAATGTAAATAAAAGCCACAATAAGACACCGCTTCACATCTGTTAGAGTGAAAATTGAATAGACTGACCATGTCAAGTATTATCAAGGACGCAGAAGGATCGGAACACTCAAACGCTGCTGGTGGAAATGGAAAATGTTCCGACTGCTTCAGAAAGCATTCGGGCAGTTTGTTAAAACGTTAAACTTACCGTTTGTTATGTGGTGAGCCATTCCACTAATAGGTATTCACCCAGGAGAAAAGAAAGTATACATCTAATGTTCTAAGCAGCTTTTTTTTTTTTTTAATAGCCAAATCCTAGAAACAACTGAAATGTCTGTCAACAGGTAAATGGATAAACGTGGTGGATCCATACAATATAACTCAGCGATAACAAAGAACAAAGGTTAGTATACACAGCAACATGAATGAATCTCAAATTAGTATGCTGAGTGAAAGAAACAAATAAAAATGAGTACCTAGTATGAGTCCATTTATAAAATAACCCGACTATAATGCAAACTAATTGGTAGTGACAGAAGCAGATTGGTGGCTGCAAGGGAGGCACACAGCGAGGGACCTGAGGGGCACTGTTTTGGTGTGGCATGGTGGTGGCTCTGTGGGTACTGACGTGTATCAGAGTTTGTTAGATTGTACACTTTAAATATGTGCGATTTATTTGTCAAGTAGGCCTCAATGGCGTTTAAAAGAAATTAAAATAAGAAAGCATCATAGAAATATATCCGAAATTACACATTTCGACAATTCCAAGAATGCTTTCAATCACTGGTATCTGTTCATCCATCGGTAGCTATTCAGCCAAACACTGAGTTATATTCTAGATAAGTGCACCAGAATCCTTAACTTTGCTAGTTTTCAGTCTAATGCGGGAGAGAGACAATTGTAGATATAAAATAATAATAATATGTAATACTTACTAAGCTTTTCCTATTTGCTAGGCGTTTAAGGAATGTATCTTACGTGTGTAACTGGCTGTTTCACTGGTGAGGAAGCCGAGGTGGAGGAGGGTAAGTAGGCTGCCCGAGGTCACTCAGTGAGTGACGGGGCTGACGCAAACCCAGGCAGTGTGGCTGCGGAGGTCGTGATCCTATCTACTTCACTGTCTGCTTTTGCAGCGACAGACCGAGGCGTGCTGTGAAGTGGGCACAAGGCTGTGCTGACGCATTGGTCGCCAGAGTTGGGGGGTGGACTGGGGAAGGTCCCTCGGGGCCGCCATGCTGGCATTGGGATATGAAGGACGAGCGGGAGCTCGGTGGGTGGAGGGAGGAAACGCATCTCAGGCAGTAGGCACATTAGACTTGCTTCTTTGCCCACACCTTCTTGTCTAGTTACTCTCTCCATCTCTCTCTCTCTGTATTTCTTTTATACTCTTTTCCTCTAAAATGGATAGGGATAGAGAACCATACATGGCTATTGCTCTTGACAACCACAGAGAACAGAACTAGGTCCCGGGGGCTGGGGAGCAAACACGTCTTCTTTTTTGGCGGCATCTTCGAAGGCCCGACAGAAGCCATTGGAGAGCTGTGAACATTGGCTAAAGACTTCATTTGACTTTCAACAAGCAGGGGCTTTCATACAGAATATCTTCTTATTAAGCCTCTGAGAAAGTTCTGCAGCTGTTGAAAGCTATGCCAAAATCAATTTTTTTTGAGGAAAATATGTAAATGATTATGATATTGTAACAGTGTCATTCAAAGCACTAGTCTGAACTTGGGCTTATTCACATCAAAAGGGAAGATAAACTCAGATTTGCAAAAGGCCAAAGCCGATTCTCCCCAACTCCCCAAATCTTTAAACTAAACACATTACAGAATTAAAATTTAGAATAATTGGCAATTAGCAATGGTCCTAAAGCGTGTAGGGCCCTATTGTAAAGCCCCTGTAACCTGCGGATATTATTATAATCGTTCTGAAGGAAAAACTGGATTAGAGTTGAGATGCAATGACGCATCCTGTGTTTGGCAAGTTGAGACAAGCAGCTCAGGGGCCCCACTAATCTTTAAGTCCCTGAAAGGTATATTGTTAATACTACATGACAGATAAATTATATCACGAACCCCAAGAAACGCCTAGAGGGAAATCAAAAAATGCCGTTAGCAGGCAGACCTTTTACGGTTTTCCCCGGGCACTGCTATGTTTTCAGAAACTCAGGCCGCAGCCTCACTGAATCACATACGTCACATTACCAGAAATAGTTGCTGACAAATACTTCATTTAAATGCTATTGAGATAAAAGCAGGAAGGCCGTGAACAGTTAAAGGCGGGAAAAGCACATATGTGTCCGTTGGTGTATTGTCCCAAACGGGGAGTACCTACATCATTTGTTTCGTTCTGCCTTGGTCTGCCCCGGGGACGGGGAGACATATGTCACTTTTCCACCTTAACGGGGCATTTTCCAGTTTGTTTGGATTTATGTCACGAGCTTAATGAGATTTAAATGGAATTTTTGTATGTGAATAATACGGAGCATTAATGCAAGAACTTTAGTTTGCTGTGCTGCTGGCAGAATTTGCATAAGGCTTTTTAAATATGAAAGAAGAATATCGAAGCCGTTATAAATCACAAGGCACACGAGTAAGACTGGAGCAACCGAGGGAGCAGATCAAATTATCTAAAGTAACTATAGTTTTTTAAAAAAAGGCGACATCTTCGGATTTATGAATGTTGCCCACGCAGGAGGATGGCAGTGTAGGTGCTCGCCGGGCGGTGAGAGCAGGCAGGTGGGCCTCGGGGCCTTCGGACCAGCCTCCTGCACATGAGTGCGTGATCGTGAACCCGCGTCTCGCACTGTGTGGTGTAGACAGCGTTTTCGGGAGAACTCCTGGGGAACAGAGGGGTCGAGGCCGCCAACTTCTTGGGAAGGAGATGTGGCTTGCTTTGTCTTGGCAGAGAACTCAGCATTCCCCATCCTGAGAGCCCATCCCACTTCCAGGAGCACAGGTGATGGTTTTACTGCCCTCTTGCCAGCCACAGGGACATTCTAAGACCCCTGACCACTTCTTCACACCCGCTGGGGCTTCGGGGTTTCTCCCTGAAGTTGCCGTGAGTCCTGTTGTTGTCGCTGAGGTCCCTACCCTGGCATTTTACACCCCACGCTTCCTGACCAGCTTTCCTTAGGAACAAAAGGAGGGGGGCTTCGATCTACTCTTGGGCACTGGAAGCTTTGCCTTCAAAAGTCAAGACTTGCCTTCGCTTCGTCCTCTTTCCATGCTATGCCACCGCTCCCTGCGGCAGTACTCAGGGAAGGCCCTCCCCGGCTGCGAGCAAGGGCAGGGACACGTGGCGTAGCGAGGGGACAGCCTTCTAGAATTTCTGAAAGTATAACCCTCACCATGTCTCAGTCAGGCCAGCGTTAGTCAGGGTGCCGGGTGGCGCCTGAGGTGGCTTGCTGGAAATCTGAGTCTTCCCAGAGCTCTTAGGAGAATGAGATTGTGATTTCAGTCCTGATCACAGGCAGGGTCGTGATGTGAGGCCACATGACGTCATTATATTCCTGAGATGACGGCTGGAGAATTCAAAGGAAGGCGCCAGTCACTCTCACACGATGCCCTGAAAATGCCCTTTTGGGGCTGTGCTGGGCCGAGCCTCCCTGTCCAGGTTTGGGGGTGCTTGGACGACAGCCATGTCCAGGCCACGAGCGGGGACTAGAGACCTGGTCGTGGAACGTTAGGGACAGGGTGTAAAGGTGATCTAAGTCACGACCGGTAACAGAGTCGAGACGAAAGGACAATCAGTGACACTCAGCCTGTCTTTAATTTAAACGTTTGCTATTTTGTTCATCATGGATTTGTTTGCATAAATTTTCATTTTTGGCGCCTCTATATATTTTACACGGGAGCTAAAATGTCACTCTAGTCCTGGCTCTGGGATTTGATCTAGTTCCCAGGTTTTCAGATGAGAATACCGAGGCCCAGAGCACAAAGTGATCTGCCCAGCGAGACATAGATAAATAAAGGGAAGTTTATTTTCAGCCTGTTTTTTTTTTTCCCCCCTTCTCCCTATTTTACCATACTGCTTCTGTACTTGATCATTTTTTTTAAACGAAAGAAAAGTTTTCAAGAAGTCTAGAGAAAATTTCCTCCTCATGGAGTTTAAGGCCTATTGCGGGGGTAAAGAGGGAGCATGGGGAGGTGACAAACGTGCAGTGGGAGGGAAACGTATAGCAACTCAGAGTCACTTTTACAGAGCGGGTCCCAGTAGAGCTTACTTTTTCTATAGCTACAGGTTATTTCTGCTCAGGTAGGTCAAGTCGAATCTTTAAATGGGTGCTTTTTCAGATTTATAGCTATTATAATTTAACTCCAAGTGCTCAGAGGAACGCTTTTGTTTAACTTCAATGGAGTATAGCTTTATTAAAGTCAAATAAGAAACGGGAGCGAAAATGAACCCAGAGAAAATATGCCAATGGAAATTCTTATTTGAGAAATGTCCAGATATTACATGTCTTTCATTTTCATTTATTTCTTAAGCATTGAATGAAATTTTCGGCCTACCTGAGAAGCAAAATAAGATTAGTCTTCGGGACAATAGATAACCAGGTTAAAAAAAAAAAAAAGACAGCAAAATTTGCAGAGATAAAAGTTTAATTATGTCCTAGTTGCTTGCTGAGATCTGGAAATCAATGTAGCTATTTCAATATAATTCTTGGTGGGCTATCAAACGACATGAGGGATCTTTGTACCCCTTCTGTTAAAATATAGCCACCATAAAATAATTAACAATAATGGAGTTGACATTAGATTAATGCGGCTAACCTCAGGTTGGTAGTGGAATTGCTTTTTGAATGAAACAGAAAAAGAATTTCTAGAGCAGACCTCTGTGTGCGTGAAATAGCAAGGAACATGCTTGGAACTCTGAAGATATTTCATCCTTTGTCTCAGTGTGGAATGAAATTCTAACTCTGCTTAAAGACTTTCTTTTAGAAAAAAAATTATGAACACTACCTTAAATGACAAAAACTGGATGGTGTGAAATTGATCACTTTTATACATTTTTAGGCCAGACCTAAGCTATTTTATGGACCATATCTCACAAGCCAATCGCCACGTGTTTTTCCTTTTTTAAGAAGGGGAGGCGGTGGTCATGGGAAGTTGCGATAGGTTTCGACTTCCGTTGGGTCACTTAGTAGCTAGATAACTGAGCCTTAGATTTTTCTTATTTTCTTTTTGTTTTTAATTGAGGTTAAGTCGACATATAACATTGTTTTAGTTTCATGTATACAATGTAATGATTTGATATTTGTATATATTGTGAAGCGATCATCACAAGTCTAGTTAACATCTGTCACCATAGGCAGTTACAAAATTTTTTTTCATGTGATGAGAACTTCTAACATTTACTCTCTTAGAAACTTTCAAATATGAGATAAAGTATTATTAATTATAGTCACCACGTTGTACATTGCATCCCCAAGACTCATTTATTTTACAACCGGAAGTTTGTACCTTTTGACACCCTCCACCCATTTTGCTAACTTCCTGCCCCCTACCTCTAGGCAACCAGTAGATTTTTCATATATACGACTTGGTAATAGTAACTCATCTACCTTATAAAATTGTTGTATAGAGTAAATCCCCAATCTCTTTTTATATATGTTCATTTTTATTATTTATTAAATATTTATTAAAGATGAATACATACTTTGGTACAATTTTAGAAGTTGCAAAAATCTGCAGAGCTACTTACCAACTGATCCAAATATTCTGGTGAATATTATATGGTTGAGTTCATGCGATTTAGAAAAAAAAATCTGCCTTGTAACTGCATAGTGTTTTCTGAACCTTATGAAATTAGATTTCATGGTAGTCATTCTGAAACCAGTTGCTTTAGCCTAAAATATGCGAGAAGCTTTCTAAGGACTTTAAAATGTCATGGATGTGGTTATTGGGATTTTAAAAATCTAACCCCTTTTCTGGGGAATGCTTTGGACTCCTTTTTCCAACAGATGTCTGGATCTGGACTCGGCACATTGTTACTAACTTTGTGAAATCATTTAAATGTGTGTCAGTTTGACAAGTAAGAGGGAAAGTTCCATGGTTGAAAAACAACAACCACAACAAACCTGGGGCTAAGATATGGAATAGTCAGTCACTGCAACAGATATAGGGGATACCCGTAAATCAGTGGTCCCCTAATTTATTTATGGAATTAACAAATATTGAGAACCTACTGTTATATGAAATACTTTGCTAGACGATGGAGATATATCAGTGAGTAAAACTCAGACACAGTCCTTGCCTTCATAGAGCATTCACTGTAGTAAAGAAGATAGGTTTCAATC
Organism: Pteropus vampyrus; assembly: GCF_000151845.1. Classification (NCBI taxonomy): domain Eukaryota; kingdom Metazoa; phylum Chordata; class Mammalia; order Chiroptera; family Pteropodidae; genus Pteropus; species Pteropus vampyrus. The sequence continues at coordinate 4,658,752 of NW_011888859.1, read as the reverse complement.
CAAGAATCACATAAATGAATATAAAGTAATGACGTCCTAAGTGCTCCAAGGGAGGGGTCCACAGTGATTGAAGACTACGTAAGGGGAAGTGATTTAGACATGGATGCTGACAAAGGCTTCCTTGAGGAAGACCTATATGAGTTGCTATCTGAAGGGAGATTTATAATTACAAAAAGAAAGGAAAGCAAAGGAAGAGGGTTGGCAGAGAGGCCTTCCAGGTAGAGGGCACAGCCAGCGTCTAAGCCCTGTGGCAGAAGGCGCATGGCATATTAAAGGGTCCGAGAGCAGTCTGAATGGCTGAAGCAAGCTACAAGATGACCATGGGGAGTGGATGGGAGCCAGACCATGAAGCTCTTGGTAGCCACATTAAGAATTTTGGTCTTGATTCAAAGGCCAATAAGAATCAAAGAATCACTGAAATGGTTTAATATGCTTTGTGGTGTGTGTGTGTGTGTGTGTGTGTGTGAAAAAGATGACTGTGGTTGAAATATGAACAAAAGATTGAAGATGGGCTTGAGTCAATGCAGGGAGATCCTTTAAAAGTTCCTTGCAGGGGTCTAGGAAAGAGCTGATGGTGGTTGGGATTAACGTGAGCAGGGCAAGGGTGGGGAATCATGGGAGGTTTTCAAAGATACTTAGGAAGTGATTTGGGAAGACAGCATGAAGATAGGTTATATGCTGGGATTTCTTCTGGTAGCTTCAGGAAAGCCCATTTTATTTTTACTGATTTTTTATTTTCTATCCTTTCAAAATAAATTTATTTACTTATGTGTTTATGCATACCTGCAAGAGTCAAGGAGTAGGCAAGGCACTGGGGATTTCATGAAGAGCCAAAACAGATGCGTCTGTTCGCATGTGCTTGCAGCTTGATGACACGGTCACTTTCTTTATAGGGCCACTATATGCTCATTTCTGTACTAATAATTTTATGTATTTTTCTCAACTGCGTCTTAGAATGTCATAGAGCCAGTTTGGCATTGCAACAGTTATCATCATGAACTGTGTGATTGGGCAGCTGAAATCTATTCCGTGTACAGATAACCGAGTTTCTTACAGTAATTTTGTTTGTGGGTTTCCGCCTTGCCGTTACGCTTATGTTCTTGCTAGAATGAACCGAAACTTCTTTGTGGCCTTACAAGTGTGGGGCATCTCACCTTTTTCCTTTGAAAATGTGGTTTTCATTGCTCAAGTGACATCTATTTCGAATGGCACTTGGCACCAGACTCCGAACAATGATGGAGGGACTGGGTCCCAGTACCTTGAATACAGTAGATCGGGATGCCAAGCTAAAAATGGAAAGCTATAATATTAAATCCTGACCAAACAGCTCTCAGAATTTAACTTCCCACTGAGCGGTTCTGATATGTGAAGGATGAATTGTGCTGGCTGTTTTTGGGGAAAAACTGTCTCTCTAATATCTACTTCAAAACCTTTCCCCTTTGGCTGGTATGGAGTCTTCGTTGTTACAAACAGAAAGAAGCTAGCAGCAGGAAGAATACAAAATAAAAGACAGAAGGTGTTCTCTTAAGCCGTTTGCTAATCACACTGGGGACTCTAATATCTCTCTATCTGTCTATCTAGCTATTATCTGTATAAATTTTAAGATCTTTATTTCTATTTAGTAGAATGAAAATGTTAAACATTAAATTTATCTCTATTGGAAGCAGGGTGATTTTCTCATAATACCCTTTCATCTATCTCTGTTTTATTTAGATAGACGTATTTAATGACTTCTTATTTACGCTGATCTTTACTATCTCAATTTAAAAAAAAATCACTTCTGTTGGAGTTTAATTTCTCTGGGTTCTCTTGCAGAAAAATGCTTTCTGTCTGTGATGCAATATACTTCTCCCACTTGATTGCTCACAAGTGATCTCTCTCTACTTGGGATTCCCACGGGCACACAGTGATTGTTTCAAACCTATGCCAAGGCCTCGGACATTCTGACTCATTAGCTCTGGTGAGGCTGAGGAATCTGATTTTTATGAAACATCCCAGGATCACTCTTTGAGAAAAATTGCTTTGAATCAAAGAAGCATCTTTTAAATTTGGAAATCCTGTCTGTCTGTCCATCCTCCTATCTATCTATCATCTATCTATCTATCTATCTATCTATCTATCTATCTATCTATCTATCGAGAGTTATGTGTGTGTGTATATGTATATGTGTGTGTGTGTATACATACACACACACACATATATATATGTATGTGTGTGTATGTGTGTATGTGTGTGTATGTGTGTATGTGTGTGTATGTGTGTGTGTGTGTATATATATATATATATTTATATATATATATGTGTGTGTATATATATATATATATATATCGCCAATGTGTTGCCTATTTTAAAAAGTTCCTGGGATGAGGCACCATTAGACCAGTGCCAATTGTATACACAGTTTTGTCACCCTTAGTTTTTAGCATACTGGTGACTATACCATAAATCCAGGTTAAAAGTCTTTTTTTATCTTCAAATACTCTTCCCTCTGTCTCTGAGTAGCCTATTACAAGACAAAAAAAAAAAAAAAGATCTCAATACTCACTTAATAACTTGAAAATATGAGAACATTAAACCCTGAATCGAGTCTTCAGATTGCTCAGCCCATTGCTAATTTTCATGCCATAAGTTGATGTAGAGTTTCCATTGTTATCTTTCTTTATTTGATGGATCTGTCATAGAGCTGTCACATCCCAGCCTTGCATTTTGCCAAACTTTCTTTAAAAATATTTTAGTGAATGAACAACTGTATGACAAATTTAGCCTGTGCATGTGTAATAGCCTAAGCCATCATCATCCAGTGTGAGTTTAAGTCCCACTGACCACCATGCTGTGGTAAGCAGAGTTTCGTACAGTGATTACTAGAATGAAAACAGTGATTGCTAGAATGAGAAGACCAAAACCCTCATCTATTTGCTTTTGGAATGTACTATTGGACCTTGCTCTTGTGGGATGCCTAAGAACCTCAGATTATATGAAGTGAAAGCACCATTTGCAAGAATATAGGAACGCTTTCTATATTCTTGCTCTTGTTACCTGTGAGAATTAATTATTTCCAGGTGCATCTTATAGTGCTGATTAAAACAGCCTCTTCAACCTCTGGAACAGCATCTTCAACCTCTGTATCCTGTGAAGAGTTGGAATCAGCTGGCATGCCTCAAACACTCGCATATGTGGTGGTTTTAGGAGAATTTTATAAGGGAGCTTTCTGAAATGATTTTCTAAGATAGAGCTCAAAATAGTCAGATAAGATGGGATGACATGAATAAGCTGATGACCTTAGAAATACTCCAGAAGAAACAGTTTATGGGGGTGTGAATGTCCTTGGATGGAGTGCAGGATAATTTTTGTTGGATTGTTGTTGGTTTTGATTAGTTAACTAAGGGTCTTGGCTCAGTGGTTGCTAAATTTTACTTGGTGAGGAGATTTGGAATATTTGTGTTGAATTTGAGAAATGGAACTGTAAGTCATTCATGAGGCGTTCCATATTATTACCACAGGAGAGTATATTCATCAGGATATAAAACACTAGTGGCTGAAGAACAGCCTCCAAATCTTAGTGTTTTAACAGAATCCAGGTTTAGCCTTTGTGGCTATAGCAGTTGGGTACAGGCTGGGTGTTCTGGGAAGCTCGTCTCTAAGAGATGGCTTTGAAATCCAGCCCCTTCTCACCTGTGATGCTGCCACCTTAAACAGGTGCCCTCCACGGCTGCAGAAGCAGCAGAATCAGTGTGGACAGCCCGCAAGATGCTTTCGGGCCAGGCCTGGAAGCGGGTCACGTTCCACTTGCCAGAACCCAGTCTCGCAGGCCCAATCTACTCACTCAGGAGAGGCGAGACTGACTGGCAAGCATCAGGTCAGTCTCCACTGAGAGACTTGTGCAAACTTTCATTGTGTAATGCAGCGGTCCCTAACCCCCAGGGCTGTGGACTGGTACCGGTCCGTGGCCTATTAGGAACTGGGCCGCACAGCAGGAGGTGAGCGATGGGCCAGCTGGTGAAGCTTCATCTGTATTTTTATCCGCTCCCCAGTGCCAGCATCACCACCTCAGCTCCACCTCAGATCATCAGGCCTCAGATTCTCATAAGAGCACCGGTCTCTAGTGCCAAAAAGTTTTGGCACCACTAGAATGCCTCTCCCAGGTGTGGCTGTGCTTTGACAGAAAAGAAAAAAGGAAATTTAGCTTAAAGTAAGGAGTTTGGATTCTGTTTTGGAAAAGGAGGTTTTTAGAGTTCGGTGAACTTGGGTTCTTGCTCCTATGTGATTTGGGAGAAGTTTATTAAAAATGGGAATAATATTAGTATTTAATTCATGGGATTGGTATGTGAATTAAGTGAGTTAATGCTCAGAAATTGCTCGTATGTGCTCAATTATAATAAAGATGATAAATGTTATTATTATAGACAAGGAATACAATTATAAACAACTAGCGGTAATAATAATTATTTCCCCAGTGACCTGAGAGGACGGGGATTTATACAACGGTGGTTTGCAACGCTGCCTGCCCAGGGGTGTCATGAGTGAGGTTTTTGGTCAGTGCACAGGGGGAGGGCAGTATCTGGCTGTGCCGAATCCGAGCACCGCCCCATCTGTGTGTTGCTGAAGCCTGCAGGGTGAGCCGCTGCACAGCCAGCACCCGGCAGCGCCGGTCTGCACCCAGCACGGGGTGGCCCAGGGAACTCAAAGGGCTGCAAGAGCAGGTGTACTTGAGGAAGAGTCCGTCTGATATAAGTCTCCACAGTGAGTCAGGAGATAGAAGCAGACAGAGAAATCAGAGGATTTCAGAGCAGAGAGGGGTCCAGTGTCCAGCACTGCAAGTCACTCCACATGGTTGGGAAATCAGCCGAAACAGTGAGTGGGAGATTGCTGTGTGAGCTGAGCCATCGCACCCGAGGATGGCTTCTCAGATCCCTGAAAATGTCTGCCTTTGGAGCCTCCTTCCAGCCCTATCTCTTGAACCAACCTCATCTGGCTTGAGGCTGTAGGAGGGCTATAGGTACTGGTGAGAATTAACCACTCTAATGAAGAGAAAAAAAAAAAATCTTCCTTCGCCTCGTAGGATAATGGGCATAACTCCATGGGCTCCGGATCTGAAAAGCCATCTCTCTACTCATGAAACAAAAATGTTCTCCAGGCAAAGGTCCCCAAACCCAGCAGTGACATGCTGAGAGCTTCTATTTCCTTCTCCTTCTCTGTTCCCTTCTGATAGAAAACTCCAAGAGCATTTCAAGGGTGAAGGTAAAGAAGGTATAAATCGGATAGGCTTAGTGGCTTATTCCAACAAAGGGTTAGTTCTCGCTCTTGTTACCTGTTGCTCAAGTTCAGGTGGGAGCTCTCCTCTTTGCTGTTCTCTCTCTAGGACCCAGGCTGAAAGATCAGTCACCAAAGGGAACAGGACATCATTTTGAAAAGGGAATGCTGGGAGTGTCTAGTATGGAGGAGATGACCCCTTGGTACCACCAGGAGGTCAGGAAGTTAGGGCTTTCTGTGCACTGGGAATAAGAGAACTGGATGTAGTTGAGCAGAAGTACTAGTTACCGCAGAGAATTAAATGTCAAAACTATGTTTGAATTTCAAACACATGCCTAAGAAAGTAAAAATAGCTGAGAAAAAAAAAAAAGCCATCCCAGGTAAATATGTCAAGAAAAGACCTCTTACCCTAAAGCTATACCGAAAAAATGACTCAAACATTAACTTCTTAAGAGAAATTCCTTTTCTGAAATTTATGAAATTGGGTAAAACAGAGATTACTGATGACTTGTTCTTTGGCTAAGAGCTGAATTCTTCTAAAATTTTTAATTTTATTTTATCTATTTAAAATTTCTGGAGAGGTTTGGTTAGATCTTTTTTGCCTTTGAGAACAAATGAGCAGACTTTTTGTTTTAGGATACTTGTTTCTCTTCTCCATGTGGATGGGGACTATTCTGAATTTTTACTTCTTGCGTCCTTACTGCCTATTCCACTGTGCCTAGCATAGAACAGTCAGTCTATTCATATTGATTGAAATAAGCATTGAATGATGAGTGAGCATGAGAAATGAATTAGCATCAATTTTATAGCATGACAGTGTATGTCCCAATTTCTGAGGAAGTTGTAAAAATTTCAAAATAAACTTCATTTCAATCGATTTTTATTTGAGAGACAATGTGACATTCTAGTAATGTCATAGTATGAAAGAATAGAACCATATCTGTTATGGAGTTTTTGATTATGTCAAAATTCCCTTGAATACCAGAATAAGGATTATATTCCATCTTCGGTAAGAGGCTCCTGTGTGCATGCGGGCATGTATCATAACCAGGTGTAATATTTGGTACTGACTGCGCAGTATTTTTCAAGTTGTCACTTTTTTTTGGGAAATATTTTGGGGATTATCTGTTAATGACAACCTATTTTTTCTTAATCTTTTGAAAAGTTCTATCTAAAAGAAATGCATTTTCCAAGGAGAAGAATGTTTTCTTAAGTCCTTCAGTCTGAAAATCATGTCTGAAAATCAGGATACTTGAATATGGGTTAATTGGGACTCAGTTTAGCATTCAGCTTGTGAGCCTAATTAAACAAATGAAATAATTTCCATTCAGATGGTTTCTTTTAAAATTCTGTTCCTCTTGCCTTTCAACATCCTTTAAGAATATTATTATTCTCATTATATGCCTTTTGAATTTCATAATATTCCTCTCTCTCTTCATATAAGATGTTGCTTTCAAAATCCACCCACAGTTCCCCAGCACTTATTCAGCCTAATGTCTCTCCCCCCCGCCCCCCAATCATTGGATTTGTCATGGCCGTTGTTTCAACATTAGGGACAATTACCTGATGTCACCGAAAGTGGCCAGTTCAGCTTCTCCTCTCCGTTTTGGCCCAGACAGGATAGTCATGCCTGGGTGGGAGTCCCATGAGTCCTTGCGGCCATCGACACAGAGAGAATAGATTGCACAGAAGCCAATTCTTTCTTACCTTGTCATTGTTCCCTGACCGCAGGCTTTCTCAAGGTTAGAAATAACTAGTTCTTTAAAGAACAGAATGCCTGCACTTACCATATATGCTCTAAAGATAGGCAACAAATTCTACGTTTGTAACAATCATAAAGCTGAGAAAAAAAAAAAAGAAACCCCGTAAAAACGTTGCCACACTTAAGAAATGTTCATTATTTCTCTTGCTCTGGGAATGATATAGTTTATGCACCTATAGATAGTTGGTGAGACTTAACATTCCCAGGGCCACGTTTTAGTCACCAACTCCTCGAAGCCAATGGAAAATCACAGGCTTTGATGTGTAAAATAACAGAAAATGGGAGTAGAGCCTTATAAAATACCTGAGTTTAATCTGGACCAGCCAGGAGCAAGGCTTGAAATCCTCTTACTGAAGGAAAGTGAACGAAAACGCACTTGCCTTTTGAGGCACAAAATAAAAGAAACCTATAAAATTTGTGTGGCGCAGTGTCCCAGAAATCAATTATGTAATTTTGTACAATCATATCAGGTAGAGTATCAACCCATTACCGAAGCTCAGAGCTTTCAAACCTAATGGAGACTATTTGACATTCCTAGGCGAGCTGCCAAAGGCCCATTTCCAATTGCCGACATGACAATTATTGACACAGACATGTACAGGCAGAGTAGGGTTTTCAAGGAAATAATGTCAATAATTTTCTACTGTGTTTTAAGCTAAAAATCGGCAGAAGGTGAGTGACTAGAATCTTTATGGAATCCGTATCTCTGGGTCCCTTGGGTCTTGGAACAGTGACGGTCGGTAATGGGGCAAGTTGGCGTCGGCGTGAAATCCAATTAGGTGGAAAAGGAGAGTTGAGCTGTACATGTCGGAAGTCCTCGGAATTTTATTAATGTCCTATCCCTAGGTAGCGGAGATTGCACCTCTCAGGTTTCTCCTTGCTCCATCCACGAAGCACACCGCAGTGGCCCGGCCGACCGGCACAGCTCCAATGTCATCATGAGGCTCTTCGCTTTAGAGGCCACAGTGGCTGGTTCTCTGAGTGCCTCGGCCTGCATCCTGGTGCTTGTGTCTGCGGTTACTTTATCCAGTTGTGCTTGCCACTGTTCCCCAGTGACTCCCTCTCACTAGCCGGGCCCTGTCCTGAATTCCTCTCGTATCCTTCTATGCTGATTCTCACGGCATCCCCGTGTCCTGCAATACCCTCTCCTCTCCATTTACCAATCTAATTCTGCTCGGTCTTTGAGGTCGTGCTTGGTCCTAGTCGCCTCAGAGCCTTAATACTAGGTCTTGTTTCCTCAGGGTCTCCCGTGGAGTGTAATAAGATGGCTCACGTGCTGTACCTGTGGTTTCGGTACATCTATCTTTCTCTCCTAGGTGCATAAGTGAATTGTTGCATGCAATAAATAAGGAGTTGTTTTCTGCCCACAGAGAAGACCTACTTCTTATTGGGCAATTAAATAACTTTTTATTTTTCCTCAGAGAAAAACATAAGACACATGCATAGTAGATATTAATGTTCCCACTTTCCAGGTGAAGAAACTGAGGTTATGAGGGATTGAGTTTCTTATATAAATTTGTTTAATCAAATACAGATTCAAACACAGGCCTCTCTGACTCCAGAACCCATGTGAAATTGGGAACTTTTCTCTATTGTCAGTATCCAGTGATCTCTCTTTCTCTGAAACTTTTAATACTTTAGTGAGAGTGATGATGGCAACAAAATTATAATGACGACAGTCACATTGGCCAAGAGCTTAACGCTCAGCTCTCTGCTATGTTCTTCACATTACTATCCCAGTTGGCTCTCACGAGAATATCAAGAGGTTCTCCCTATTTTTCAGGTAAAGAGGCACAGAGAGGTCAACTAATTTGCCCAAAGCCACACAGCTAGTTAAGGAGTAAAGTCGGGGTTCTCGGCCAGGTCCTCCTGACTCCCGAACGTACTCCCTTGAACCCTATCCTCATCAGCCTCCCACATAATCCTGTTTTCTTATTTCTTCATGGTCCTGCTGCCCCAACTAGGTTCTTCAAGGCTGGGACACCATCCTCGACTTCCCCATATCCCAACGGTCACATGCCTTTGGACGTGCACTCGCTTCCTCTTGAGGTTGACTCTGGATATCTGGGACTGGCTTGAGTGAGACATGATGTCCCTGCAGTGACCTTGAACCCAAGGAACTGCACAGGTCTTCATTAGTCCCGACCCAGGGTCCAAGCATCTTTTTGTGTTTTGGTTATAGGGGAGGAGAGAGGGGTCTAGAGTGACAGAAGTTAAAAATATACCTTTTCTGTGTCCTAGAGATATAGGAGAGCTAGCCTGGGCAGATTATGAGGAAACTAAATATCAAGGACCATCTGTCAGTCAGGCTCTGATGAGTTTTACGAGATGCTTTGTACCAGCTGTGTGTCCAGTCCAGGAAGCCGGACCCAGCAGAGGCAGGACTACTTGTGTTTAGAGCAATGGGGTGGGTCCTTGCTGGGTCCTTGCAAATGGACCTCCTCAGAACCATCACTAAATGAAGCTTCTTCTTGTGCTTTGCATAAGGAGAAGTCTGATGAAGTCTGTTTCTGCCTCTTACATAAAACTGTTGTGGGGAGTGCAGTGGGTACCACCCTGACAATGCCCCCTGAAGACCTTGTTCTCTGGTGATTTATTTCCTTTCTCTAAAGAACCATACTTTCCTCATGTGATAGTCGGCTTTTGGATATTAGATGAAATACTATATAACTCTATTAGATAAACAAAAGTTAAGAACTATAGAATTCATCTATTTTACTTTTTGTCTTGGCTTCTAGGAAATCCAAAGCTCATTTTTATGCTCAATTTCAATAATTACATTTAACCTAGGTTTTCGTTACATCTACCTTTGTCTCATAGATGCATAAATGAATTCATGTACGCAATAAACACGTTGTTTTTCCCCAACAATATGCTTCTTATTGGGCAATTAAATGACTCACTTCCCTTGAAGAAAAACAGCTTAAGTGTGTTTGTTCATGCGCCATGCTCTTTCACCTAGAATTTCCAGGAGAGAGAAAATATCTAGGACATTCTGGGAAAAGATTTGTTGAACTACGCTGTTAACTTCTGTTGAGTAATTTATAAAATTTAGAACAAGTTAAATTTGATTGGTGACCTGCATGCAGTGGGGATTCCAGCAGACACCGACCCTGGCTTTAGATCTCTCCAAAAGTCTGCCCCGTGGCTTGGCGGAAGCAGCTCTGATTTTTCTGGATTAGCCGCGATCCAGTTTAGCAAAGAGTACCCAGGATCAAGAGGGAGGGAGAGGGTGTCACTCTCTGTCATCGGTCCCCATCGCTGCCCACTGGATTTGTTACTTTTCAGACTGGAGTTGAAGGGGCTGTTTTTATCAGAGACTTCATGATACACAGGGGCACAAGCAGTGTCTGTGCCGGATGGGCAGATGGGGCTGGAAGGAGCGTTCCCACTGAGCGTGGAGCATGGTCAGCCTTGCTTCCTTGAAGACCAGGGACCTCCAACTCAGACAATGCGGACACCAGCAGAGTCAGGAGAGAATCCTCTCCGCGGTGGCCACACTGTTAGGAAGCCTCTGAGCAGCCGAGGTCACGAGGACGGCTACCTCCAATGACATCAGGGGTTGTGAGCACCAACAAGGGGGGTGGGGACACAGCCAGTAAGACTCCGGGGTAACGAGCTGTAGACTTGGATAGAGGTGAAAGGTTTATTATCAGATGTGACCCAGACCTAGACAGATATGTATATATGTCTCATACATGTATTGATTTACTTATACTTACTTATTTTTATTGATAATGTGACCTCACGAACACCTACTGGCTGCTGTGGCATGGGGAAACCAGGGTGACACTGCTTTGTACCTGGCCGTGGACGGGCTAATGTCAGCAGGAGGGGAAGGAGGTCAACTTATTTCTCTCCATGTGTGCTCTCTGGAGCTTGCACAACTCTGATGATGTGATGACAGGCAAGTCACTGGGCCAGCTCCCTCGCCTGCAAAATGAGAGATCTGGAGTAGATGGTCTCTAAGAAGGTTTCCGTCTCAAAAATGACATAGTTCCATTAGAACAATGAAGGTGCTGGAAATATATGGAAATGAAACAGAACAGGGAAGGAAGATGGGGGGCAAGGCCACTGACGCGGAGGGGCAGAGTGGACCGGGAGCTGGGCCCCCCGGGTGTGCGCCCTCGGCCCCCCACTCATGCCGGTCAGCCTTGGGCGGGTTCCTCGCCCGCTCTGCACCCGGATTTCTCTGGCTTGGATCCGGCGTACTAATCCCGTCACACACGTGTGTGGGGAGTATTACGTGAGCGCGCGAGCCTGAGTACGCTCCTCCCGCTGTGATCTGGCCCCAGGGTGGCATCAGTGAGTGGTGTGTCTTTCTGATCGGCAAGCGCAGGTTCCTGGGACCCAGTGACGTTGCAGCTCCTGGCTGTTAGGAAACAGCATGGACAGGGAGAGGCCTTATTGAGTCGGGAGATCTGGGTCTGAGAATGACCTTGTCCATTCACGAGAGCAGTTCTCAAACCGTTCTGGACCTTACGACCTCATCTATAAAGTAAAGCACTTACATGACGTAAAACCTGCAAAATATTTTCGAACTCTTATGATTCCAAGATCTATAAGCTAACGAACTTCCTTGGCGGTAGTAGCTTTTAAAAAATTTAATCTTTATCCTTCCTAATAATGCCTCTTGCACCTAGTAGGTTCTTGTAAATACCGTATGGATGACGAATGAGATGGCGCCAGTAATTTAATTCTCTCACTCTCCCGAGAGTAAGAAACTTCACGTAAAGACAAGGGATGTGAAACCTTAATTTTCTGAGTGCTGAACTATCTGAGTCATGCTATTTCAAAGATTCAGGGCTTGTGGCCCAAACTGATAACAAATTCTTTCCATTAAGAAATTGCTCTCTCTGGCGAGCCTGACTCCTGAAGGCAAAGCAGACAAGGCAGACACCAGCAGAGTGACCGGATCTGCTCATAAAATGATTGTAACCGGGATGGGCCACGCAAACAAAGACACGGAACACCTCGGTGACAACAACGGAATGTAGCTGAGCCCTACAGCCCCTTAGAAGCCGGAGCTGAGGGAGTCGGACATTTCCTGGTGCATTCCTCCCACTCGGCGTTCAGAAACCACATTTGCTCTAGGACGAATTTTTTTTTTTTTTTTTAAGTAAATATCGACCTGTAAGCACTGAAGTGAAGCATGAGGGGAGTCATGCTGTTGAGAACATTTAATCTTTATGCTTAAATAGTTCATAGTCCAACAGATGTAGGACAGGCCGACACGGACAGGCCATTCTGTGTCTCTCTAGTGCAGAAGAACGAGTTGGACGTGACAGAGTCTACGACTCCTGCTTATTTTTCACCTGCTTTTGGGAAATGCGCCCGTCAGGCTCCAGCTAGAGAGTAGAATCTGGAGCTGGATTGGTGTGTGTGTGTGTTTTGTCCTAGCGTATTACCCATCACCGGGCCTGACATTTGTCAGGCACCTTCTGGACATCAGTAAGTTTCCATCATGTGAATGTACTGTTTACCAGAGAATTGTAAGACTTACTAGTCTCTGTTTGTTTTTATTTTCTATTTTTAACATCAATGGGGGAAGTGAACCTCAGGGTTTCATCCAAAGCAAAGAATGGTTGCTATTGACTTTTATCCACTTCCTAAGCACTGCGTTTCTTTCAGGCTTCATCAAAGGCATAATCCTTCATTCAGAATCTTTTTCATCACTTTAAATAGTCCTCCCGCCTTTGTCGAAGTTTTCTGCCTTTAGAGAGACGAGGTCAAATCTGTTCCAAAGGTGGAAATAAAACAGGGGAGGAAAACTAGCTGTAACCTTTACGTTCCAAACCCGTCGGATGGTGGATGATTTATTTATTTTTTTTAAGCAAGCTTCCCTGATCTCTTAAGAAGCATCTGGAACAAACAAACAAACAATATTTTTAAAATAGAAAATGTTAAGGAAAAAGTCTGTGTTAATATATATATTTCAAAAAAGTTTTTAGAGAGGAAAAAATGATCTCCGAATTGTTTGAGAGAGCCAGCCTGGCTCTATTATATCCGTGTAGCGGTAGGGTATAACAAAGCTAAAGATTTAAGGCAATTCTGACACCTTAAAGCAGAACTGCTAGCACTGCACAGGCTTTTAAACCCAAAGAGGATTCAGCCTGCTCACTTATTACTTTCCACATCTTCAAAAGGACAATGTCTCTTTTTTAATCTTTTGGCTTTGCTGTGAAACCATGGGAAGTTATTGACTTTCCAGGCACTTTAAGTATACAATCAGGCAGAAAAGGGACACTGGTACACTCGGGGGCTGTGAGTTCAAATTCTCATTTCTTTGTGGCGCTCTCCTTCCTGCTCAAATAGAATTGGAAAGGGCAGAGCCAACAGCGCGGGTCTGCCCTGTGTTTTGATCTGGGCGCTCTTATTGAGTCACGGGCACCTGAAGCCATTCAGCTAAAGACAGGCTCCTTTCTCGTTCCTGTTGTTATTTTTTAAATCTTGACAGCTCCCAGGGTTCCGTTGGATGGTGTGCTCAGAAATGCCACGCTTCCTTGTAGCCCCTGTGAGCTAAAATAACGAACAAGCAATTAAATCTCCTGCTTGAGGGCCTGTGTTGATTGCTTGCAGGAGAGGGCGCAGCCCAGCCTAATTCTCTGCACGTGGGGCACGGGGCCTGGCCGGATGTCTCTGGGAGGAGAAGTCCCATCACCTGGGAGGCTGCAGGAGCGCTCGGGCGCTGGAGGAAAGGGGTGCAAAGGACAACCAGTGTTCAAGGAGACGCCTGAACTGGGAATGGCTGTTGACGTTCTCCCGAGGTATTGTCAGGGTTGTTATTTGTTAGCAAAACACAGTGGGCGGTGACTGCACTTTTAATTTTTTGAAATAATATCCTCTGCAATGAACTAATGTTTAGTAAAAGCATGTTTCAAATGAACAACATGTTTTCTTGGTATTTGGCTGAAGACTACTAGGTTCTGTTTAGCTAGTTGCTGTGAGGCTTTTTGTCTTGCCGAGTTCCCTACCTACGCAAGCTATCCAACTGTAGAGAGACGGTGTTGGGGACAGTGGCAACGTGTCACACAACTACTGAGACGGTGTTGGGGACAGTGGCAACGTGTCACACAACTACAGAGTCAGAAATGGATCATGGCAGTTTGGGGAATCGGGGCTCTTAACCACTTTGCTGGCCTATCTCAGTATCTGTCAATTAGAGAAGTAATTCATCATTTAATAACAATGCAATAGACACATGTCCAAGTTGTACGGGGACTTGCTGCCCACCAGGAATTCAAGCATAAAAAAGACGTACCTGTTTCCTGTCCTGCTGGATCATACATTCCAGAACAGGTGAGGCAGACACTGAGGACACGTAACACACCATTGTATAACGGCAAACGGTGATAAGTGCCACGCAGTACACTCAGGCGATGAGATGGGAATGTCTAAACTAGTTCAAGGGGTCAAGGATACCATTCTGAAGAAGCGAACTTGAACTGAGGTGTGATGGATGACTCAGGGGGTAAGGAGGCCAGGCGGCGGAGGGGAGGGAAAGCAAAGCGGGAGAGGCTGGCGAGGTAGCCAGGCTGTGTGGGATTGACTCGGTCTCAATAAGACTTTTATTTCTGGTCCAAAGAGCAATGCTGAGGCACAAAAGGACAGATGTGGGGGAAATGACACCGTGACATTTGCATATTGGGAAGCCGAAGCCCAGGGATGAGTGGGGTGGACGGCTTAGGAGATGACTATAACTCCAACCAGTGTGGTAGGACGAGGATGTAGTTCTAAAGGCCCATGTATCAGCTCTCTGGGGGGCAGATAGGACCTGTGATGGTTGGATTTCGGGGTGGACGAGGGGCTGAGGATGATTTCTGGGTTTCTGGCTCGCATAGCTGGATGAGTGGCAGTGCCACTAGCTGAGATGGAGAACACAGAGGGTGGGGCGACTAGAGTTAGAAGAGAATTTGAGCTTGGTTCAGACCTGTCAAGTGTGAGATATTCCCCAGTGGAGATAGCGTATAAATCCTTGCACAGAAGGGTCTGAAATTCACATTAGGGGTTGGAGGCAACTGAAAATTGAGGTTACAAGATGTCTTGGAGAGAGGCTGTAAAACGCTAAGGGCAGAGTCTAGGATGGCAAAGTAGGATGCCCAGCGGGGACAGGCCATGCAACAGAGGATCAGAAGAGGCCAGAGCAGCAGCAGTAGCCCAGATTGGGGACAGCTCCGAGGGGAGACGCTCCAGAAAGAAGGCTGGGTGGGGTGGAGAAGGCTCTGCTGGGGACTTCCACTCAGCCTCACCCATTCTCAAAAACACTTTTCGCGGTGGGAATTATTATTTTCTTCAGTTAATAAGGGAGCCGAGGTTCAAAGATGTTTAATAATGTATGGCAAATCACATGATTGCTAAGTGGCGGAGCAGGATCTGAACGTAGTCCCATGTCCGAATCCCCCACTTCTGTGCCTCTCTGTAGCTTTCTTTCACATGCAAGTTAA
>NW_011888859.1:4639418-4643246 GCF_000151845.1 Pteropus vampyrus | reverse complement strand
TTTTTTTTTTTTTTTTTTTTTTGCTAGAAAAGGAGCAATATCACGGTCTTTTGGCTCTTAAGGAATCAAGATTAGAAAAAGAAGGACAACAAATTTAATGTGAGGCTCATCAACTGAGTCAGGGTTTTAAATATCTAATAAATAAGTAGGCTTTTAAAACCCACATATGTGACCTCTTATTAGGCTGTTTATTTCAATGCTGACAGCGCAGCTAAGACAATTTCTGAGGGACTGCCTGTCTTCTGCCTCAATTACTCTCAGAGCCAGTTTAGTAGACGATTTTCCTGAAGTTAGCCAATGCAGTTCAAAACCAGATGGGTGAAAGAAAGGCCCGTCATGGAGGATGCATGTGGAACATCACGTTAGGGACTAAGAGAATTAAAATGATTATTATTATTATTTTTTTACCTTTATGAAGATCAGAAGTTGAGGTAAAAAGATTAAATGGATGTTGATTTCGAAGATAATTTAAAGCATGCTATATTGATAATTCACCATCTCCAAATCATATATAGATGAAGCATACTCCAACATGGGCTGAGGTGGGTTTGGTTATAGGGATTTGAAGTATTCTGATGTTCGTGGTAGTATTTATGATGAGTCTATGTAATTATGATTTGCTGGCTGGGATGTCATAGGATTCAGATTGAGAGCTGGGCCAGTTGACCTGGTATCTCTGTGGGGGTGTTTGATAGAAAAGGAACTATTTAAACATTTTAATAAACTTAAGCTCTGGAAATATAGGAAACCTGAAGAGAAAAGGGAAGGACAGAATGGCCAGCTGGGTAGGTTGGCTCTTTTGAGGGCCCTTAAATGCCTTGGCTTTAACCGCGCCCCTGCCCTTCCACTGCGTTCTCCACTGGCTGGTGACTGGTCTCCATCACGGGAGCATAGCTTATTTATGGCAAGGATTCTGTCTTATTCATCTTTGTTTCCTGGCACTTAGTTTAGTGTCAGGACCATAGTAGATAGTTGTTAAATAAACGTTTGTTAGATGATTGAGCAAGTGAATAAATGCCATGAGAAGCTTGACAATTAGTGAGGAGGTCAGGGAAAGGGGAAGATGATGACTTTGGTCATTGTGCTAAGAGGCAAAGAATCTGAGGAAAACGTGTTTGTGGGTGCACAGGAGAGTGTTCTCGGTGGCTTGAATGTCAACCTCAGACCTGGATAACTCCAGAAGGAAGGTGTTACATTCTTCAAAATTAAAAGGATGGGAGGACCACTCAAGAATAGTTCAAGTGGAAGAAGAACCCCATCCTGGATCAGCACAGGGGGGTGTGGGGTGCTAGGAGGAAGGCCTGAGACATGCAGAGGCCAGAACCAACCAACGGGATGGGAATTTTCGGGGGAGCCTTGAGTTAATTCCGTTTGGGAGACGATGTTTTTGTAACTCGATGAATTTTTGTCCTAAGATTTCTACAGGTGGCAGAAGAGTTGTCGAGTGTGTTAAAGCTGATGGAGGGCATGGTAGTAAAATAAAACCAGTGCAGTGTTTGGAGGTGTCCAGGAGGTGAAGGGAAGGGCCCCTGTGCCAAGGACGTGGTGTTTGGAGATGGGGGGCCTCTCATCTCCCTCGTTTTCTCACTTTGGTTCCTGGGGATGGGGAAGTTCTAGGACTCAGCAGTTAGTCAAATTAAAAGTAAATCTGTTTGGTGATGGAGGTAAGAAGAAAAATCAAGCAAAAGGCGACTGGTGTGATTTGCTTAATTATAACAATGGATCTCTCTCCCAACTGATTCCCCCGAGACCGGTATGCAGATTGCGTCGTGCATTCTTGAAGACCTAATTTTCTTTGTGACCTCACAGAGGACATGCTCCCTCGAAGGTGGGCCTCCAACTGTGAAGTTCAGAGACTTCTGAAGGATTATTACTTCTTCCTCTCCTTTGTGGACCAAGAAGCTCTCTAGATAAGAATACTTGATCTGCCAGGGGCATTAATTAATTAACTAACTAATTAATTAAACTAATTAATTAAAGGTGTATCATTGCAATTTCCTATAGTTCATATAAATTAGACTGTTGAAGAAGGAATCACCAACTACCTCGAAGCTACTTGCATTTTTTTTTCCCCCTTAACTGTATTTGAAGCTTCATGGTACAATGTGATCAATTTAAAGGCAGCCAAATGAAGCCCAGAATAGGAATCATGGTTTAAACACATACACATCGAAGTAGTGAAAATATGTGCTTTCTCTCCGAATTTCTCGCTGTCAGGCTTTGGAAAACATTTCTATAAGTAAGATATTAATGGACAGTTTCTTCTAAGTTTTCAATGTTAGCAAATGATGGTGTTTAGATTTCCCTTCAGTGCATGGGAGGGAGAAAATAAGAGGTAAGACTCAGATCTCTGCACTAACAGAGAAGCCAGAGAAAAAGCCAGGCAGATGCAGAAAATGCGTTTGGAGTCAGGTACTCGTACCTGCCTGACCTTTCATGAGTTTCTTAACTTCCCTTAATGTGTCAAAT
The DNA here is from genome assembly GCF_000151845.1 of Pteropus vampyrus. Lineage (NCBI taxonomy): Eukaryota > Metazoa > Chordata > Mammalia > Chiroptera > Pteropodidae > Pteropus > Pteropus vampyrus. Next base: position 4,640,777 of record NW_011888859.1, on the reverse strand, counting down.
GGGAGCATCTCCAAGGAGACTGTGATGATGAAATGAGATGATTCACATACCGATTCTGGTGCTGGACCCATCCTAGTGTATAGAAAGTGCTTACTAAATATTGACTGTTGTTTGTTTTTTTCACATTATTGAAATTCGTTATTAGAGTATAATGGGACTTTCTTTCCTTGTCCCTTTGACTCAGAAATTTACCCCTGAACATTTTCACCTTTCCCTTTATGCCTGATACTTTCCATAAGTTTGCCGACATTGGTTGGACACGTGGATATATATGATAAAGGTCCTTAAACATGGCATATTATCTGAAAAAAAGGGAGCACTATACCTTTGGATGTCTTCAAGTTAACTGGAGATCAAGCACATTAAAACCTTTTGAAAGACATTCCTGATCTTGAGGTATTCATCCTCTGGTAATTTTCTTACTTAAGGCATACTTTTAGGCTCTAACTATGTCTATAATTTACATTTATCTTTAAAGAGACTTTTTTAGTTCTTCGAATAATTTTTTAAAGAGCTGCTCAGGAATGCATCGTCCAAAATCTCCTATCTTGTTGAAGTTATGCTTTACACAAGAATTCCTGCACTACCCAAATTTATTTATCTCGTTTTGGTAATTGATTTGCTGTTGACCACCTGCACATAGTGTGACAACTGATTGGGACATGGACTTTGTTTCAACTGCTGTTACTATAGCGAGACTTGACAGCCGTTTGAAGTATATTTTGGAACATACTTAATTTTTCCTGGGCTACAGTGTAGCTTGTCTAAGTAGATGATCAAGCTTTGGGCATTGTTTTGAACTTTCAATGGTTTCCAGCCTAGGTTCTACCATCGGCTTCCTAGTAGGCTGGTATAAACCCTGTTTTATCCCTCCACTGTTCCTCTATTTAATTTTTCTCACCAGTGTTTAAACGAGCTTTTAAGATTTCAGAGAAAAGAGTGAGTAGGAGATGCTGGACTTTAGAGGCTGGAAAATTCCAAGTCTCTGGCTCACTGCGTGTGGTTTGTTTGTGCTCTCGACGCTGTCTTGGTTTCCCGGTGATTAAAACTTGGTATGAATATTGCTACTTACCCACCTGTCAAGGATGGTGTGAGAATGAGTAATAATATGTGAGCCATATTTTTGCTCTTTAGAAGAAAGGTGCTATATAAATACAAAGTGTTATTTCATTAAAAATACTTGTATGATAACAGCATATGTTAAATTCAATTTCCTTGACCAATTTTATAAATATATTTTGGTGTTACAATATGGTTGTTTTTATGGTTAGTATGTGTGTATCCTACACTCCGTGTTTTATTTCCTATCTGGGTGGTGTAACATATCAGATGTTCAAGAAAAATAAAGACATCGTTCTC
>NW_011888859.1:4636909-4639368 GCF_000151845.1 Pteropus vampyrus | reverse complement strand
GATGATGAAATGAGATGATTCACATACCGATTCTGGTGCTGGACCCATCCTAGTGTATAGAAAGTGCTTACTAAATATTGACTGTTGTTTGTTTTTTTCACATTATTGAAATTCGTTATTAGAGTATAATGGGACTTTCTTTCCTTGTCCCTTTGACTCAGAAATTTACCCCTGAACATTTTCACCTTTCCCTTTATGCCTGATACTTTCCATAAGTTTGCCGACATTGGTTGGACACGTGGATATATATGATAAAGGTCCTTAAACATGGCATATTATCTGAAAAAAAGGGAGCACTATACCTTTGGATGTCTTCAAGTTAACTGGAGATCAAGCACATTAAAACCTTTTGAAAGACATTCCTGATCTTGAGGTATTCATCCTCTGGTAATTTTCTTACTTAAGGCATACTTTTAGGCTCTAACTATGTCTATAATTTACATTTATCTTTAAAGAGACTTTTTTAGTTCTTCGAATAATTTTTTAAAGAGCTGCTCAGGAATGCATCGTCCAAAATCTCCTATCTTGTTGAAGTTATGCTTTACACAAGAATTCCTGCACTACCCAAATTTATTTATCTCGTTTTGGTAATTGATTTGCTGTTGACCACCTGCACATAGTGTGACAACTGATTGGGACATGGACTTTGTTTCAACTGCTGTTACTATAGCGAGACTTGACAGCCGTTTGAAGTATATTTTGGAACATACTTAATTTTTCCTGGGCTACAGTGTAGCTTGTCTAAGTAGATGATCAAGCTTTGGGCATTGTTTTGAACTTTCAATGGTTTCCAGCCTAGGTTCTACCATCGGCTTCCTAGTAGGCTGGTATAAACCCTGTTTTATCCCTCCACTGTTCCTCTATTTAATTTTTCTCACCAGTGTTTAAACGAGCTTTTAAGATTTCAGAGAAAAGAGTGAGTAGGAGATGCTGGACTTTAGAGGCTGGAAAATTCCAAGTCTCTGGCTCACTGCGTGTGGTTTGTTTGTGCTCTCGACGCTGTCTTGGTTTCCCGGTGATTAAAACTTGGTATGAATATTGCTACTTACCCACCTGTCAAGGATGGTGTGAGAATGAGTAATAATATGTGAGCCATATTTTTGCTCTTTAGAAGAAAGGTGCTATATAAATACAAAGTGTTATTTCATTAAAAATACTTGTATGATAACAGCATATGTTAAATTCAATTTCCTTGACCAATTTTATAAATATATTTTGGTGTTACAATATGGTTGTTTTTATGGTTAGTATGTGTGTATCCTACACTCCGTGTTTTATTTCCTATCTGGGTGGTGTAACATATCAGATGTTCAAGAAAAATAAAGACATCGTTCTCGATAGATCACAAAGCTACTGCTGAGGGTTGTTTCTTCTTGGGCATTTCAGCTAGATGTTAGTGACATGCCTACTAATATAGAAGATGTGAGCTGTACATCAGTATAATGGGATACTAGAAAAATGCAACGTGGGTAAACAGTATATTTTTCTTATTAATCTTAGCTCTATATCAATGATGAAGAGCTCATATGACAGAAGCATTCCATTGGTAAACATAAGATCCTGGGTTCAGTGGCCAGAGACAATGTTTATTGGTGTCACACAGAGAGAGCCTGGGATCCATGTGTGGCCCAGGTGAAAGGTCATCACTTCTTGCCTCAGATCATCAATCAGGAAACTTCTTCTTTTGCTGAAAAGGTGGATTTGAACTTCTTACATCATTACGACACAGGGGTGACACATATATAGAGACATAGCACAGTTACAGCATGCTATGATGATTTTGCTTTGATAATTTGTTAGAATGAAGAATAGACTTTCTGGCAAGTAGTAATAAGGGCTTTCGGATGTCTCTTTCTTCTACTCTGCTTCTCTCAGCAAATGACTTGACCTCCTACCTCATAGATCTGAGATATCTCCATCTGTGCTTCTCACCAAGCTATTTACAACCAGACCTATCTCTTTAAACTTTTTAGTTAGAAGTAATTTTAGATTTACCAAGGAGTTAGTGAGAGAGGACCGAGGGTCCCCATATGCCCTCCACCTAGCTTCCCCTAATGTTAGCACCTCACAGAACCACAGCACATTACCAAAACTAAGAGATTAACGGTAAAATGCAATGTCATTAACCAAACTACCAACTTTATTTGGATTAGCCGAGCTTTTCCGTGAATGTATTTTTGTGTTCAGGATCCCATTAGGATCCCATATTGCATTTAGTCATCATGTCTCCTTACTTGATTCCAATCTGGGACCATTCCTCTGTCTTTCCTTGTCTTCCATGACCTTAAACATTTTGAAGAGTAGTGGGCACATTGTAGAACGTCCCTCAATTTGGGTTTATCTGATGTTTTCTCCTAAATATACTGATATTAAGGATTTGGGGAAGAATATAACAGGTGTGATGTACCCTTCTCACTTATCATATCAATGGGCACACAATGTCAACATGGCTAATCACA
>NW_011888859.1:4621070-4636859 GCF_000151845.1 Pteropus vampyrus | reverse complement strand
ATATCTCCATCTGTGCTTCTCACCAAGTTATTTACAACCAGACCTATCTCTTTAAACTTTTTAGTTAGAAGTAATTTTAGATTTACCAAGGAGTTAGTGAGAGAGGACCGAGTGTCCCCATATGCCCTCCACCTAGCTTCCCCTAATGTTAGCACCTCACAGAACCACAGCACATTACCAAAACTAAGAGATTAACGGTAAAATGCAATGTCATTAACCAAACTACCAACTTTATTTGGATTAGCCGAGCTTTTCCGTGAATGTATTTTTGTGTTCAGGATCCCATTAGGATCCCATATTGCATTTAGTCATCATGTCTCCTTACTTGATTCCAATCTGGGACCATTCCTCTGTCTTTCCTTGTCTTCCATGACCTTAAACATTTTGAAGAGTAGTGGGCACATTGTAGAACGTCCCTCAATTTGGGTTTATCTGATGTTTTCTCCTAAATATACTGATATTAAGGATTTGGGGAAGAATATAACAGGTGTGATGTACCCTTCTCACTTATCATATCAATGGGCACACAATGTCAACATGGCTAATCACAGGTGATATTAACCTTGATCAGTGCTTAAGGTAATGTCTGTTAGGTTTCTCTATTGAAAGGTACTATTTTCCCCTGTCTGTAGTCTATTATTCATTAGAAACAGGTCACTAAGTTCAGCCCACACTCAAGAGGAGGAGAATTGAACGCCACTTCCCAGAGGGAAGGGTCTCAAAGAATTTGTGGTCTATTTGCAAACCACAAGAGTAATTAGTAAATTTGGGAAGAGATGTAAGTGTGTTGCAAATGCCCTGTTTCTTCTTAAAGTTTCATCATGAATTTTAGTAATTATCAATGAATCTTGCCTGTAGCAATGAATATTGGTTCTAATGGTGATTTTTGGTTTTCCTGATTCCTTCTATATTTATTAATTAGAATTCTTTAGGGAAGATTTGTTCTTTCTTTTTTCATCATATAAGAATGAGTTCATGGATATTTATTTTGTTCTTTGAGTGATAATCCAATATTGTTGTGATTTATTATGTTGTCCAAATTATATTAGCTTTGGTCACCAAGAGCCTTTTCAGATTGATTTTTGGGTCCTTTTAACATGCCCTCATTAAAAAAAAAATTTTTTTTTTGAGCATGTTCTTATTTTGTGGCCCTAAAAATATTCTAGGGTCATCTTGTAATTTCCTTGCCCTGGCCTTAGAACCATGATATGATCCATGTGATGAGAAGCTGAGGTTTCCTGCCAATAGCAATGTGAGTGAATCATGTTGAAATTAGATGCTGCAGCCCCGGTCAAGATTTGAGATGCCTGTAGCCTCTGCTGACATCCTGTCTTAGTTCAATGTTCTACAACTGGATACCACAGACTGGGTGGCTTAAACCACAGAAATTTATTTCAATTCTGGTGGCTGGGGAGTTTAATATTAGGATTGCAAAAGATTTGCTGTCTGGTGAGTATCCTCTTTCTGGTTTGCAGACAGCTATGTACGTGGTGATGAGAGGAAGCACCCGTCTCTCTCTTCTTACAAGGATGCTAATTGCATTACGTGGGCTCCACCCTCACGACCTCTTCTAAACCATTTATCTCTCAGAGTTCCCCCTCCATCCTACTGGGGGTTAGGGTTTCAACATACGGATTTTGGGCAGGGGGTGGATAAAAACACATAGTCCATGATATATCCTGACTGTAAACTCATGAGAGACCCTAGGCTGGAATGACTCATTAAAAAGTCCCAAATTCCTGGCTCAAAGAAACTGTTTTCAACCACTACATTTTGAGGTAATTTATTACACAGCGATAGATAACTAGTGTAGATTTTGGTACTTGCAAGTGGGGTGCTTCTGTGACAAGCACTTTAAATATGGGAGTGGCTTAAATGTGGGAACTGGGCAGTAGGGAGAGGCTGGGAAGACTTTGAGGACAGTGTTCGTGAAAGCTTGAAGCATCGTGAAGAAATCTTTTACAGAAACACTGTGGCCTCTGAAGAAGCTGAGGCCAGGGCTTACAGGCAAGCGAGGAAAACCTTACTGCAAACTCTACTTGTTATGTAATAGCACTAAGTTTAGCAAGGTTGTTTGTGAAAGATGCACCTGATGAACGGGCTGGTCTATTGCTGACATTTCCAACACACTGTTGAAGCTGCCTTCTGGCTTCTTCTTGCCCCTTGTACTAAAATGTAAGGAGAGAGAAACAAAAGGAAAGGCTGTTAAAAACAGAAAGGAGACCGGACTGGATGATTTTGAAAATTCCCTCCTTCTCCAGATGGGAAATGATGCTGAAATTAAGGAAGGACATCAGGCAAAGATCAACCTGGGGTACCGCCAAGCAAACCTGGTCTAGAGATGAAGCCTTGAACTTGCTACTAGCAGCACTGACCAGAGGAGGATACTGTACCTGCCTTCTGCCTTCTCATCTCATGCAAATTAATTGGATTGTTAGAACTAGATTCGAATCCAGAACCTTAGCTACAAAGAAATGAAGGAAATAGCGATGTGCTTTTTGTTATATGCTAAACGTTTATAACTACTAAAGAAGAGAACACTGGTGGTGGGCAGGGCGGGGGTGGCGAACGATTAGTAGTCTCTTTCAAGTCCCATGTCCCCTCACACTCTAAGGAAGAACTGCTGGACGTGAACGTCTAGGATTTAGTGAGAGGTGAAAGTCTGCATCTCTAGCGGCCTTTTAGCCCATTAGGCAGAAAGGAGCTCAAGAGGACAATTGATTGGGTTAGCAGAGGGCTTCAACCTTAGGGTGGAATTTTTGGCTTTTCTCCTTCCTTTCCTATGGGGAGTCAATGGGTGACCTCAAACCAAGTGTGAGGGGCTCCAAGGGAATAGCTCCTGGAGATGGGGGTGCCTGCAAGAGACGAGCCACACATACTGAGAGGTAGAAACTCAGGCTCATCCTGGTACATAGAGCAGACTGTTCTCAAGGGTGCTTAGATATGTCCCTTGGGGTCTAGGAAGATGTGTGAACATGGGGACTGGTGTTTGTTTCCTGCCTGAGGGATACTGGAGACCAGAGGCTGCTGGAGTCTGCCTGGGGTGGAAGGGCAGGAAGGGGTAGCAGTGAGGGGAGGCCACACTTCTCGTGTCCATATCAAGGCTGTGTCCTGGACACAGCCCAGATGAATGTCGCAGAACAAGCTGGAAGAAGCCACCCTAACGAACCCAGTCTCACGAGGGGAGCCTGGCTGAAGAGGGCAGTGATAGTCTGTGGATGACATGATGCAGAGGTTAGGGTCTGAGAGAGGCTAACAAAAATTCAGGTGAAATCCATGCAGCCTGGAAGCTGTACGTCTTAGACATTCCCGTGAGGGTCACTGAATAAACCCTAAATTGGCTCTGTAAGCGGGCTGGCTTTTGGGGTCCTGCCATGATGGAGGACAGGACAGCCAGCTGGCATTAGCTAGGAGAGCGAACACGCACAGCTCCAGCCAAGTTAAAAGACTTTGATCCCTGTATTAGTATTTTTTGTTCTGTTTCTTTCTGCCCGCGTTTCCAACCTGTTTTGCCTGGAAAAGCACTATGAGTGGGAGAAGAGGGTGGGAAGAGCCCGGAGAGAGCGTGATAGAAACATCACATCATCTTCCTTGTCGCCTGGAGTCAGGGGCCTGACCTGCACTAGGGAAGGGGACAAGCTCTGAGTCGGACGTGATCATGAACTTTTGATTTTTACTGACATTTGCGGTTCAAAAACCTAAGGTATAGGGTGAAATCGCTTTCTCTCACAACTGTCCTTTGTGAAGACTGAAATTCTTGATACCTGAAAATGAGTTTTGATTTATGAGACGATTACTATGAATGAATGTAACACTAAAGCTATGGAGTTTGTGTGATAAAGGGAGAGATTCAACCTATTATGTTCAAAGGCCGTGTGGGAGAGAATAAACCCATATCGTTCGTGTGTCCATGGAGATGAGCCCATTCAGATAAGGGGTTGCACTGTCTTTATGGCACCGGTGCCCTGATCATTCTCTGGCTGCTTTCCTGTGGTTTGATCAGAACGAAATGGGCGGGGCTCTGAATAGTACTGATGGTGACACCACATTTACTTACTGTAGCTTAAGACTGTGGCTTTGGAGTCAGATTAAATTCTTTTTTTCCTTTTTTAAACACTTGTTTTCTAGTGGGTCTTCTTACACTTTATTATGCCATTGATTATTTTAACATAAGTACAAAACTGTTAAAATGCGTCATATAAGTTTAGGTTCTTCCTTCCACATGACTGAGGTTTTCTTGGCTTCGTGGTTGATGCTGAATGGATAGGTCATCCTCCCCAGCTCAGTGTCCTCTGCCAATCAGATAAACAGGCTCAGTTACTTAGATCAGACAGAGGTTCAACATAACAGTGGCTTAAACAAGAGAGAAGTTTCTTGCTTTCTTAATTATTTGGGTGTAAGCAGTCCAGGGCTGGTGAAAGTTCCAGGGGGTTGGACATCCAGGTGGTTTCTATCTTAATTCTCCACCATCTCTGGGCCAAGTTGGCTCACTGACCTGGTCATACTCTAATCAATGAGTAGGGGCAAACAGTGAAGGGGAGGTATGATCCCCAGAATGCATTATATCTGCTCTCATCTGATTGGGCAGAACTTAGTCACATGGCTATTCCAACTTGCAAAGAAGGCTAGGAAAAGTAGTCTCTTTTTCTGTATGTTCATCTACTCAGCTAAAAATTCTATTATCTGAAAGAAGGAAAATTGGAAGACAATGAGCAATCTGTGCTTTACATAATTTCTGTGTTCACATGTAAGCTTTAGAGTTTTTAGCTAGTCATCATTATGGGCATAACTGTGGGTCTTAATCTTCAAGTTTGTAATGTTTTCTAGATTAACATCCTAGGGTCCCTGACTTCAGTCAGCCACAAATCCACCCAGTGCCAAATCTCATTCAACCTATGTTTCTCTATCTTTCCCTGAAGGATCACATGGCAGCCTTTCACCAAATATCTTACTGAAATCTGGACACAGTGTGACTGTGGCTTTACCCCATGATCTCCATCCACTGCCCTGTCAGAAAAGGAAATGAAGTTAACTCAGCATGACCTTATCTGAGTGAACCTCGCTTTTCCTTTATGGCTCCATTTTCTAAGAGCTCACCAGCCACCTGTTTAATAATTTTGTCCAAAATTTTGTCCAGGGAATTAATTTCGATGGTACCCACCTGCAATTTTTGGGATTCATGCTGTTTCAATTTTTGAAAGTCAGATGGACTATTTTGAAAGTGCCTGTTTCCAACTTTCAAATAGTTGGACTATTTTTATTACTTCCCAAAGACTACAGGAACTCAGTGTACCATACGTGCAATTTTTTTTTTAATGCCGAAATGTATTAGCTTCCTAAGACTGCTATAACAAAATACCACAACCTGGTGCTTAAACAACAAAAATTTGTTTTCTGTATTTCTGGAGGCTAGAAGTTCAAGGTCAAGGTGTTGGCAAGTTTGATTTTACCTGAGGCCTCTCTCCTTGGCTTGCAGATGGCTGCCTTCTCTCTGAGTTCTCATACAGTCTTTCTTCTGTGTGTGAACATCCCTCGTGGCAAAGGAAATCAAAGTATCATTGTGTTACTTGGAATGGAAAACTCGATGAAGAGAATCCCTGATAACCTAGATCGAAGCATAGGGAGATTGGTGTAAATCGCCATATTTCCTTCTACATCAAGTGACAATCTAGACGCAATTTTTTTTTTTTTTTTTATCAACCATATGTTAAAAAGAGATTTAAAAAAGAAAAAGAGTGACACAGCTGGTCTTGGGTGAGGTTACTGATGATCCTGACTCCTGGGTGGAATATTTTAAGGAACAGAGGGATTATGGGCCGAGGAGTGTTGAGGGGTGATGAGAAGGGGTGTGGGAAAGATGAAGGCCTTTCTGTATCAAGACCTAATTTTGATCTTCGTTGCCTTCTCCCCATCTTCCTCAGGGACATGACCAGTCTCAATTGCCAGTTGCAAACCTGCCAAATTTTTTCAGGTCAGGTTCCACGTTGTCAGAATAAGAAGAGCAAAATTCCTTCTAAAGCCATAGCGTCCGTTTGGGCGAACCATCCCAATTTCTTTACAATCTCGTCCAACGCACCTTCATAGGCCTCCTTCAGATTTTAACTATGATATTACTTCTTCCAGGAAGCTTTCATTTCCCCCTTGAGACTGAATTATGAGCCCTACTCACGTCGTATTTACTGTACTTCAATGTATGGCTGACCTCCTCATCTGTGTCCTCATTATGTGATGACACGGGCTTCGTTCACCATTAAACCTTGCACATGGCAGGCGCTAGTTCAAAACCTCCAGAAATGTTTCATTTGTATGAATGTTAAGCAGGTTAGAAAATGATGTTTCTACAGTTTTAAATATGCATATGCAATACATTTTATAGAAGATGTATGTGTAACAATAAAACTGCATAATTGTGGAAACATTCCCAAATATCCTTTTTCAAAATCTGATCCATCGCCTGAAATTTGAAAAGCAGTTTTGTTATTTAATCATTGTTAAAAAGTTACCTTGCTTTTTAAGAGGCGGATTAAATGTAAACTGGGAACACCTGTCACTTTGTTAAAGAAAAGGTGTAGCTCATCTGTAAATTTCACGATTATTTTAAATAACTTGCCACAAACTAAACCGTGAAGATCTTTGTAGAAGAACAAAGATTTTCATCATCTCTCACCTATTTTATTATGAGATATTATACATTTTCTGCCATATTTAACAGGTTTTATTTCAACAAAATTAACTACAGAGATGACAATCTGTAGCCCTTTGTGTATTTCTGGCTTGAACATCTTTGCTGTAATGATCTTCCTATAAGTGACACGGCAGATGGAATCTAAATGTGCTGTTATCTCTGTGAACTTAATTTGGAACATTTTGAAGGGTCTTTTCCTGGTGGTCGAGGGCAGCTCCTCTGTGTGGTGGGACTCCTATGCCCTCAGGGTACTCACCCTACTCTGGGTGACCCTGCTACTGACATAAGCACCTAGAAGGGATGCAGTGTCAGTCTGCATATTGAATATTGGTCAAAATTAATTTCTCATTCAGTTTTAGCTAAAATGACATATAGGTTTAAAAATGTTTAATCTCATCCACTGATGGATTGACCTTATTGTCATATTTCAAGTTTATTACTTGAGTTTACTACTATTACAATTATCTATAATTCTATCATTGCGTTTAACATCACACTGTCTAAATTATTCTAACTTTAAAATAAGCCATGATATGTCATATGGAAAATTTTCTCTCTCATTTTTTCGAGAGTTATTTTAGCTCTTCTTGAATTTATAATCTTCCATATGAATTTTAGATTCAATTCATCAAGCTCTATAAATTTGTGTGTAATTTTCACTGAAATTGCATTGAATTTATAAACACATTTTTAGTATTACTTTTCCTTCCCATCTATGAATATGGTATGTCTTTCCATTTCTTTAGGACTTCTTTTAAGTCCTTCAATAATATTTCAAATTTTCTTGCTAATGATTTCTACTCTTTTGTTGAGTATATTGCAACATATCTGCAATTTCTTATATTTTGGTGCTAAAGTGAGTGAGATCTTTTGGCCAAATGCACGAGTGGAAATATGCAGCCTAAACACTTTTTCTTCATTCCCTACACCCCAAGCTACATGCTTGCTCTGGTCCAGTTGGATGCACACAGCTTTATGCTGTTGGATAAAGATTAGGCTTTGGGCTCTGTTTAGATCTCTGCTGAGAGATATCCTGCTGAGTACCGAGCCTTAGGCGATGATGAGTGAAAAGTTTGACGAGATCCTGATCAGTAGACTGGAGGATGAAATATCAGAACTATTTCAGAGCACAGAGCAAATGTATAAAGAGACAGAAATCCAGAAGGATAAGAGACAGGGATAGATCCCAAAGACTTCATATATGAGTTTGTTATTCTGTATTACTAAGCAAACACTAAAATAAAATATCTGTAAAGTAAGAGGAGACTTGATATTAAAAAATCTTGCAGAATGGCAAGGAGGGTTGAGGAGAAAAGACAGACACCCCAGCTCAATATGGCAAAATTCACAAAGGTGGATGATAAAGAATAAAAGCCTGAAGACTTCCAGGCAGGAAGGAATGATTACTATAGAGTAGATTTTTGTTTAATTATCACATTGAGGCAATATTTTATTCTGTTGCATAGAAAATACTTACTTTATATGATAGCCATGAATCTACAATATCTCTGAAATTGTTTACTTGGTTCTGATCTGTGTTTTGCAAATTTTCTTGGATTTTCTATGTAGATAATTGCATTATCAAAAGGTAGTAACACTTTAGTTTTTCTTTTCCAGTTCTATATATCAAATTTATATTTTGTTATCATTTTTACTAAGACTTCTAGTATCATGCACAGTAAAAATGGTGATGGCGGAAAAAGTTTTTAAAGTGTTGGCACTATCTATGAGGTTTGCTGTAGGTTTTGATAGAAATCCTTACTGAGACTTAAAAAAGCTACCTTCTAATTTTAGTATATTAAGACTCTGTTATTAATGAGCTGTTGAATTTGATTAAATTCTTTTTTATTTATATAGAGAGTTATATAGTTTTTCTTAATGTTTTAAGGTGTAAAATTTTTTTCTAATAGCAAATTATCCTTGCATTTATGAGATAAACTCTGCTTGGTTATCCTGTTCTTTTGTTATAGTTTACTTACTGATTTTTTAAAAAGTGTTATTACCTTAATGGATTGTGTTTGCTAACATATTTCATTTAAAATTTTTTTGCATTGACTTTTATGATATTAACTTATAATTTTCCTTAACCTATACATGTCATGTTTTGATACCTAGGAAAATTTCTCTATCTATTCTTTGAAATTATTTTATATATTATATAAAAATTATTTGTTTATTGAAGATTTGTTAACAGATCTGAGTTTAGTATCTATTCTTGAGGGAAGATACTAAAAGTTAATTAATGTAATGGTTTATGAGCCATCATGCTATAAAGTGACTTTTGGTGATTTGTATTTTTCTAGAAAATTATACATTTTGATTATGTTTTCAAATGTATTGATGACATGAAATTGTTGACAATATTCTGTTTAGCTTTAAAAACCTCAAATGTATCGATAGTTATTTCCCTTTTTTCTCTAAAATGGTTATTTCTGTTCTCTTTTTCTTGATTAGTGTTGCCAAATATTTTAGTGCTTTATAATTAGTTTTTAAAAAACATTTGTCTTACAAATAATCTCTATATTTTCCAATCAATCTTATTAATTTTGTCTTTTATATTTATTATTTACTTTCTTCTTATATTTGAATTTATTGATTACCCCCTAGATTCATAAGCTGACTACTTGTTTCATTTATTTTTCAATATTTCCTTTTTAGAAATATATTTAGGACACATATTCTCTAAATCACGCTTTGGCTCAATTTCATCCGTTTTGGTGTGTACTGGTTGTAATGCTGTTTCGTTTTAACTCTGTTGTTATTTTTATTGTAATGTTTTCTTTAACTCATAAATATTTCAGAATTCATGGGGGCAAAGACACCAAACTAGATTCAAGCATATATAATATGTGTTGTCTCTTTTACTGTTAAATTGCATTGTTATTGGAGAATGTATTCTCGAAAAGATCCATTCTTTGAAATTTATCATAATATCCTTCTTGATCTAGTAGGCAGAAAATTTTTTGGCTAATGTTTTATATTTGCTCTATAGTAAGCTTGTTAATTTTGTCATCAAAATCTTTAGCCTCAATAATATTTTTCCAACTAGATCTTTCTGTTTGATAAAGATATATTAATTTTGCATTGTAATCCTTTCAATTTTTGGCTTTACATATTTTAAAACTATGCGTGTGAGTGCATGCAATTTCATGATTTTTATACTTTATTGCTAAAAATTTCCCTTAATTATACAGTGTAGCTTTTTATCTCTATTAATTATTTTTCCTTCAATTCCGTTTTGTCAGATAATAATTTTGCTATATTAGATTTTTATTGCTTTTCATATTTGCTAGAAATATATTTTTTGTATGTTTATTTTACAACTTTATATGAGATTTTGTTTTAGTATCTCTTGAAAACACCATGTAGCTGAAAAAAAAATCTACCTGATAATCCCTATATTTTAATAGATGAGTTTCATTTATTTATTTACTTTTTTTGTGATTAATGAGTGTTTTTATTTATTTCCAATATCTAATTTAGCCTGGTTTATTATCTTTTTTCTTTCCCTCTTTCTTCCTCTCTATTTTTGTATTGATAGGGTTTTCCTCTTTATTTTTCATTATGCTGGTTCGGAAGTTATGTTATATTTCTAATACTTTTAGTAATGTTAAAATTTAAAAATATATAGGTAACTATACATTTTGTGAACAAATCTAAACTTCTTAGTTAATTTTTCATTCTCCAAGAAAAGAAAATGTTTTACATTCATCAACCTCTTCTTTAGTTTTCCAACTGTGACGTTATTGCTGTATAGGACTTTATTTCCACCATTTCTTTTTTAAAAAAGACCCTCATCCATTCCTACTTAGCTATTCTTCTCACTGAAATATTTCCTTTAATAGTTCTTTTAAAGAGATGGCTAACTATCTTGATCTTTGTGTGTCTGAGAGCGTCTTTATTTTACCTTAGTCAGGGGTGATATTTGAACAAAGTATAACTTCTAAGATGACATTTATTTCCTTTGAGCTCTTTAAAGATATTACTTCAATGTAATCTGGATTTTCTTGTTTTTCATGAAAGTCTGCAGCTAGTCTAACTTGCTCATTCTTTTATAGCTTTTTCTTTTTTTAAGTGAGCACATGTCAAAGATTTATTTAACTCATGAATGAGAAAACCAAGAGGATGGTGAGCTGGCTGTAAAAAGTATAGGCGAGACAGAAGTGTTTATAGTCACTGAAAGAAAGAGTGCTCCGTCACATACAAAACTGGTTAATGCATGAGACTGGTGGATGCCATGGTTATAGGCAAAACAACCTTCACCTTGGGGAGGAAATCTTCTCCACCAGACAGAAATCATTTGTTTATTCACAGAGCAACATTCATTTACATTGCCATAGGACCAAAATCATTTCGATAATTATTATTTTTGTACAGACTGAAGTCTATCCTTATAGATTTGTAAAATACCCTAATTAACAGTAAACGATTAAAATACATCCTTGTAGAGAATCAGATAATCCTTGGGCGATCCTTTAGATAATGCTCTAGGATGTTACCTAGGACATTTGAAAGGACGTGAGCCATCTTTTCATCTATTTCCAACTTTTGGATTTTTTTTCTGTGCTCATAAATTATCTCCAGGAAGTATTCTTGGTTCAAAAGAGGGTGGTCTTATGTCTAGTCTGCTCTCATAGGTGCAGCATTCAGTATTAATACATATAAGATGTAGTATGGTCATCAAATCTGGAGTCATGTAGTGTTAAATGACTATTCAAAGCAGAAAAAAAAAATGTATCAAAGATTTTGTAAAAAAATCTAGGCTTGGCTTTTTCAATAGTCTCTATTCTCCTGAGATTTAATAAAACATTGCTTGTATTTGTTCTTCTATTCTGAGGCTAAAAAGCCAAACCCAAGAAATTTATCTCCATTAGCTTTTGCCTGCAGCATTTACAAATTTGTGTGAACCCCTCTCTCTGAAATATACTCCAATCTCTTACAGTTCCTGGCCTGCCAGGAAGTGACCTGCCCGACTACCTGTAAGTCTGGGGCCCCGTAAGGCACACAACAGACCCAAGAGCAGTTTCCTAGGAGGACTTTGTAGGCATCGATTCCACCCATGCAGTGTAACTCTTGATCCTAAATGGCGTTTTTTTTTTTTTATATCCTATTAAATGAAATTTATTCTGAAATGTGATGTACAACCTTTATTACACATTCATTTTGTTCAATTACATTCAGATTAGTTTTATTAAATGAATGTGAAATAACTACATTGGCATTAAAAGTAAAAAAAAAAACCTCGATAAAAGTAACCATTTCTGAATTCTGAGGAGTCAGAGAACAAAATTCAAATACATTGTTTTAAAATAGAGGTTAGATATAGATTAAGAAGATCATGCAGCAATTCTTCTCCTAAGAATATACCCCAAAGAATTGCATACAGATACTCAAACTTCATGCAAATGCTCACTGCAGCATTACTCACAATAGCCAAATGTGGAAACAAGGTAAGTATCTACCAACAGATAAATAAACAAAATGTTATATGTACACAAGACGGGATATTTTTCAACCATAAAAAGTGAAGTTCTGATAGATGCTACAACATGAAGCTTGAAACGTTATGCTAAGTAAAATAAGCTGGACATAAAAGACCAAATATTATATGATTTTACTTATAAGAAATATCTAGAATAGGCAAATTCGTAGAGATAGGAAATAGATTAGAGGTTACCAGGGACTGGGGACAAAGCAAGGTAAATGGACAGTCATTACTTAATGAGTACAGAATTTCTGTGTGGGGTAATGACAAAGTTTTGAAAGTAGATGTGGAGACGTTTCCCCAGCATTGTGAATATAATTAATGCTATTGTATTGTACACTTCTGAATTGTTAAAATGGCAAATTTTGTGTTATACATATTTTACCCTAATTAAAACAAAAAGGAAAAAAAGAAAAAGGGATTAAGAAGGAAGAGAAAGGGCTTTCTCATAATAGCCATTGGAAAATAGATCATTAAAAACTCTACCAATATTATTCAAAATAAATAATCACAATTATAGGCTCTTCCTGAGTTCATGCAGTCTCTCTTAATTTATTCATTTTCCACTGGATCTTGAGTCATTAACTGGCCTTCATAAAATCCTCAGGTACCAAATTAAAAAATATCCTGCGTCTCTCCAACAATTTTCTAAGAGATGCCAGCTCCTAAGTCTATTCCTTGAAATATCAACTGTCAAAAATACCTGGCATGAGACGCAGGCTGGCCTTCCTTGTTGCAGACCAAATTTCTAGGCTGAAGGCTTAAAAGCATCAGAGGAAAGCAGAAGTGATCTGTTGATGATGGAGTAACTAACAACGTCATACGGGAGAAGAGTAAAATTCTCCGTTAGACTACAGTGCGTGCCTCTTTTGTGAGGTTTTGAGCAATGTTTCCCTTTAGAGTAAAACACTATAGTGTACTCTACACTGATAAAATTGAGAAAAAGACATATTCCTGAAGCCTTGAGCAGATAAAATTCCAGTGATGTTCTTCCAATACCTCACTGCATGTTTGATTATTTGCTACCGCCAGCAGATATGGCAAATAAATACTTGTAACTCTACTCTGTACTCACTGCTTCATTTTATATCTCAATGCTGCATTGCCCCAACTAAGTTTTTTGTGTTTTTAATTTGCTCCATGAGCGATCAGTTAAATTTTCCTTTATTGTACTAATTGAGGGATCAAAATTTTAAAAATCAGTGAAGTCAATAATTTCTATACTTCCAAGGCTGGTGCATGTCTCCTTTCTTTTGCTGAATGGTTCAGACCTTTACAACATGTGTTAAAATACAATGTTACAACTATTTTCCCCCACCTCATAAAGTCGGTCCATTATACACATTGTGACTATGAGTTAGATAGATATCTTACGCTCTATTTTCTACCAGAGAACTTTCTTTCAAAATGTCTGACTCTTGACAACTGACTCGGTGCACACATATGCAAAACACAGTTCTGAGACAACTCTTGGGATAGAAAAACAAGTTGTTTAATTAAAGTCTGACTGACTTTCTTCCCAAGTTATGTGCGTATGTATTCATTTAGATGAGTTTAATAACAAATACAGTTGTGAGGATAAAAAAAAATAAGCACAAGCAATCACTCTTCAGAAAGCCTGATATTAGATGGTAACTCACCATAGGGGGATTTCTTTCCACATGTTTTTAGCATTTGTTAATGTCATGCCTGGACCCCTGTTATCTGTTCACTTCCTCTAGTTTAGGGCTGGTTACTGACTGGGGACTGGACAGGTTCAGATGGAAGAAATGATTAGATGTGAACGCGAAGCATCAAAGAGGCTCTGAGCTTCAGGATGGGACTCGGTAGGAAAGGTTCTAGCAGGTAGTAATATCATGGCATCTGCCAACAGACAGAGGTTTATTCAGGCGGGGAGCTGGTGGGGGAAGTGTGGGGGTGCAAAGCCTTGAGGTCAAGCAGAGCTCTGAAGAAGCAAGGTAGTATTGTGACTCCATTGACAGTGAGAGAAGGAGGCACTCAACGGGAGACCAAAGCAATTACCGTGCGGGGCTCATGGTGCCTGGTGCTACCTTTCAAAATGATTTGTCCCAAGTCTGTGTTCACTACAGGAAGGCCAAGATAGTGTCGGTCTGCTAAGCTCCGAGCGCCCAGCAGAGCTCCTGGCACATAGTCGCTGCCAATAAATATTGCTGACTTAACGAATGGAAGAAAGCAAAATTTTCAGGGATAGTTTTGAGAATTTTCAAAGTCAGCAAGTTTGGTTTCAGAGAAAGCAGCAATATAATGCACCTTGACACAAGGCCAGCGTTGGGCCCGTGGGTCCTGTAGCAGAACTGAGCCTGCTGGTAGAGGCTCCTCAAATGGCACCTCGGGCGATACTCTAAGGACCCAGGGCAGTCCCTTTGCAACCTCAGGAGATCAGTGGAACCATTCTCTAAAATTCACGTTATTTTCCTTCTTTTCACCTAGTGGTTCCTGCCTTCTGAGTTTTTAATCTGCTGGTCTGTGTTAGCAGGGAGCAGAGGTAACCACACAGAGCACGGACCAGAGACGTGTCGGGTACATGAAAGATAAAGGAGTCAGAGGCTACGTGAAAAATCTAGATCCCAAATAAATAACTGAACATCATCAAAGACGTGTGGTTTCCAACAAAAATGAGCTTTTATTTTCGTCTCGTTTTGTGGGACAATCGACTGTAATATTGCCAGGGATTCTCCCCCTCCCCCCATCTTAAAATTGTTGGCAATGAAAAAAAATTGCCATTTGGTGAGTCATAAGAAGTGTCAGCATTCCGGGGTGGCAGCTGGAATTTTTCTTCCCAGTGATGGAAGCCATTACTTGGTATGTTGAGTAGCAGACATATAAGCCACCCAGAGTTCTTGGGGACAGCCCTCAAATCTGAATGAAGATGCTTTAGATGTTGGTGTATTAAGTTATGTGCAAGTGATAGAAAGCTTGTCTTACTTGAGGGAAAATTGGATCTCACTTAAGATTTTTGTCATGATTTCCTGTGGCGAAGGACAAAAAAGGAACAGTTGGGTTTAGTCTGAAAGCTGGCACCTTGATCTCGGACTGCCCAGCCTCCCAAACTACGAGAAGTAAATACTTGTTGTTTATAAGCTACCCAGTTTGTGGTGCTTTTGTTACAACAGCTCAAATGGACTAAGACAAAGAGCAAAGAAATTTAAAGAATTAGATAAAAAAAATTTTTTTTCACTTATACTCCATTCTTTTACTGACTCCCAGCTTCTAGTAAAGCTATTATATGCTACATTCATTTTAGCTGTGCTTTATGGAATCGAGTTTTAAGCCTGTATCTATACTTGGAATGATGTAGATTTGGGTTAAGCCGTAGCCTTACTGCAGAGAAATTGCTAGATGGGAACAGTGATATGCAGAGAGGCCCGGAGCAGTGGGTTAGAATGGGAGGGACAGAGGGTTACTGCGATGAATGTGTGGATACACTGTAAGAGTGCCTGGAAGGATTTCAGAAAAAAAACAAGAAAAATAAACTCAAGAGAAAACAGGGAACTGTGTATTGTCACATAGGGTGGGGCTGGGATTTTGTTCATTGGGTTTTGAAGGTAAAGATAACATTTTTTCATTGGTTATATTCAATAGAGGGAAATTCTTGATC
>NW_011888859.1:4615213-4619983 GCF_000151845.1 Pteropus vampyrus | reverse complement strand
AATATTTATAGGTACATAATAATTATACGACTTTATATTAAACATATATCTAAAATATTGAATCATACTATAATTGATAATTTTTCACTTTCTCCCAACTTAATGTAACTTAGAAAACTTTCCGTATGTTTCTAAATTTTAGCAGAGCCATATCTTGGCTGTGCCATGTGTTAGCTCCTTGTTTTGATTTTCACTTTCTACCTTTACTAGTAAGGACACCTTTTCCTATTCTTAAAAATGTTTTGTCTTTTTTTTCTATTTGAGTTTTTTACTCTGAGAATTGCCCGTTCATTTTTCTATTGGGATGTTTGTGTTGCTTTTTACTGATTTGTAGAAAGTCTTTGTGTATTAACCTCATTGTCTATTGCATATTTTACAAATCGTCCATTTTCCATTTTGTCATTTTTCTTTATGGTGCTGTTTTACAAGCAGAATTTAAAAAACATTATGCAGTCCAATTTATCAGTCTTTACTTTGATAAAGAGACACTGAGAAATGAAGGTCCCTGCTCTGTTTTTGGACATGCTCGTGTCTCAGGATGACTCTTGGAACGGTTTTGTATGGGGTTATCACCCAGATAGGTTCCTTCTTCCCCTCCCCTCCAAGAAAACTGCTCTTCATTTCCAGTCTTACATCGTGTTTCCTCTTTAATGCTTTTTTATCCGTGAGATCATACCTAATTCATAGTATTCGTGTCCATTGTTTTTACTCAGCCAAGTTTCATCACGATATTGTCAGTATCAGAGCCTGTTACCAGTTAGGGCTGAGGGTGCCCCATTGTGTGCATAAACCATAATGTGTTGATGGACATTTGGGCAGTTTCCAGTTTGAGGCTATTATGAAGAGAGGTACTATGTAAATTCTTCTACAAGACTTTTTGTGGCTGAATATTTTCATTTCACATGGGTAAATGCCTAGGAGTGGAATTGCTATTGGGGAGAGTAGTTTAATTATATAAGAAACTGTCAAATGATCTGCCAGAGGGTGGTACCATTGTCTACTGCTGCCAGCCATGTATGACAGTTCCAGTTTTACATCCTCAATATTTAACTTGGTGAATTCACTTTTTGTTCTCTTATTTTCTTTGTAGATTTTTTAGGATTTTTAAAATGAAGACAATCAAGTCATCTTCACATAGATACAATTTTACTTCTTTTCAGATCTTTTTATTTTCTTTTAGGTTAAGGTTAAGACCTTCAGTTCATTATTGAATAGAATTGGTGCAAACAGATATTCTTGCCTTTTTCTTGATCCCACGAAGAAAGTTTTCAGTCTTTCACTGTTAAATAGAACGTTAGCTGCAAGTTTTTTGAAAATTCCCCTTTTCAGGTTGAGGAAGTTCCCTTATATCTCTTTTTATAAAATGAGAAGTGTTTTCTACTTCTCTGTCTTCTTAAAGACTTTGTGTAAGGTTGGCTTTACTTCTTCCTTAATATTTGAACTCACTGGTGAAAACAATTGGACCCAGAGTTTCCTTTGTGGGAAGATTTTGATTATACAAATTGAAATTCTTGAATAGAGTGTATTTAGATTTTATGGTTCATATTGTTTTAATTTACATATGCTATTTTGCCAAGGAATTTGTTGATGTTATCTATGTTGTTAAATTTATTGACAAAAAGTCGCTCACAATATTCTGTTAGTAGCTTTTAATGCTTATAGAATATGGAGAGATATCCCCTTTTCCATTCCTAATTTTAATTATTTGTGTTTTCTCTCTTTTTTAAAATCTTGATCAGTCTTGTTAGGGTTACCCATCTTATTAATCTTTCCAAGGAGAAACTCTTGACTTACTTTTCATCTTCTTCTTTTAAATATAAAGCTTTAAATTTCTCTCTAATCATTGCTTTTGTTATGGCACACAAAAGTTAATATGTTATAGTTTCGCTTAAAATATTTTCTAATTTCTCTCATTTTTTTTTGACTCATGGAATATTTATTTCTAAAATTTAATTTATTTTTGTAAGAAAACATATTCTGTGATATTTTGATCTTTGAAAGTATGAAGACTTATTATATGACCCAGCTGTACTGTACACTTAAAAAGAATGTGTATTTTGCAATTTTTGAATATATTTTTTATCTATATCAATTAGGTTAAGGTGGTTCATAGTATTGTTTATATATTCTATATATTTACTGAGGTTTTCCTAGTTGTTCTATCAATTACTGAGAAAAATAATTGTAAAAATCTTCAACTACTGGTGTGCATTTGCTTACTTACCTTTAGTTCTTTGAAATTTTTAAAAATGTAATCGAAACTCCATTACTAGGTTTATTCACACTTATGGTTACTATTTTTCCCTTATGTTTGATCATTATATTATTAAGAAATATCTTTTTAAAAATCTCTGTCAATTCTCTTTGTCTTGATTTGCATCGTACCTGATATTATGTAGGCATTCAACTTTCTTATAGGCATTCAACTTTCTTATGCTTTGATTTGTATATCTTTTTCTATTAAAAAAATTTCAACCTGGATGTCTCTTTTTATTAAAAGCTAAGCAACATATAGCTTTTGTAAACAACATATAGCTTTTTTTTTTTTTCCACCCAGCCTAACCAATAATCTTTGCCTTTTATTTAGAGTGTTTGGTCCATTAACATACAAAGTGATTATTGACATGATTAGATTTCTAATATTCACTCTTTCTCCCCTGTTTGTCCTGTCATATTTTTGTTCCATTTACCCTTCTATGCCCTATTCTACAATATTAAACAATTTATTATTCTATTTTTATTCCTCTATTGGATTTTTAGATATGCTTATTTATTAGTGGTTTTCCTAGGAATTATAGTACACATCCATAGTTTATCAGTATATTTTTAGGGTAAATATTTTATCTTTTTCAGAAGGTATGGCCTTGAAATAGCTCTGTTTATCTTTTGTATTTTGTGCTCTTGTAGTGTATATGTTATTTTTACATGTTTTAAACCATTAGTATTATTTTGTTTTAAAGAATTATATAATTTTCAATATATTAAAAGAAAAAGTAAATGTCCTTTATATACACTTTTATGTTTACAATTTTCATTGCTATACATTCCTTTCTGTAGATCTAAATTTCTATCTGGTATCATTTTTCCTCCAGACTAAATGGCTTCTTTTAGAATTTTTTTTAGTAAAGATTTGCTGGTGACAGATTTTCTCAGTTTTTATTTGAAAATATCTTCTTTTGATCTTTATTTTTGGAGGATATTTTCTTAAGATATAAAATGCTTGGATGACATGTGTTTTTCCTTCAGCACTTTAAAGATGCCATTCCATTTTTTTATGGATTCTGTTTCTGATGAGACATTAGCCATTATTTATACTGCTGTTCTCTGACATGTAATATGTGGTTATTCTCTGGCTACTTTTAGGATTTTCTCTTTATTTTTAGTTTTCAATAGTTTGATTATAATGTGTGTAGATGTTCTCTTTGTGTTTTTCCTATTTTGCTAGCTTCTTGGAACTGTATGTTAATCTTTTTCACCTAATATGTGAAATTCTCTGCTATCATTTCTTTAAATTTTTGTTCTGCTTCATTTTCTCTCTTCCCTTAATTTTCCCTAACAAGTTATTGTGGTTCTGTTCATTTCACTTCAGTTCTTTTCCTCTATGTCTTTAACATTAAATATATTTTATTGATTTATTTTTAAGTTCAGAGACTCTTTCTTCTACTCTCCCAATCTGCTAAGAAGCCCATCCAGTGAATTCTTTATTTCAGATAGTATACATTTTATTTATAAATTTCCATTTAATTTTTTTGTAGTACTTCTCTGCTAAATTTGCCCATTCTTTTATTTGTCATGGTTATATTTTTCTTTAAGACCATAAACATTTATAATAGCTCCTTTATAGTTTTATCTGCTGTTTCTAACATATGGGTTATTTGGGGACCTGATATTATTAGCTATTTTTTCTCTTGTCCATGAGTCACATTTTTCTGTTTCTTTGCATTTGTACTAATTTTGGAGTATATGCTGGACATTGTGAATAATACGTCGCAGAGAGTATGGGTTATGTTGTTTTACAACGAAAGACTTAAATTCTGTCAAATTATTTTGATTCTGTCAGGATTGTTTTTATTCTTTGAGAAGATTGGTCTATTTCAGTTTGGGGCCAAAATCTAATGTGTACCTCTTACTCTAGCATATGGTTGTTATCAACCAAATGTCTATTGTACTCAATATAGCCTATTATTTCTAACTGAGATGGACTCCAATGTCTCCTAACACTGCAAAGTCTCAGGTGTCATTGGTTAGCCCGCATCCCCGTACCAGACCATCTCTACTTAGCCATGCAAAAATCTCACCCTGTTACACAATCTGTCCAATCTTCAGCACTCTAATGAGTCCCCATGTGACTCACACACTCCAATCCTACCCCACACGACTCTCTTTTCTTATGTTCCCTGCTCTGAAAATTCGCCCGGCTTCCACAGCCTGGAATTCCAACATCTGCCTCCTCAACTCAGCAAGACTGCTGCTCTGCTTGGCTCCACTTTCCTAACCTATGGCAGAAAATATTATCAGGCAGAAAATCAGGGCAGTTGCGGAGTAACTGTTGGACTCATCTCATGTGTTTCCCTTCTCTCAAGGATTAATTATATCCTGTCCTGCCTGTTTGTCAGTGTCTGAAAACAATTGGCTCATACAGTTTATCCAATTTTAAAATTGTTGGGAAGGCAAGGTCAGCATTCGTTACACTGTCATGGCCAGAGGAGAAATTGATGTACAGTAGACCCTTGAACAACCTGAAGGTTAGGGGCACCAACCACCCACATA
>NW_011888859.1:4610318-4615163 GCF_000151845.1 Pteropus vampyrus | reverse complement strand
CCTGGAATTCCAACATCTGCCTCCTCAACTCAGCAAGACTGCTGCTCTGCTTGGCTCCACTTTCCTAACCTATGGCAGAAAATATTATCAGGCAGAAAATCAGGGCAGTTGCGGAGTAACTGTTGGACTCATCTCATGTGTTTCCCTTCTCTCAAGGATTAATTATATCCTGTCCTGCCTGTTTGTCAGTGTCTGAAAACAATTGGCTCATACAGTTTATCCAATTTTAAAATTGTTGGGAAGGCAAGGTCAGCATTCGTTACACTGTCATGGCCAGAGGAGAAATTGATGTACAGTAGACCCTTGAACAACCTGAAGGTTAGGGGCACCAACCACCCACATAGTCGAAAATCCACATATAATTTAAGTGAGCCTCTTGTATACGTGGATGCCAAATTGCCAGTAGACCCTTGAATGATATGGGTTTGAACTGTGTGGATCAATTAAAGTGCGCTAGTCAATTGAAAAAAATCTGAGTGTAAGTGGACCTATGCAAGGGTCATCTGTATTTGTATATGTATATACATGCTTATTTATGGAAATTTATAATCATAAATATATGTATATGCACATACTTACCTATTCTGTATCTATATTTATATACTTTTCAGTGTCTTTTTTATTTAGTAATATATCTCTGCATGTCAATTTATATAGATCCAAATTATTCTTTCTAAATGATATAGATATAGCAAAAGTTATTCAACCAATTAATTTTGAAAAAAATGACTAAGGGAGATAGTCTAGTCTTTTGATAGACATTTAATTATAGTTTACATATATTCTTTAGAGTTTGTTGTATAGGTTTGTGTCATTTCCCTAGTTTTATAATGGATAAAATTTCATTCTCTATTTTCAATTGTTTTTATTCTCTTCCGTGAATTTCTGAGGGAAGTTATATAACTATGTATTCTCTAGATCTTCTTTCACAGAGATCCTAACAGAATGTTTTTAATAATCCTGTTTAACAACTGAGTTAACTTTTAATAAGCAAGTAAATATAACAATTTTAATGGTTAAAATGACTGCATCATATTTTCACTTTCTTAGCTACTTTTGTCAATTATCTGGTTATAAAGTAATACATAGTCACTGTAGTAAATGTGTAATTCAACAAAAGAATATAAAAATAAGAACCATTTTGTAATTTTATAATTTCTGATTTTTTAAAAATTCTACACATATGTAGATAACACATGTATACCATTACAGTGTATAATTTCCTGTCTCGCTTTCACAATAATTTAGTTCGAAAATTTTATTTTAAGTTTTAAATTAAATATTTAAATAAAATTCCTTTTAATGATTGCATAAAATTCCATTTTATGATATACCTTAGCTTAACCAGTTTCTTGTTCTTGAATACTTTGGGGAATTTTTTCTTTTTCTTTTTTCTCTTTTTTACTATTTTAAATAACAGCGCAAGGAACATCCTTATACGTAAACCTCTGTCCATGTGCCCCAGTCCCTCTTATCCACACTGTTACTGAATTCTGTAAAACGGTATTGAATTCGGAAGCTAGGACGTCTCATTCAGTTTTAAGTCTTGCCTGTGTCCCAAATCTGAGGTGATCTTAGATTATAACTTTCAATTTAGTTAGAGCAAGTTAGGGAAAAAAAAAAAAGCATTTATAGAATGTTTTTAAAATCTCCCATTTCTTTGGAAGCCTGTAGGCTCCCTTGCAAAGGAATTTGCCTGTTCCTGGCCAGCCCCGTATTTAATACCAAGCTGTCACCAGTTTCTATGAAGTGAGGTTTCTATTACTTCCTGGATTGCTCTAGTCTATCAGAGGTCACCATCTCCAATTTAGCCTAGATGTGGATGGGAAAATACCGTGTGCAGCCCTAGCATCCAAAGAACATTGGTGTCAAATTCAATTATGGGAGAAGGAGACCTCTTTTTTTCCAAAGGTCTCTGAATCCATTTAAAAAGCTTCTCAGATTCCTAGCGCTAGAGCTTATGGCGAATGCATCTCCCACACAGGCCTTCTGACAGCTTTTTTTGTAATTTCATATTGTCAACGGCTTTTGTGGTTGGAGTTTCATTTATTGAAAAAGCTCCAAAATAGAAGTTGAGACAGTTATTTATGTTTTTTACATACGTCTGAGTGCCTAAGAAGGGTGAGTGCTGTACATACGAAATGACCCAAGATGATTTCATTTCAGGTAGCTTTCCTCTTTTCAGATTCCTAAACATGTTTATATTCCAAATATAGAGATACCGATTCTGGTTTGCTGTGGCCACAGGTCCCGTTAACTCCCTTGTGGGTTTCGAAGGTATTCCTGAAGTCTTTTTTATTTTAAAATTCTCTTTTGTGGAAATTCCCTATGTTTCCTTTTGTTAAATGTGGAGAGCTTTATCTTTTCTATGATTAAAGAATAAATGAATTTATTTTAAATTGAGGAAATGGCACAACATTCTTTTTTTCTGTACCCAAGAAATTTGTTTTCACAATCGCATTTCTGTAAAACCATCTAACAGTCATGAAAGATTAGCAGTGTTTTCTCTCTGCCATACGGCTTATAATTTGTCTGGAACACAAATCAAGAAATGCAGCTTTGCAGACTGTTTTGAGTATTATAGAATATTGCTTTAACTACTGGGTCAGTCCAGGCTACGGAAGCCTGCCATTTAAGTTGTTAAGAACTATTTCTAGAGAAGATACACTTTATGCTGCTGATTGAACTTCCCTTTCATCCTTTTAAGTTCAAATTTCATAATTAGAACATGATGAACAATAGGATCGTAACAGAAGAATAAAGACATCTTCTTGGCTTCCTTTCTGCTATTGCCTTTGAACATGGAATAAATGCCGTATTCTACAGCCTTGCTGAATCTTCTGTTCCCTCTCACACTGTTATATATCTGACCATTGCAATGAGGAGAAGGGAACTATTGAGATGGTGTTAGCCCCAGACAAAACTTTAGAAGTTCAGACTAAACAGTACTAACCGATTAAAGCAGCCATTAAAGTATCAATTTGGAAGATAACACGCTAATATATTTGGAATGTTCTTCTCTAAGAACTGCTCCCATTATGCACCCATTGTTTCTCCAAATATTTTATATGTCTTATTCTCCTTCCCTGTTTTAGAAAAAAAAATTATAAGTATCACTCATGTTAAGGCTAATTTTTTCCTTGTAATTCTCATGAACCGAATATCTCATTCTGACCTGATTAAATTCTGCCTGTGATGACAATGGATGAGTTCTTA
The DNA here is from genome assembly GCF_000151845.1 of Pteropus vampyrus. Taxonomy (NCBI): domain Eukaryota; kingdom Metazoa; phylum Chordata; class Mammalia; order Chiroptera; family Pteropodidae; genus Pteropus; species Pteropus vampyrus. The sequence goes on along the minus strand of NW_011888859.1, from coordinate 4,611,947 downwards.
TTTAATAATACATCAAAATAAACTCAAATGGGAGAGTTACATTTGAGCTAATGCAATGTCAAGTTAAACTAGAACTTGCATTTGGAGTTCAGAGTAGCTGCCATCAAGGTAATGCTTTATTATCTGGGGAAGCCAACTGATTCCCCAGATATAAATCAGTTGAACATTCATATACAGGTTGTTTTGTAAACATTGAAGTTTTGATTTCTCTGGAACAAATGCATAAGAATATTTGCTGGGTTCCATGGTAAACACGTTTTAGTTTTTAAAGAAATTGCCCAACTATATTCCAAGAAACACTACCATTTTCATTCATACCATCAACGAATGAGAGATCCAGTTTCTCTGCATCTTCACCAGCATTTGGTGTTGTCACTATTTTATTTTAGTTATTCTAATAAGTGTCTAATGATAGCTCATCACAGTCCTAATTTACATTTTCTTGATGCCTGATGGTGTTGAACATCTTTTTTTTTTTTTTTTTTCCTGCTTATTCATCATTCATATATCCTTTTAGGTAAAATGTCACTTCATGTCATTTGCTCCTTTTCCAATTGGAACGCTGGTTTTACTATTGAGTTCTAAGAGTTTTTATACATTATAAATATGATCCTTTGTCACATATGTGGTTTGCAAAAACATATTTCAGGCTGTAGCTTGTCTTTTCATCTCTTAAATGGGTCTTTCACAGAGCAAAAGTTTTTAATTTTGCTGAACTCTACTTAATTGACTTTTTAAAATATGGATTATGTATTTGTGTCATGTCTAATAGCTCTTAAAAAAGCCCTAGGTCCCAAATATTTTATCTTATGTTTTATTCTGAAAATCTTATAGTTTTGCATTTAAATTTATGATCAATTTTCAGTTAATTTCTATGTAAGATGTAAATCAGTTGAAACTTAGGTTGAGGCTCATTAGTTGCCTAAGGTGATCCAATTGCTCTGGTGCCACTTGTTGAAAAGACTGTCTTCCTTCCACTCAGCTGCTCTTGTACCTTTGCCAAAAATCAGTTGGCTGTACTGGCACGAGTCTATAAGATTTCCACTCTGTCCTATTGATCTACGTGTTTATCCCTCAGCCAATTAAATATAATCTTGATTATGGTCTGTATATAATGAATCTTGAAATCTGAGGGAGAGATTCCTCTGACTTCTTTTTCAAAATTTTAGCTGTTATAATTCCTTTTACTTTTTCATAGAAATTTTAAAATAATTTTTTCTATATTTATAAAAACATTCGTGGGATTTTTATAGGAATTATGTTGATCTGTATATCAATTTGAGGAAATTTTACTTCTTTATTATGTTGAGCCTCCCAATCAATGAAAATAGTATGTCTCTTCATTTACTTAAAACTTCTTTGATTTATTTCATCAATATTTTGTAATTTTTAGCATACATATGTATAAATCTAACAAAATCTGTACAGGATCTGTATGCTAGATCCTAGACATACCTAGATATTCTATTTTTGAAGTGATTGTAATTGGTATGGTATTTTTAAATAAACTTTATTTTTAAAAGAAGTTTTGGATTTACTAAACCTGTGAAGAGAAATTGTGACGATAGTACAGAGAATTTCCATATGCTCCATGCCCAATTTTTTATATTAACATTTTATATTATTATG
>NW_011888859.1:4605840-4608843 GCF_000151845.1 Pteropus vampyrus | reverse complement strand
AATAATACATCAAAATAAACTCAAATGGGAGAGTTACATTTGAGCTAATGCAATGTCAAGTTAAACTAGAACTTGCATTTGGAGTTCAGAGTAGCTGCCATCAAGGTAATGCTTTATTATCTGGGGAAGCCAACTGATTCCCCAGATATAAATCAGTTGAACATTCATATACAGGTTGTTTTGTAAACATTGAAGTTTTGATTTCTCTGGAACAAATGCATAAGAATATTTGCTGGGTTCCATGGTAAACACGTTTTAGTTTTTAAAGAAATTGCCCAACTATATTCCAAGAAACACTACCATTTTCATTCATACCATCAACGAATGAGAGATCCAGTTTCTCTGCATCTTCACCAGCATTTGGTGTTGTCACTATTTTATTTTAGTTATTCTAATAAGTGTCTAATGATAGCTCATCACAGTCCTAATTTACATTTTCTTGATGCCTGATGGTGTTGAACATCTTTTTTTTTTTTTTTTTTCCTGCTTATTCATCATTCATATATCCTTTTAGGTAAAATGTCACTTCATGTCATTTGCTCCTTTTCCAATTGGAACGCTGGTTTTACTATTGAGTTCTAAGAGTTTTTATACATTATAAATATGATCCTTTGTCACATATGTGGTTTGCAAAAACATATTTCAGGCTGTAGCTTGTCTTTTCATCTCTTAAATGGGTCTTTCACAGAGCAAAAGTTTTTAATTTTGCTGAACTCTACTTAATTGACTTTTTAAAATATGGATTATGTATTTGTGTCATGTCTAATAGCTCTTAAAAAAGCCCTAGGTCCCAAATATTTTATCTTATGTTTTATTCTGAAAATCTTATAGTTTTGCATTTAAATTTATGATCAATTTTCAGTTAATTTCTATGTAAGATGTAAATCAGTTGAAACTTAGGTTGAGGCTCATTAGTTGCCTAAGGTGATCCAATTGCTCTGGTGCCACTTGTTGAAAAGACTGTCTTCCTTCCACTCAGCTGCTCTTGTACCTTTGCCAAAAATCAGTTGGCTGTACTGGCACGAGTCTATAAGATTTCCACTCTGTCCTATTGATCTACGTGTTTATCCCTCAGCCAATTAAATATAATCTTGATTATGGTCTGTATATAATGAATCTTGAAATCTGAGGGAGAGATTCCTCTGACTTCTTTTTCAAAATTTTAGCTGTTATAATTCCTTTTACTTTTTCATAGAAATTTTAAAATAATTTTTTCTATATTTATAAAAACATTCGTGGGATTTTTATAGGAATTATGTTGATCTGTATATCAATTTGAGGAAATTTTACTTCTTTATTATGTTGAGCCTCCCAATCAATGAAAATAGTATGTCTCTTCATTTACTTAAAACTTCTTTGATTTATTTCATCAATATTTTGTAATTTTTAGCATACATATGTATAAATCTAACAAAATCTGTACAGGATCTGTATGCTAGATCCTAGACATACCTAGATATTCTATTTTTGAAGTGATTGTAATTGGTATGGTATTTTTAAATAAACTTTATTTTTAAAAGAAGTTTTGGATTTACTAAACCTGTGAAGAGAAATTGTGACGATAGTACAGAGAATTTCCATATGCTCCATGCCCAATTTTTTATATTAACATTTTATATTATTATGACATATTTGATACGTTTAATAAGCCAATATTGATACATGATTACTAACTGAAGTGTATACTTTATTCAGATTTCCCTAGTTCTTACCTAATGTCCTTTATTTGTTCCAGAATACCATCCAAGTTACCACATTGCATTTAGCCATCAAAATACAATCTTTTTTCAGATACGCATGGAACATATACCAAAACTGACCATATGCTGGGTTGTAAAGCAAATCACAGAATACTTTAAAGCAACGGTTCCCAATCTTTTTGGTACCAAGTGCTCTTATGAGAATCTAATGCCCGATGATCTGAGGTGGAGCTGAGGCGGTGATGCTAGCGCTGGGGAGTGGCTGCAAATACAGATGAAGCTTCACTTGCTTGCCAGCTGTTCACCTTCTGCTATACATCCCAGTTCCTAACAGGCCTGTGCCTGGGGATTAGAGACCCCTGATTTAAAGAATTTAAAGCATATGTTCTCTAATCAGAATGAAATTAATCTGGAAATCAGTAGCAAAGAAAGAATTTCCTATGTTTGGAAATTTAAAAATACTTTTCTAAATAATACTCTGTATTTTGTGGTTTCCGGGTACAGTTTTCTATATATTTTGATCAGGTCAGGTTTGTTGATTGTGTTGTTCAAATCTATATTTTTATTGTTTGCTACTAAGAAAGTTATTGTTGTCTTAGGTTGAGTTCCCTTAAAATCACACACTGAGAAAAGTACTTGGACTGAGGTAATTTATATGAGTGGTAATCCTAGAAATTTCACAAAGGGAGTGGAGAAAGTAAGACAGGCATGGAAAGAAAAGTGAATAAAGGGCATGTTACTGACCCGGTTACCACTCTTTAATACTATTTGGGACCATCTGAAAATAATGTGTAGCATGTGCCTCAGAATTTTCTCACTTATACAGTAAGGCAAAATAATTTATCTACGAACTCCCATCCTCCATCTGTTGAGGGTTGTACTGACATTACTATATATTACATATCACATCTGTTTTTTATTTTTTTGCTCTACTTTCTTGTTTTCAATTCGATTAAGTGAGTATTTATTATTTTGTTTGCCCTATTTCTTATTACTGTTTCTTTAAAGGTTATTCTAGAAATTATGACATGTGTCCTTGACTTATTAGAATCTAATATAAACTAATATTGTTACCACTTTCTATACAATGCAAGAATGGACTTTACAACATTTGGATTTTATTTACTGCCTCCCATCTCCTGCCATATGTATTATATTGTTTTGTATTTATAAATGTTTATATATTTCAAAACTCATAAAACATTATTATTTTGTGTATTCAATGTTCACATAGATTCAGCCTTTCTGTTGCTCCTCATTCCTTCTTGGGTTGCTGTGAATTTATTAGAGATTCTTCTTTTTC
>NW_011888859.1:4580880-4604290 GCF_000151845.1 Pteropus vampyrus | reverse complement strand
TATATATTTTAACATTGCTTTACATTCTATGGTTCGATATTTTTTGTTGACATTTTCGTTCAACTCAAAACACTGTCTATTTTTTCTTGAAACTTCTACTTTGACTCATGAATTATTTAGAAATGAGCTATTGAATTTCCAAATATCTGAGGATTTTGCAGTTGTCTATTATTGATTTCAAGTTTAATTTCATTATTGGCAGAGAACATTTTGTGTGGTTACTAATCTTTTAAATTGGTTAAGATTTATTTTGTAGGTGAGAATATGATCTATCTTGGTGACTATACCATGTTTGCTCAAAAAATATGTATTCAGCTATTTCGAGATTGTCTACAAGTTTTTTTAGGCCAAGTTGTTTAATAATTTTGTTCATGTTTTCTGTATATTTCCTCATTTTCTATTTGTTCTATCAATGATTACTTCTTAGAATGTTGAAGTCTCCAATGATAATTGTGATTTTTCTATTTCCTCTTTTATTTCTATCAGATTTTTATTCATGTGTTTTGATGTTTGTTGTTAGGTGAATTTCGAAATAGACATTTCAAAAAATTAGAAAAGCGATATTTACAGAAATTCTATCTTTAATTAACTTCTCCCTGAACTTAAGATAAATTTTTTGAGGGTGAAGACTATATCTTAGATTTTATTACAGCCTCAACACCTTGCCTGGCACATGTCAGGTCCTCAATAAATACTTGTGAGATGAATGAATGCCCACTTGATTGTGATTTTGTTCCATGTTGTCCTTTAAAACAGATAAATTCCTTCTCTCCCCCTTATTTGTAGGAAGAGCACAGGTAAAAAAAAAAACAACTCTGGGAAATCAGTCCTTTGCTTTTTAATTGGCACTATGATCTGTAAGTCAGATGCATATCAAATTGCTCTTCTTTTTTTCTATTCTCATCTCTCCTGCGACACCTTTCTTCACCCCTCCCAAATCAATAGGAAACATTCTTTCAATGTGGGCTCCCATGGACTGGAGCCAACAGAAAGGAGTTGATATTCTTTTGTCAATGTTATACTTTGAAAATAAATGTAAAGCCTTCATATATCTTCCTTTCTCTTCTCTCCAATCCCCCATAATACTTAATGTCTTGGGACTGTGCACCAACAACCCAGTAAGGGGGTCATGTAGCTAATCTGGATCATTTTGTTATTGCCAGTTTAACTTCAATTTACACTTTCATAGGCCCCTGAACTTCTTGTTTTCCAAGCTTTGCTTTGGGCCTACTTATGCAAAAAAAATTTTTTTTGAATCAATATAAAATCGTAGAATTTTCCCTCTATTAATAATTCCTTACTCTTTGAATTTGGCTGTGTGCTGACAAAGAAGATTTTTGTGTTTTAGTAGCGTTTGCTGGAGGCAGATTGATACTTTGTGCTCTTTGTTACACTCTAGTTGATTGACATATAGGTAGGATGAAGAATACTGTGCATCGTCTTATTGGTCCTTGTACTTGATCAATGTATTCATATTTCCCTTTTACTATTTTGATTTTGAAATGTTTTTTTTTTCTTTTCACGTTTTGTGAACTTTCATTCCGATTAATGATTTCTCATAATTCTTTATATCTCCCTATTACATAGATCTGTGAACCTGTACATACTAAAGATGGACTCCAATGTCCTTAGAACCTCGTCCAGGAGATTAACGGTGTTTTGGTATTTCAATGAGTACATTTCCTTGGAACGGGTATTAGAGAGACCAGGCTGACATTAAACTCTGCCGTGGGTTGGAAATATGTTTTGATATACTTGTAACATATATTTATCTGAGTTCCTTTTTCTTAAACAATTGTAAACAGTTTTGTTTTCCAATAAAAAATAGTTCGTTCTTATTTTAGAAATTCAGAGAGTACAGAAAATATAAAGGAGAAGAAGAAGGACTTTTTAATTGTAACACATGGTTAACATTGATATTTTGGTGTATATTCTTCCAGATTTATTTTTTCCTTGCATTCACTCACTCAAACAAAATGTGTGGGTATTATATGTTTATATTTAGACTTTTTACATTTGCAAAAAATGTGATTATAATATGCATAGATTTTTAACCTGCTTTTTTTTTTTTACTGAGCTCTTTCATCCAAATCTGAATCAATGTACCTCTTTATGAGTAATTATTTTATCATTTGACTCGTTTAATATCAAAACATATTTCCTTCTAAGGCCTTTCTATGTTTATTATAGACTATTTTGTAATGTCTCTTTACTAAGGGAGTGTAAAGTGCAGTCTGTAAATCTTTAATTGAATACCTCCAAAAGAAGTAATAAAATATGAAAGTAAGTAAAAAAGAAGGTAAGAGTATAAAAATCAAGAAAGGAGTAAGAGAATGCATATAGCATGGGAAGTTACATCATGCTCTTGAGAATCATAAGATCTCAGTTCTTTTGGTTCTCAAAAAATAATTAGTTCATTTAACTATTTATGTCACCTCATGACATAATGATGTGTTCTTCTCACAGAAACCACTCCAATGCTCGAGGTGTCACTGCTTCCATATGCAATGGCTTGAGTCAGCCCCTTCTAATCTTGCTACCCTCTTATTTCTTCTCATGACTACTAAGGGAAACTATTTCAATGCTGTTTACATGACTTTCTGTCTTAGTTGGCCCAAGCTGCTTTAACAAAATATAGACCGGGTGGCTTCAGCAACAGAAATTTATTTCTCATAGTTATGGGGACTGGGAAATTTGAGATCAGTGTGCCAACATGGTCAAGTTCTGGTGAGGGCTCTCTTCCTGGTTTGTAGAAGGCCACCTACTCGCTCGCTGTGTCTTCACCTGGAGGAAAGAGAGAGGAAGCTCTGGTTTCTTTCTCTTCTTAATAAAGACACTAATCTTATTATGGGGCTCTCCTCTCATGACCGCATCTAAACCTAATTACTTCTTACAGGCCCCACCTCCAAATACTATTGGGGGCTGGAGCTTCAATAATTAGCCTGGCGGGTAGAACACAAACTTTTGGTCCACAGCATTTTCTTAACCCTTTAAAGTCCAGAACTTTCGAACAACCTATGAATTTTAATGGAAACCAATGTTCTTGTGAGGGGAACTTAGTAATGCAACTTACCTACCTCATTAGGAATAAAATGGAAAATTAGCAAGGAAAGCATTTTGAATATAGTCTTGATGCTGAGAAATAAAGCGAAAGAATAAAATTGCCAGAGCATATTTAACACAATAACACAAAAAACTCTCAAAAAGATAATAAAGTTGCTGGGGCAGGAGGGGATGATGTGGGCACAAAAACTGATTGGACAGAGAAAGGACTCAGCATTCGGGGAGAATAGAGGGGCGAGGTGGGGGGTGTCATAATTCTGTATCACTGAACATATAATAGCAGGATTCCGAATTCATGTTTCCCAGCTGTAAAGTAGAAGAGAGATCTGCCTATGCTGTCTCTACAGGAAATGGCTCATTCTACACCTGTAACATGCGAAGAGCTCCCGGAGGCCTTGGATGTCCTGGAAAGGGCTCTATAAACTCACGAAGCAGTAGAAACTCTCTTAATTGATATGCACAAAGCTGACTCACCAAATCAACCAATGCTCTTAACTCTTTTGTAAAACATACTGACTGATGCCCCCAACCCACTGTAGGCTGCTCTGTAGTCTACCCACCCATCTATGCTGAGTCAGTTAGGCTTAATGATAGCTGACTTTATTACTATAATAATATATCTTAAATATTATGTGATATAATGAAATATAACTGTGAAAAGAGTTGCTGTGCCTTTGAAAGCAAAGTTAAATATCCAATAAGGATTTGATAAAGTTATTGAAACTTTGATGTTGTTTTAGGTGTGAATGAGATGACTGTAAGATATCAGAAAAATTATGAGAGATCACCATTCACCCCCATATTGATCCCCAAGTGTTTTCACATTCTTTGTTAACTTTAAAGAACCTGAAACTAGAAGTCACATACCTTGCATTATGAGTGTGTATCATGCAAAAACAAACAAGTACACAAAACAGCGTAGAGCTCTAATCACTGGTCACCTATTCCAAAAGCATTAATTGACTAACGACTAATCGACAGATCGATAAGTAAATATTTTTAGTAAAAATAAAATCTTTAAAGTACGTACGTATATTTGTTTCACATATATATTTCACATATGTTTTACACATATATTTTCACATATATTATAATTTTAAAACCGATTCTCTGCTTTAATGGATTATTTTGATTAAATGACTGTGGTGTTCTACAATATTTTATTAACTTTCCAGTATGGGTCGCCTGTGAAATAGAATTTTCAGAGAAGTTCCCACAACATTGTTTTAATTCCTAAGGTTATGAATTTTCATTCTTAAGCTTAATTCCTAAGCTTCGCTTGGTGCGGAAAGGTAGGGTGAGCCTTAATGTATATAACAGGCCATACTCATAGGATCTAAGTTTCAAAAAAAATTTAAAAAGCCACATTAGTATATACTCACACACACAAATAGAAGGAGACCATTTCGGAAGCAAAGACTGAATTATGCAGAACAAAATACAAAAGTCAAAGTTTGAAGAGTCACTAGAGACATAAAGATTAAAATGGAGACAACAGGAAAAAAAATGTTAAATGGATGTGGAAAAATTAAATAGAGGAGAGGCAAGGGAAATCTCACATTTCTATAATTGGAATTCCCAAAGAAGAAAATAAACACACCGAAAGAGAACAAGTATTAAAACTATCATTTGTGATATTTTTCTCGAAATATTAAAGATTTACATATGTATACTGAAAGTGAAAATTGACCCCAAACTGTTAACAATAACTCATAACTTATTGGAATATTTGATTTTGAAGGTAAAGGAAGTATCTTCATGACATCCAGGCACAAGAGAAGTCCTTTGGAGGAAGAGAAAATCAAATTGGTCCCAGGCTTCTGGATAGCAATGTCCTGCACCAGAAGCCATGGAACCACCTACAAGATAGCCTGGGGAGAAGAGCAGGAGCTCAGCATCTTACATGCAGGTGAACTGCTCCACGGTCAGAAAGGCAACCGATAAACAGATCTGAACATCTCTTGCTCAGGAACCTAGTAGAGAATGGGCTCTGACCAACCAAGAGGGCATTTGGAAGACTTTAGAAAAAGGACTAGTGGTAATTATTAAATATATTTAACTTCGAAACTATGACTAAACAAAAGTTATAGTCATAAAAAGATAATATGTACATTTTATATGCTCTGAAAATGTAGAAATAATACAACAAAAATGGGAGAACAGGAAGCAAAGATGGAAAGTCATGTAAGATTATTGCTTGCCTCCTAGGTAATAGCTGGGGTTGAAAAATTATCTTTAAGGCTGACAAGTCAGGTGGTAAAAGTTTTCGCTTATTTAATAGTACAATGGCAAATATAAAAGGCAATAATTGTATTGCTGAAAATTAGGTGGTGAAGGATGAGGAAGATCTGATAAACTAATTACTGCTTGTAGTAAGAAACTAATATGTCTAAAGCAAAAAGAAATTAGGAACATTATATAAAAGTTTAATAGGAAAATAACTTCATTACAAAACAAATAACTTTATAAATATTAGAAAATAACTGACAAATAGCAGACAAAAGAGAGGAAAGAAAACAGACCATATTGTGAAAATTCTACATACATATTCATTTGTATATATACATATATAAACATAATAAGAATTAATATTACATATCTGTTACTTAAGTCACCTACTAAAAGAAATTTCAGACTGGATTACAAAGCACACACAACTCTATGCTGTATACAAGGGAGACAACTACAAGTGATTAAGAAAAGTTGAAAAGATGAAGAAAGTTATGGCAGGAAAATGTAAGTGGAAATGAAAATAAAGGTCACAATCTTAATATCAAACAAGGCAGAATTCAGGCCAAAGAACATTAATAATGACGGAAACAATACTTTGTAATGCTCAAGGTGATAATTCACACAAGATGCAATAATTAAGAATATTTATGCAGCAAATGACAGTGGGAACGTCCGTGAAACAGAAACCATAGCAGATAATGGGTTCAGTAATAATGGGGGGCTGTGACTCACCTCTCTTACTACAAGATATACCAAATACTGAAAAAAAAAAAGAAAAAAGCAATGAGAGAGAAGACCTAAGTATCACGATAAGTTATATTTCAAACGCACAATGTCCCCTCAACTTTTTAAGTGCTCGTAGATCCGTCGCAAAATTTGATCACATGTTGATCCCAACACAAAAAGAAATCTCAATAAATTCTAATAAAGTAGAAATAGCACAGCAAAATCACTTGACGACATTGTGATGAATTTACAATTCAATACAGAACAATAAAAAATGAATGAAAATGAACTAAATATGTGACCTGAAAAGTTGTAGAAAAGAAACAAAAGGACGTAATAAAGATACAAACATAACTTTATGAGTCAGAATACAGAAAACGGAACACACGCTTCATTGCTTCAACATCTGTGTTAGGGAAAGATTGGAAACAGCGCAAGCACAGAAAACAAAGTTTGGGAGCCGTTGACGACTTCCACGCGATGTGACATCGAAGGTGCAAAAAGCCAGCGAGGAAGACGTGTGTGCACTAACACGGGACACTGCAAGGTGCAGAGTGGTACCCTATGAAAGAGGACAATATAGGACAGCACATTTTCCTCTCCTAGTTTTTGCATAAAGAAACCTTAGAAGGACCAAGAGGGGAATCGATACAAATGATTTCTCATCGAGGTGGCCCTGGGAGTACAGCGGGAATGGGGAACAGGGTTGGCATGAGACTTCTCACTCAATAACATTTTTAAGCTTTTTAATTCGAGGACTATTTTAATATAGAAAAAAACAAAAACAAAAATGTGAATGAAACACAGCAGGAGAGAAATATTTTTCTGAGTCTCTAGAGTGAAAAATAAGGAAGGTCTCTTTAGGAGGTTGGTTGACATCACAGCCGTCCTTAGGCTTTGGTGGGTGGTCATAAACAGGAGAGACATCGATGAGATGAAAAAAAACAAAAAACAAAAAACAAAAGAAACCCCTGCTGTCTTGACAAGTTGAGCAGTATCTGTCTGTCAACAGGTGTCCCTCCATCCTGGGCCTGCTGCCAAGTGTGGACACGCGCTCCTGGTGGGGACAGCAGGCTTCCTTCACCCTCACCTGCCTGTGCTGTCTCAGGTTGGAGAGAGAAGCTCCAGGTGGGCTCCTGCAGCTCACTGCTTTTCCCTCTTCCATCCGGGCCAAACGGCCCATCCGGTTTCCAGTGGGGACCCAGACGCAGGCTGCAGTTTGTTTAACATTTCCTTATTTGAAACGGCTTAAAGGACACGCACATGCAAAACATGAATGAATAGGCTGTGTATTCAGAGAAGTTCGCCCCAGGCATAGGCACCTGCCTCGGGGAGAAATTTTAATGACAGACTGTCAGTTTCTCTTTTTTTTTTTTTTAGAAATTAGAGTCTGTTTTCCTCACATAGTAGGAACACAGAATGACACAGAACTCCTGAAGCTCCTGAATTTTATTTTTTTACACTCACAAGTTTGAGAAGAGACTTAACAGATTTAATCCAAATTTAGTGTAAAAAGGAAAGAAAAAGGTTGCATTGGGACAGCAGCTAGACATGCCAAGTTTCCATCCAGAGCAAATTTTCTACAGCTGAGCTTGCAGGTCTTTCAAGAGATCTTATCAAAACAGAAACTAACAGGAACCCAAAATTAAAAAAAAAAAAAATTAAACATGAAAATCTGACCTGCCTTACTGCTTATGTCCCTGGGAGCGAAAATGAAAAGAAAGAGCAGTATCGTACAATTAGAAAACAGAGCTGTCGTGGCAGGATAGAGGTTTCTCCATCTTCTCCTTCATTTCTTCCTTCTCTCCAGGAAGAGACTATTCGGGAAGACTACAAAAGGGCGTGGTCATTTTGTTCACACGAAATCCCCAAATCAAGGCTTTGTGCGGAGAGGTGATTCATATTAGTACAAAAAGTCCTTTATTCATCCTTAGAAGCCCTGCTCTGGACCGTCTGGCTAATACGTGTCCCGTGGGGAGGGTGGAGGTGGAGAATCGCTGAGTATTTGGGGGGGGATAATGCCGAAGAGAGAGGTTAGAGATGAAAGTGGGATTCCAGGATGTCTGTCTCAGGTGGACTCACCTCTGATGGAAAAGTAACAAGCTGGTCGACGCCTTCCTCTAGACCTTGCCTGTCTCGTGACGGGCTCGCGTCAGTGTGGAAATGGACTTTTCCTGAACAGTCTGCAGGTATCATCTACATTGCCTCACGTCCCTTCGCTTATTCACTTCTGCAAGTCTCCAGACTATAACAGCTGTTTCTTGAGAGAGAAAGAACGGAGTAATGAAGTGTCAGTCAAGAGGGTTTGTTTTTTCAGTGGTTGAAAGCAAAGTAAAATGACTCCACAAATTTTGATGAATTGAGTGGGAGCCGAATCTTGCCATTAAAATTCCTCTTACATCCTTTCTAGAATGAAGCATAAATCAACGAACTTAAACTTTGTAATAGTGTCTTCCCAGTTTCCCTTGAAGCACCTCCTCCAAACAAACAAAACAAGTAGAAAACAGTGTGATAACATAAATGTATTTTAGTTACAGGGTGTCAGACAGTCAGAGGGTGGGGGCAGAGTTCCCAGGCACTCAGACACCTCCTCTGCCACTTTTAAATTAAACCTCTCTCATTCTCTCTCAACCGAAACAGCTCTACTCTGTTCTCCTGGTTTCACGTGTTTAGTATCCAGTTCTCTGAGAATGGCATTTTCTCTCATTCCTGGAGCTGTCGCTTCCTTTGGCTGCACCCCCTGTCTTATCCAGGGTGGTGGATTTGTCCTCAGGTCTCCACTTATCAGTGACAGGTGAAACAAATGCTTCTCCGGAGGCTCTGGTGCCTCAGCCCGCAGAACATGACCTGGACATAAAACCGACTCAGACGACTCCTCTTCCTGTCTCCTCTTGCTAAATGCCCCGTGTCGAATATCTGATTCCCTCTACTTGATTTGTCACCTCCCCAGCATTCCTGGGAAAACCTCTCCGGTGTAATGAGAACCACCTTTCCTATCTTGTTTTTTTTTTTTTTTCCTGATGATATATCCCTCCCTCTCAGCTTAGCTCTGTTTACTTTCCTGCATCCCTGGAGCCTTTGGGGGGACATGGATTATCAACACTCTAACCTTCCCCATGCATTGAAAGAGAGAAAAATATAGTAGCTACAAACAAACCAGGGAGACCTGGAAATTAAAAACAAATCGACTGACAAGTGGCAGTTCTGCTGAGACATAAAAAAAAAAAAGTTAAAAAAAAAAGTTTCAGTCTTTTAATTCAACAAACCCAGTTGAGGTTATTTTGAAAGTCACCGACTGCTCTGGGTGTAACAGCAGTGTAGACCAAACTAAATTATTATTCCCTTCTTGTTGAGTTTTTCTTATTGAAGTTTCTAGATCTCTGCTCTCTGGTGGTAAAACAGCAGCTACAAATAACATCCTTTCCTCCTTAGTAAGGTGGTAGTATTCATTATGAGACGATTTGTTTCTCCTAAATAAACTTTAACACCGTCATCCTCCAGGAGCCAATGTTAGCATAGCTGAGATGTGGAAACTTCTGAGGAAAAATTCTAAAATTTGTTCTTTGAAATTTATGTTAATTATAGGGCCACAGTGCCAGCTCAGTCACTTTCCGTGGGGTCCGTACCACTTGCTTTTTAATTCCTTTTTGGACACAGGCTACGAGAAGAATTTACGCCCTATAATGGTTCATGTATAAGATATAACAATATCCTCTCACTTTTGAACCTCCTCCTGAATCCATTATCTATAGTTTTAGCACAGAGACCTTTTAAATCACAAAGCTGGCTACTGTTCTTTTCCTATTTATGACCTTCAAAGGTTCCCCATTATCTACGGCAAACCAGGCAACGTAGATTTCATCTTGCATTCGGACAGATTGGAATCGACCTCCTAGAGCGCCATGCTGAGAAGCATGCTGAGGCTGCATCCGAGTTACGTGGAAATCCTGCGACCACTTAGCCATGCCTGCCATGGATGTAGGAAGGAAGGGTGGTGGCATATGTGTCACACTTAGTGTAGTGAGAAGGAAGAAACAGAAACCTCATGTAAATGGAGTCAGGAGGCTGGAAGAGCGAGCATTCCCATGCACGTATCGCTCAACCAAACTAAGGACCCCAGCGGGGACAGAGGTAGCTTGCGCCAGTGACAGGAAATGGTGCTACTTGACAACGTCAGCAGGAGGAAGATAAGGTTCTCCTTGGCCCAGTAACAGCTTAGCCAATGGGAGACCAGCAGAACTCAGACAATGAGAAGTCACTATACATTGAACTCTCAGTTTCTTCGAATGGAGTCTTCCTTTACAACAGCCCCACCCACATTCATAAAAGAACAGTCCTCTCCTTTATTATTCTGGACTTTTGCATAGTTCACCGAAAGACCAAAAGTCCCAAATTGTAATTCTTTGTTGTTCCTTAATGAACTCATTTTTTTTTTTTTTTTAACCTGGAGAAATAGCTAGCTGTCTATTTGTTAAAGATCAGCAGTGTACATAGTCAGATCTTTGCCATGGCATGTGTGTCCCTCCAGGCAATACTTTACTGTTCCGCGGTAGAGAATTTCTTTTAGTTTCCTGAAGTGGACATGTTTATCTCCAGGCTTTTGCACTTAACTGTTCATCTACACGGATTATCCTTTTTCCAGCTTCTTTCCTTAGTTTAGTTTTATTTGAATTTCAAAATAGAGCTAAGATTCCTCTTCCTAAGAAAATCCTTTTTCTGCTTTCTTTGATTGTAGACCAGGTAGTATGCCTATGTGCTACCGTCACAAACTGGTTTTTTGCTTCTATCATTATACTTAACCCACCGTGTTATAATTCCTTATGCAGGTGTCTGCTTTCTTTGCGAGTCTGTAAATACTCCGAGGGTAGAAATATATTTAATTTTCTCATTTTCTCATTAATTACCTGGCATAGTGCTTGAGTTTTTAGCTAACATACAATAATTGTTTATTAAAAAAATAAATAAATGTATGAATGAAAAAATGGATGGCATATTTCCTACAGGTATGAAAAATAAAATAGAACTCTGGTCTATATACTTTATGATAGTCATGCAAGCAAATGTAAAAAGAAGTTCTAAAAAAATAACAATCATTGGGTAATTTTAGTAATTTTCAAAATTTGTTGCTATATACTCATTTAGTACATTGTTTTAGGGTTAAGTTCAAGGTTGTTTTTTTCATAATACTCCCAGACTATTTTGGTGAAAACCAACTTTCTATTGCCCGTTTTACTGTTTCTTAAAATTTTATATATATGTACCTTAGTCAGCTCTGACTGCTGTAACAAAATACCATGGACCAAATGGCTTAAATGATAGACATTTATTTTTTATAGCTTAGAGGCTGAGAAGTCCAAGATCAAGGTACAGGTAGAGTAAGTTCCTGGCTTGCAGATGGCTATCTTCTTGCTGTGTCCTCATGTAATGGAGAGGGAAGAGAGAGACAGAGAGAATCCCCTGCTCTTCTTATAAGGGCATCAATCCCATCACGAGGGCTCCATCCTGATGACCTAATTACCTTCCAGAAACTCTCTCTCCAAATACCATCACAGTGGCGGTTAGGGCTTCAACATATGAATTTTGGGAGGACACAATTCAGTCAATGGATATATATGTATGTATATATACATATATATATATATATATATATATACACAAACTATATATGTATATATATATACACACATATACATATATATATATAGTTTGTTTACCACATGCTATTAACATATGTAGTTAAGCGGAATAAACTCTGAATTCCCAGAGTTCCTTACTATATTCATTCACTTATCAAATAATTATTGATCACCTATTATGTTTAATGTGTGGGGAATACAGTGGAGAAGGAATAAGTACAATATACAATCTCATGCAGCTTATAGCCTAATTTGCCCCTTCCAAATTTCTTCCAATTTGGATTTCTTGACTAGCTTCTATTAGCTATTATCTTGGACCCATCATATTGAGAAAGAGTTTAAGGCAGAATACATCTAAGAGTAAACACACCCTCCCTCTTGAGAGCTGAAGCAACCAGAGGGTGCTTCATAGGTAGGTGCATCTTTATGGCAGATGACCAACTTGGACGTTTGAGGATTCTGGACTCTTCTGAACTAACTCACACCCCCATAAAAGCTCAATGCTCTTTTTTTTCTCAGTCTTTTTTTTTTCTTCTATTTTACTTAAATTTCCTTTTTATTTTTTTTAAATTTAAGAACAGTAATGACACTTAACATGAGATCTACCCTCTTAAAAAATTCTTAAGCATACAATACAGTATTGTTGACTATCAGTACAACGTTGAACTGCAGATCTCCAGAGCTTATTCGTCTTGCTTAACTGAAACTTTATGCCTGTTATCAGTAGCTCCTTACTTCCCTTCTTCCCACAGCCCCTGGCAACCACCATTCCACTCTTTGGTTCTATGAATTTGACTGTTTTAGATATCTCATATAAGTGGAATCACTCAATATTCGTCTTCCTGAGACTGGCTTATTTCACAAAGAATATGCCTTCCAGGTTCATCTATGTTGTCATATCTTGCAGAATTTCCTTTTTTCCTAAGGTTGAAAAGTATTCCATTGTGTGTATATACTATATGTTCTTTATCAATTCATTTGTTGATGGACATAAAAGTTGTTTCCACATCTCGGCTATTGTGAATAATGCTGCAACAAATGTGAAAGTATTAATATCTCTTTGAAGTCTTAATTTCAATTCTTTGGATAAATACCCAGATGTGGGATTGCTGGATCCTAGTAGTTCTATTTTTAATTTTTTGAAGAACTTCCATACTCTTTCATAGTGGTAGTTCCATTTTGCATTCCCACCGATAGATGCATGAGGGTCAGTTTTTCCACATCCTTGCTGACATTTGTTGTCTTTTTAGGGGGTAGGGGGAGGGGTAATAGCAGATCTGACAGATGCGCGGTGACATCTCATGGCAGTTTTCATTTCCATTTCCCTGATAATTAGTGAGGCTGAACATTTTTTCATGTAGCTATTGGCCATCCCTTAAAATCAGGTTGTTAGTTTTATTACTGTTGAGTTATACGAGTTCCTCATATATTTTGGAGATTAACCCCTTATCAGATATATGATTTGCAAAAATTTTTCTCCCATTCCATAGGTTGCCTTTATGGAAAAACAACCTATGGTCATACATTGGAAGACTTCATATTGTTAAAATGTCTATATTACCCAAAGAGATCTACTGATTCAATACAATCCCTATCAAAATCCCAATGGCATTTTTTACAGAAATAGTAAAAACAATTCTACAGTTCATATAGAACCATAAACGATCACAAGCGGCCACATAATCTTGAGAAAGAAGAACAAAACTAGAGGCATCGACTTCCTGATTTCAAAAGATATTACAAAGGTACAATAATTAAAATAGTATGGTACTGGGGTAAAGCAAGACATATAGATCAATAAAACAGAATAGAGAGTTTAGAAATAAATCCATGTGTATATGGTCAACTGATCTTCGACAAGGATGCCAAGAGTACACAATGGGGTAAAATAGTCTCTTTGTTAAATTTTCCCATACACAAAAATCAACTCAAAGTGGATTAAAGACTTAAACGTGAAACTGTAAAACTCCTAGAGCAAAAAGGAGAAAAGCTTTCGACGTTGGCCTTGGCAATGATTTCAGGAATGTGACACCAAAAATACAGGCAATAGAAACAAAACAAATAAGTGGGACTTCATCAATCTAAAAGATTCTGCACAGCAAAAGAAATAATCAACAGAGTGAAATGCCCCAGTTTAGTCTAATCTCAAGGCCTTTGCTCTGAGAGGGTGGAATTAAGTCTATAACTGTAATTAGCCCTTGTTATTTTGTGGAAATTACTTTAACATTTGTGTTTTCACAATTCATTCGCAAGATAGTAAGGTTATTACACTTATTTTACAGATGAAGAAATGAAGGATCAGAAGGTCATGCTGTTGATCCAAGGTGACCCAAACTGAGAAACTGGGGTGCTCACCAGGACCTGAAGTCCTGGGTATGTCCTAGGACCCTTCTGCCCCACAAAGCATGCACTGTATCAACCTGTTTTTTGACCTCTTTCTCTAGGTTAGGGATGTTGAAATGGTGGACCAGAAACACCACTTAGTGGACTCTGGTGGGAAATGGAAGCCCCCTCATTTCTTCTGTCACCTGCCATCACAGAATTACGGTAGGGGACTTGGATGGTGTCCATGGATTTCTCTGACATTACTAAATATTTGTCTGATTTACATTTTTTTTTTTTTTTGGTGGGAATTCTGAGTAACCTAGGGGATAGATTAATACTAGGGAAGATGGAACAGTGCTCTGTTCATGTGGGTTCTTCGACAAACCCAGCCTGCTATGCTTAGTTTAAACCCACTGCCTTTCACTTACAGTAGATTTTACTTAACTTCCACCTCTATCCACTTATGTCTCTGCAATCAAAGATATTTTAATACATTCACTGTATTTTTTTCTCCAGGTCCTCCACTCTGAACCTTGTCTCTGCTTTACCAATCGCTGTTCCCTTAAAAAAAAAAATGCTTCCTTCCAAGCGAAAATTAATAAATATGCTTCCCTGGAGAAAAATTTCTCTCTTGCCTAGATATCTATGCTTTTCCTGAACAATTAGCCTGTTTTCGTCCTGTGGAAACTGAATTATGTAACTGATTAGGCTTCCCCAGTTAAGCTGGCTATTAGAAATGTGAAAACCAAGTTCATGAATTTCCTGTAACAAGTCCCAGGCTCTCTATCATGGGAATTTTTGTGTTAACTTCATTTTTGAGTTACCCTAATATACCTATCCTTGTTCTGCTTTCTTCTTTCTCACGTATTTTAAAACATGCTTTCCTGTTATAACTTATGCATCTTTTTAGGCCATCTAAAATCTTCTCTGGTGCAAAGTGAGGGCAGAAATAGTTAGATGGGTGACTACTCTTGTCTTTCAATGTCTTCTCTGCTATTCCCTTGTTCATAAAATCCTTGACTTTATTTTTAGATGAACACATGGCCATTTGGAATAAAGACTATATTTCCTTATCTCCTTTGAAAGGTGTGGTTTTAGAGTCAGATCTGGCCAAGTACATATTTTTGGAAGTGTCATTGTGTGGCTCTGGGGAAGTGTCCTAAAAGGGAAGGCGTATGACCTTATTCTCTTTCGTCCTTTCTGCTGGGTGGAATGTGGATGCAATGACTGATTTCAAGCAGCCGTCTTGAATCATGAGTCAACAGCCTAGGCTGAAGAACAATCATATAAAAGAAGTCTGGGTCCTTATAATTGTGAATTAGCCTTATAAGTTTGAATCGTATGCTTCCACACTGTCTACATGAGAAAATTAAACCAAATATGTTTAATACATATTTAATTGTTTTTTTTCCCCCACTCACATCAAGAGACTTGGCAGACTTCAGTCTTGTATGGATAGAAAGAGATTGTATCTGCCATGACACAGTTTGAGCCCATTAGACATTAAATTTCCATAAGCAGTAAAAATATCTTTAACGGGTTTGATTTTCGTATTTGTGTTTCTACCCATATTTTTACAAAACTATATTCTAATTTTTCTCTTATATTTATCACACTTACAATTGTCTGTATTAGATTAGGGCTCTTCGAATCTTTTCCCAATGCCCAATACTGTGCATATACTGCCATACGTATTCTATTCTATGCCTTCTTTACTTCTAAGTGTGTCTTCTGGAGAGTCGGTCGCCAGGTTGGACTTTTGTGTCTCATTCTTTCATCGACCACTTGCGGGGATAAGGAGCATGAGGGTAAGTAAGAGACCATCTGGCAGAGGAGATGATAGTCCATAAAACTTTAATATTGACCTATAGTATAAAGGGATACGTCCTGTGAGAGAAGCTGAGATTAGTAAATTGTGGGTCCCATGGTACTTTATCTGGCTCCCTATGACCTCTCTGATCTCAACTCCTACTCTTCCCTGCCACTCACCACACTCCAGCCAGTGCGACCGCCTGGCTGCCCACAAACACTGCGTGCTTAAGGTGATCCTGCCTCAGGGCCTTTGCACTCACTTTTTCCTATACCAGGGATGCTTTTCCCTCAAGTTACAGCCCTTTCTCATACTAGACTTCCCTAATTTGTTTCTCTGTTTTATATTTTACAGCACTTTTTATTACGTGACATTCTATATCTTTTACTTATTTACTCGATTACTGCCTCTCTGTCCTGACTACATATAGCTCCATTAGGACTTTATGTATTTTGTTAATTGCTGGCTCCCCAGCATCTATAACAGGGATTATAACAAAGTGGGGACTCGATAAATCTTGATTGAATAAAAGAGTGAATTAATGAAAGAGAAAGAGTACATATCTGATGGTAGTTTCCTAGTGGAGTTGATATTTAAGTTAAGCTTAAACTTGACATGTGTGGTAGAATTACGTTGGTGGGAGGGTATTCATTAGAGCTCACACTGTTTTAACTGGCGAGCAGGTGGACACGACTAATTCACACCATGGGGAGGGATGAGTAAAAGTGAACAATGCAGCAGATAGAAATAATAACCTAGACTTACGAGTCACACTAAAAAAAGTGGTGAGTTAAAGAGATTAGAAAAAATGCCATAGTGTATCATTTATGTAAGTTTAAAAATCCACAAAGACAACATTCCATGTTTTAAAAGAGGTGTCTATATCTAAAGACCTCCATAACATATGGACTAGAAGGATAAATATTGCATGTTTGGAGAGAAAAGAGAAGTGAGGGTGAGGGATAAGGGAGAAAAATTAAAACTAAATGTCAACAAAAGCAGGGCCTCACACAGACTTATGTTCAATACGCCATGCTGGGAGGGTTCACTTGACCTTGACACTGGACACGCAACGTTAAAACAAATGACAGGACCTTCACTGGGGACAAGGAAGATAGGAGCAGATGGGAAAAGAGCAGCCTACGAATGATAGAACCATGATTAGGAAACAGCAATTTAAGGAGAAATTAGGGGAGTGGTATGTGATAAAGATGGAAAGATAGGTTAGGTCTAAAATTTTAAGGAGACCCAAATGCTAAACAAAGGAGATTTTCTCACTTCGTTAGGCAAGGAAGGACCATTAAGAGTTTTTGGACAAGATGAAGTAACAGAGAAAAATTAATGCAGTATGTAATGGATTAGATAGAATAACAGATTCAGAGGCTGGGAAAGAGTTAACCAAGTGAGTGGAATGGCCCAAGTCAGAAGTACCACTGAGCGTGAACCTAGAAAATAGTGATATAAAGAGGGTCGTGGTTTAATATTTGTCTGATATTAACAGATGTTTATGAATCACATAAATCCTACCACCCTATTCAAGAGTATCAAACAGAGACATATTTAAATGATCTTATGGTAGAAAATCAGTGTGGGGATTGGTAACCTTGATGTCTTGTGGGTGCCACATAAAGTTCAGAAGGGAAAGACTACAACGTGCGATGTACCTGGACTTGGGTTGCCAGGTAACTGAGAGCACAGTTGTCAGGACCCGATGACACATCTGAGTTTGGTAGAGAAAGAAAACCAAGGAAACTGGAAGCATTCAGCCCACCTGACTAAAGAAGCTGATGTGTAAATGGCAACTGGAATGTAGAAGGGCTGCTTAGGGAGAGACGCTTTTGGTTTGTGGGAGAATCTCATTTGAAAATTCTACCACATCATCCCAAAAGATATATGTCTAGGTGGCTGTTAGACACATGGAATTTGTGCTTAAGGAAGAGTCCAGGGCCGACACTATTGATCCAGGACCCACTCTTTCAAAGCTGACAGTTGGAGCCATCGTCATCACCATGGTTACAGAAGCAATGGTCAGATTATGTTTGTTTTTGGGATTGACCAAAAGAGAATAAATCTTTCTAAATTTGAGGCAGTGGGAATTTGAATCAGGTGAATTTTTTTTTAAACTGCAGAGGGTTCACAGCTTATAAAAAATGAAAATCTCTATAAACTCCTTTACTTTGATTATGAAGCCTCATAGAGGAACTTTTGGCTGGGAAATAGATAGAATGCTCTAGAATAAAAAGTCAAAAAATGTTTTAAAGAAGGAAAAGCAATCAGAGGAAAGTTTTCAAACCAGATTAGAGGAAAACAGGAATTTGGAAATGGTTAAGCTAAAATCAGACCGTTCAGGGGGTATACCAAAATTCCTGGGCCAAACTGGAAAAGGGTCAGTCCCAAGAGGCCCATTTCGGCAGTGGGGCAGGTCGTGTGTAAGAGGACGTGCTCTTTGAGGGCTTGGTGCAGCCCGTTCCCATCCACATAGGCTGGGAGTTTGCCCTGTGCAGGAGGTGGCGTTGAGCCCTGGTCTTCATTTTACCCTGCTTTGCAGGTGAGCCCTGTCTGTTGGACTGCCCTACCCAAGTCTGGATTTCATTCATCTGTCCATTTATTCATTAATTTCCTTATTCGCTCCACTCATGCCTTCTTCATTCCTTCCCTTACTCAATGTTTCTTGAGCTCTTACAAAGTACTAAACCTGTTCAAGCTCTGTGGACACAGATATAAAAAAAAAAAAAGTGTGTCTTTTTTCCATCTGTTGTAGGACACAGGTGTGAACATGCACGATCCCTGTATAAGCCATGGGTTGGATGCTGTATAGGTAGCATATGCAGCCAATCCACTGGACTCGCTCAGGGGAGAACATTTGGGGAAGGTTTCATGAAAGAGGGAATGTTTTAACTTTGGCTAAAAGAGGAGGAAGAGTTTAACTTAGGCAGGAAGGGTGAGGCCTGGCGTGAAGCTCGTCAAGTGTAGGAAAGCACATATCCAAAGAATATGGGTGTTTAAAAGTGGGATGTTCGGAGAATCCAGAAATAGTGTCCCCAGCAGGGTTGTTGGAAGACAAGGCTGATAAAGCAAGTTGGGGTCAGATAAGGAAGAGTTTGCTCTCCATGTGGAATTTGGGCTTCCTTTCATTTAAACTTGAACTCATTGATGAGAGACCTTCTTAATTTCAGTATACTAATTGTAATGGTTCCCATTGATTATTAATTGATTAAAATTAACAACCAGTATCGCTGAGTCGCTTTTTATCTTTGGCACTTATAACCCCCCACTACAATTTGACATGGAAAATAAAGCGACTGTTCTGTTATTCCTTAGCTCATTACTGTTAGAATTGATTTGAGTCCAGAGTTATACCAGAAAAATGACACCAAGTGAATCTGGTCTCTGAGCTTTTTCTCAACATGGACAGTATATATTTAAAATTTCCTCCTTAAGAAAAATGAATGAGTGCTTTCACTATCCTGGGATGTTAACATGCCTATCTTGACCTCCAGCACAACTTTATAAATATATATTTTTTTCTGACAAAAGTTAAGGTAAGGAATGACACGGGTGAAAGTCTTAAAGACAATGAGATTTATTTTGTTTTTCAGTCATGCCCAAGTTTCTTCTTAAGCACTGAGAAATTAGATAGGATGCAATACTTTATTTAAAAATAGAATGCCAGTTGTCATGCTTAGTGCGAAAGCAGAATGACTCCAGGACCCATTGAAGATTTCAGTGGGAGATTTCCAGACTAGGTCTGTGGTTTCTCATTCAGGGTTTCGACTCTCCACAAAAAACATTTCTTTACAGAAAAATATCCTCAGCTGAGGAATGTGGAGGAATGCCAGGCGCTTAGCTGATCTCTCTGTAAATTGGCAGTTTTGGAAAAACATCTTCCAACTGATTTTTAGACACAGCGATAGTAATCGACAAATATTTTCTGATCATTGCACACATACATTAAGAATTTCTTTGAAATAAGATGCTAGGAAAATAAGATAGAGGCTTATTTAATAAGCAGGCTTCCCCGTACCTGTTTCCACACTTTCATACAGCCTTGTGAAACCACCATGAACCTTTTGGGGAAAAATGATATAAATCAAATGAATACTCCCTTTGTAGGTTCAAAGAGAATGACACAATTTAAACCATAGGTCGATATTAAAGAAAAGAGACTCCTGTGTGCGCACACATATGTGTGCATGCACGTGTGTGTGTGTGTGTGTGTGTGTGTGTGTGTGTGTGTGTGTGTGTTTGGAGCCTGGGAATGGAGGTAGTGAAAAGATTGAATTAAAAACAGCGTGAGCGGTTAACCTTTTATCTTCCCTTGCAATACTGAATTTTATCCCTTCCCTTGCTTCAACCATTTAAAAGAGTATTCTGAGTTTGAAAAGGAACGAAAAAACCTAATCTGCCAATAGTATCTTGAGATACCATTGGATATAGCTATCTTACCTGTCACTTGGACTCAAGTCGTTATCACAGCTGAATCAGTTTTCTTTAAATTGCTATGGATGTGAGTGTTATTCATTACAGCAATGATACGTGGCTCTGCCATTCAAAATGAATCTGGAAAAAGTTGTGTCTGCAAGCCAACGCGGACACCACCGGCTGTGGGGATCAGAGACTGATTCTTTTTGGATGGGCAGATTTTGCTGCATAAGTGTTTGCACCCACCCGTGTGAGTTTCCGAAGACTCCCCTTCCCCCCTTTTTTCCTTTCTTTTCTTTTCTTTTTTTTTTTTAACAAATCACGTAGAAGGTGATTTATTTTGATTTGTTACTGGCAGGATAGAACTGATGCACTTCGCATTCTTTAAATCCAGACTTGATAGAACGATGAATTATATACTCATTTTGGAGTAAAAGAAAATTTCATCAAGTTGACCTGTGAGCTCATTTGGAAGTGAAAACCCAGCATGAACCGACTAAGTTTTCCCTTCTGAGAGTGAGGACGCACGGTGCATGGTCTCACACGTGCGTGTGTGTGTGTGTGCGTGTGTGCGCGCGTGCATGCGCGCGCGCACAAATGGCTGTCTGACCTCTGCCAGGAAAAGCCCCCGACAACGACAACGGCCTCCACTTCCTCTAGTGCGGGAGCGCGGTCACACCCAGTGGCCAGTTAGGTTAATGGCACATGTGTATTCCCAGCGGATACCTGACAAAGAGCCGCTGGCCTCAGTCACTTCCCAGAGTGGATGCCAGAGGCCAGTTTGGATAACAGCACAACCACCTTGTTCCTTGCCTTTGTTCCCAAATGTGGTGCCTGCGTAGGAAAAAGCCCAGCTTAACAGGCCCGACCCCGCCCGTCTGTTATTCTTTAAATTAGGATTTTTACAGGAGCGTTTAAGGGCAGGCTGAAACAAAGAGGTATTGCTTTTAATTCTTATTTCCCTTTATTTGTGCATAATTTAAACATTTTAAATGTTAACTGTTCTTTTCATTTTGTTTTATTTTTGAGTTGGGGGAGCAATATCAGATAATGTCGGGAAAAAAAAAAAAGGCCATCCCTTTAGAATGCAAATAGGGGCAAAAACCCTATTTATAAATTTTTAAAGAACTGAATGGAACAACTGCAACCTTCGGCATGCCATTTACATCACAATGCCTCTTCTTTCTTTCCTGCTTCTTTTAAACACTCTCTCAGTAGACATTTAAGGCCCCGTTTTCACTCCGGCAGACACGCAGGATTCATGGGGAGAAGACCGCGTTTGCGGTTGTGACTTGTGCCTTCGTGCTAGGCTGATGGTGATCTAGAATTTGTGACCGCGGGAGCTGTCTTGCCAAGTGAAAAGTTAGCCCATGGCTTCTTGGGAGAGAGCCGGTATGGCCTCGTTTCCCTGGGCTGTGAATGCGAGGTCTTCTCCGGGCCTCTGCGGTACCAGGTTATCGCACCGGTTTCGATAGTCATCCCACCGAGAGCCCGGATCAGCCTCGCTTCTCTCACTGGGGTGTGGCGGGGGGCGGGGAGAGGGGTTCATCAGAACCTCTAGTGTATAATGATCTCCTTTTGTCTGAAGTCTAACCGTTTGGCGCTTTACAGAAACATAGGGACTTTAACCACACAAAACAAACTGAAGCCAAGAGACCAGGGTCTGAGTGCCCCTGCTCCCCGCTTAATGAGCACCCGACTTAAGTCTGAGAATTTCTTGGTTCCAGCGAGAAGGGCCTGATGGCCTTCTCTATGATCAGGAGTTTGTCCGCGGGGGTATCTAACGGCCCTTCCGGCTCCTGGAGAGAGTAGGTTAAGTCAGACCCTCTTTCCCTCTTAGCTCGCTTCAACAACTTGATTATTTTCTTCTCGAAGATATTCATTTCTCAATTGAAATAGCTTTTTGTAATGAGGGCTGCGGTCTCTGGGCTGGGGCTTGGTCGGAGTCCCGTTCCTCCTTTCTGCGCTTCCTGAGCCCAGCAGCCACCATCATCAGGTCACGTGGGCGGTGATGTGCGGTTCCGTTTTATCAACAGAGATGTAGCTCTTGTTTCTGTTCCAACAGCAAGATCATTTCCCACTTGATGCCCAGAAGGGGGTGAACCAAAATACCTTACTGTTATAAACAAAACCCTACAGGTACTGATTGCGTTGATTGCTCTTCCTCTTCTGTCTGACTCTTATTTACCTTAATCCACATGAGCGTCCCTGTCCTGAAGAGCTGTGGTGGCCCTAGGTGACTGGACAACTTGAGGCATTCTTACCAGGAAGATGTTCAAGAAGGTTATATGAAAAGTAACTGGGCATTCCTGTTTCTGGATAATGCTGGACTTACTTTCAGTTATTCTTTTAAACAGGTGGAGTATTTATTTGATAGGAGACTTTGAAGAACTTCTTAGCCCGCAGTAAAAAGAAAGAAAGAAAGAGAGAGAGAGAGAGAGAGAGAGAGAGAGAGAGAAAGAAAGAAAGAAAAGAAAGGAAGGAAGGAAGGAAGGAAGGAAGGGAGGGAGGGAGGAAGGAAGGAAGGAAGGAAGGAAGGAAAAAAGGAAGAAAGAAAGAGAAAGAAAGAATGAGTCTGTTAAGCCAACACAAATAAGGTTGCCAAAGAGACCATTGGTGCAGCCACAGTGGGCACAGCTTCACCAGCTGTGTCATCACTAGCCAGAACCAGCTTTGGCAGAATTTTAGAAAAGGAGGCCTTCACTGCAGATCAAATGCTAAAGGCTCAGGGCTTCAGGATTGAAGTTCGATAAAGTAGATAATAGATGCTAAGTGTGACGAAAATCCTTAAGCAGGAAGATACTACTTTAGAGCAGTGGTTCTCAAAAGTTAATTTTATCAAAGTCAATGTGAGTGCTAGGACCCACGCCCGGAGTTTCTAAGTCTGTTTATCTGGCATAATTTGCATTTCAAACCAGTTCCCATATGATGTTGATGCCCCTGTTTTTGAGATCACACCTCATAGGGTCATATATTATGTGAGCTAATATTTTTCAAAAGCTAGGATCAATGCTAGACACTCAAAAAATGTGATACAATTTTTAAATGCCTTATTGCAAGAATTCTGTCAATTATTGTTAGACCTAATGTCTAGATCTGCTACTCAGGGTGGGCCAGACGAGGTAAACACCAAATGGAATTTTATTTTAAGAACGAAGATTGTGGTCTGACTTAGCTACATGGGATGCTGAGACAA
>NW_011888859.1:4578639-4579725 GCF_000151845.1 Pteropus vampyrus | reverse complement strand
TATCAATTTTTATAGCTCTTTTTGTAGATTCCTTAGAATCTTTTATTAGACAATTGTACCTTCTGCAGATAAAATTCTTACATTCAAACATTATGCCTTTTATTTCGATTGCATGCCTTATTACACTGTATAAGAAATTCAGTACAATATTACATAATAATGGTGAGTGGTGAGCGCAGACATCCTTGTCTTTAATCTTTAAAGGAAAGCATTTATTTTTTATCATAAGTATGCTATCTATTATTATATGCTATCTATTATTGTAGGTTGATCATAGATGCCTTATACCTGGATTAGGAAGTTTTCTTCTATTTCTAGTTTTCTGAGAACTTTTATTATGAATGGCTATTGAATTTCTAACATCCAACTTCTGCATCAACTTATCAAGTGATTTTTCTTCTTTATTCTGTTAATGTGGTAAATTATACTGATCAATTCTCAAATGTTGGACCAACTCTGTATTCCTTGAAAAACTATACCTGATCATGATGTAATATTCTTTTTATACAGTGTTGGATTCTGTTTGCTAATATTTTGTCGATGACTTTTGCATGTATGTTCATAAGAGATTTTTATCTATAGTTTTCTTTTTCTAGTTTTCTTGTAATGTCTCTGTTGGGTTTGGAATAAGAGTAATGCTGGACTCATAAAAAGAGTTGGGAGTTTCTCTTCTATTTTCAAAAGTGTTAAAAGATTTGTATTGTTCATTTCTTAGATGTTTCATAGAATTTAGCATTAAAACCAGCTGGACCTGAAATTTTCTTTGTGAAAATGTTTTGGTTGTAAATTCAATTTTATTAATAGATATAGTGCTATTTACATTTTACATTTTTATAATCCTCTTATATTGTATTTTAAAGAAGTTATTAATTTTATTTAAGTTATCAAATTTACTGTCATAGCATTATTCACGATACTTGCTTTTTAATCTTCTAATGCCTGAAATATTTAAGTAATATATCTCTTTTTTAATTCCTGATTTTGGTAATTTGTGTTCTCTCTCTCTCTCTCTCTTTCTCAAGTCTAACTAGAGATTTAGCAATTGTATTAGTATTTTCAAAGAATCCCCTTTTCTGCTGTTTTTTT
>NW_011888859.1:4576744-4578589 GCF_000151845.1 Pteropus vampyrus | reverse complement strand
TTATAAACAAAACCCTACAGGTACTGATTGCGTTGATTGCTCTTCCTCTTCTGTCTGACTCTTATTTACCTTAATCCACATGAGCGTCCCTGTCCTGAAGAGCTGTGGTGGCCCTAGGTGACTGGACAACTTGAGGCATTCTTACCAGGAAGATGTTCAAGAAGGTTATATGAAAAGTAACTGGGCATTCCTGTTTCTGGATAATGCTGGACTTACTTTCAGTTATTCTTTTAAACAGGTGGAGTATTTATTTGATAGGAGACTTTGAAGAACTTCTTAGCCCGCAGTAAAAAGAAAGAGAGAGAGAGAGAGAGAGAGAGAGAGAAAGAAAGAAAAGAAAGAGAGAGAGAGAGAAAGAAAAAGAAAGAAAGAAAGAAAGAAAAGAAAGAAAAGAAAGAAAGAAAGAAAGAAAGAAAGAAAGAAAGAAAAAGG
This sequence comes from Pteropus vampyrus, assembly GCF_000151845.1. NCBI lineage: Eukaryota > Metazoa > Chordata > Mammalia > Chiroptera > Pteropodidae > Pteropus > Pteropus vampyrus. The sequence continues at coordinate 4,578,157 of NW_011888859.1, read as the reverse complement.
AAAAGGAAGGAAGGAAGGAAAAAAGGAAGAAAGAAAGAGAAAGAAAGAACGAGTCTGTTAAGCCAACACAAATAAGGTTGCCAAAGAGACCATTGGTGCAGCCACAGTGGGCACAGCTTCACCAGCTGTGTCATCACCAGCCAGAACCAGCTTTGGCAGAATTTTAGAAAAGGAGGCCTTCACTGCAGATCAAATGCTAAAGGCTCAGGGCTTCAGGATTGAAGTTCGATAAAGCAGATAATAGATGCTAAGTGTGACGAAAATCCTTAAGCAGGAAGGTACTACTTTAGAGCAGTGGTTCTCAAAAGTTAATTTTATCAAAGTCAATGTGAGTGCTAGGACCCACGCCCGGAGTTTCTAAGTCTGTTTATCTGGCATAATTTGCATTTCAAACCAGTTCCCATATGATGTTGATGCCCCTGTTTTTGAGATCACACCTCATAGGGTCATATATTATGTGAGCTAATATTTTTCAAAAGCTAGGATCAATGCTAGACACTCAAAAAATGTGATACAAATTTTAAATGCCTTATTGCAAGAATTCTGTCAATTATTGTTAGACCTAATGTCTAGATCTGCTACTCAGGGTGGGCCAGACGAGGTAAACACCAAATGGAATTTTATTTTAAGAACGAAGATTGTGGTCTGACTTAGCTACATGGTATGCTGAGACAATATGCTTTTGCTAATCTATCAGAGAATGCCTGACTGTTTTTGAATACCCATGCTCTCTGCCTCTGAAGGGCGTGGGTCTTCACAAATTGTTCCAATGTCTCTGACTGAAGCTGACACCTATTCGATGCTCTGTTTATTGGTTTATCTCTATATCATTGTCCTTATAATATAGACATGAGGAACAAGAATTATGGGAGACACAAAGATATTTTCACTATTGTATCTTATCTGTCATCCATCCATCCATCCATCCATCCGTCCGTCCGTCCGTCCATCCATCATCCATCCATCCATATATCCATCCTTCCATCTATCCATCTAAACATTCTCCCACCTTTTCATTCTCTTAATGGTATCTTTTGAAGAGCAGAAGTTTTAATTTTGATGAACTATAATTTCTTGTTTTTTTTCTTTTAATATTTTTGGTTTTTATGTCTTAAGAAATCTTTGTCTACCCCAAGATCATCAAGATTTTACTCATGTTTTTCTAGAAGTTTTATGATTTTAGATTTTATGTTGAGTTCATTAATACATTTCAAATAAATTTTTGCATGTGATGTGAGATAGGCCTTTTTCCCCCATAGCAATGTTCAGTTATTCAGCATCATTTGTTGAAAAGTCTACACTTTGTTTTCATTGAAATGCATTGATGCCTTTGTCAAAAATTAATTGACCATGTGAGGTTGATCTATTTCTAGAATCTATTCTGTTTCATTCTGTGTCTATCCTTAGACCAAA
>NW_011888859.1:4573246-4575004 GCF_000151845.1 Pteropus vampyrus | reverse complement strand
TTTTATGGGTTTAATTTACTCTTTTTCTGGCTTCTTAAGATGAAAACTTAGATTATTGATTTCACACCTTTATTATTTTGTCATATAGTTATTTTACATATGTTAGCTCATTTATGCCACAGGTACCATTATTGCTTCCATTTTACAGATAAGGAAACTGAGGCTCAGAGAGTTTGTAACTTCTTTAAGTTTAGAGAGCTAGAATGGGTGAAACTGGAATCCAGACCCAGGCAGCTAGGCTCCCAAGCCTGCAGGTGAGCCCTTGAAAGTCAAGGGCAAGATACAGGTGTTGCATCTTGAGAGAACTGGAAGGTCAGAACTCAAGGACTCCTAGGTGTTTCTTTCAGTCATTTTCTGCACACCTCCCCCTGTGTTCTTGTCTTAAGCTCCTTTTCCCCTTTATCAGTGAGTAACATGTATAATACAGCATACTGGGGTACCCCAAACCCATGTTTAGAGGACTCAGAGCCATGCAGGTGGCTTAGACACTCTTGTCAATTGAGTATATAAGTACGTTTTTAATGCAGCCTTATCAATAACTAACCCTCATTCTCTGCTCCATCCCACACCTCCCACTTGTCTTCCTCCCTTCTCCGGCAAGTATGCTTGGGGTCCTCCGGGTGGGGATCTCACTGTGACCAGCTAGCGATTCTCTAGCATCAGGGGGCTGCAGAATCAGGAGTGTGGGAAGTTTCAAGGTCTGTGCTCCAGGCTGTGTGATGCATTGACTGCTCCCCAAAGAGCCCTCTGCTGATAATCACGGAGTTTTTGGCATGTGCTCCCTGACAGAAGAACAGATGTTTCCTTCAAGAACAAAAGAACAGGGCATAACTGTTGGCCTAACGGTTTGCCACTAATAACATTGACGGTGGAAGCAACAAGTCCTAATGAGAATGTCCCCGCAGCGTCACTAAGCCAGTGCCAGGAATTAGATTTGAGATGGAAGAAGTCAATGCTGCTTTTATGTTTTAACAGGCAGTGCACTGAATGTTTTTAACCTCTTCAGATAAGTGGCAACAGGTTCTTTTCAGCAGCGTTCATGAGTTGTGTAGCTGTGCAGTAGTGATGGCTTCACGAGTTATCTCGTAAGACCCCACATCTTATGTTCATTTCAGTGACGCACGCAGCGGGTTATTACAGGTTCTACTCTACCTGCAGCATCGGACTGAAGTGCATTATATGAGAAAGCGTTCAGTAAATCACAGCTTTCAGTCAAACTAAAAACACCAGCGCTGGTTTTTCTCTTTATTGCTGGCTGGGACTTCAAAGTACAGAGAGCCCACACACATAAATGAAAAAAAAGAGCCTTAAAAGGGGTCTAGCCTCAGAGCCCACCCCCTAAAATTTAGGAGGCCTCTTGTGTTCGAATCTGCCGCCCATCAGATCTCGTGTCATACAGGGCTTCGGTCACGTTCCTGGAGTGGTTCCCTCAGACACTGTCATCTCTAAGGACTGCCTCCTTTGAGGTTGTTCTTGGCTGTAGCCCAAAGGAAAGACATTTTCTTTTTGATTCTTTCCTCCAACCCCTATCCTATCTTTTCAATTGGCAGAAATGGGAAAAATATTATTTTCTTTTAACTTCTTTTCCCATGAACTGTTAATCATGAAAAGACATCAGCGTTTGAATTTTGTAAGTCACGGTTAAAAAGACCATTCATAACATCTCTTATTAAAATCTGTACTATGTCAACATGATCTTTACAAATCTCTCCTCAAATTTCCTTTGGACTTCTGCTTTGGACAGCGATAGTACATCCC
>NW_011888859.1:4563652-4573196 GCF_000151845.1 Pteropus vampyrus | reverse complement strand
GAAGTTTCAAGGTCTGTGCTCCAGGCTGTGTGATGCATTGACTGCTCCCCAAAGAGCCCTCTGCTGATAATCACGGAGTTTTTGGCATGTGCTCCCTGACAGAAGAACAGATGTTTCCTTCAAGAACAAAAGAACAGGGCATAACTGTTGGCCTAACGGTTTGCCACTAATAACATTGACGGTGGAAGCAACAAGTCCTAATGAGAATGTCCCCGCAGCGTCACTAAGCCAGTGCCAGGAATTAGATTTGAGATGGAAGAAGTCAATGCTGCTTTTATGTTTTAACAGGCAGTGCACTGAATGTTTTTAACCTCTTCAGATAAGTGGCAACAGGTTCTTTTCAGCAGCGTTCATGAGTTGTGTAGCTGTGCAGTAGTGATGGCTTCACGAGTTATCTCGTAAGACCCCACATCTTATGTTCATTTCAGTGACGCACGCAGCGGGTTATTACAGGTTCTACTCTACCTGCAGCATCGGACTGAAGTGCATTATATGAGAAAGCGTTCAGTAAATCACAGCTTTCAGTCAAACTAAAAACACCAGCGCTGGTTTTTCTCTTTATTGCTGGCTGGGACTTCAAAGTACAGAGAGCCCACACACATAAATGAAAAAAAAGAGCCTTAAAAGGGGTCTAGCCTCAGAGCCCACCCCCTAAAATTTAGGAGGCCTCTTGTGTTCGAATCTGCCGCCCATCAGATCTCGTGTCATACAGGGCTTCGGTCACGTTCCTGGAGTGGTTCCCTCAGACACTGTCATCTCTAAGGACTACCTCCTTTGAGGTTGTTCTTGGCTGTAGCCCAAAGGAAAGACATTTTCTTTTTGATTCTTTCCTCCAACCCCTACCCTATCTTTTCAATTGGCAGAAATGGGAAAAATATTATTTTCTTTTAACTTCTTTTCCCATGAACTGTTAATCATGAAAAGACATCAGCGTTTGAATTTTGTAAGTCACGGTTAAAAAGACCATTCATAACATCTCTTATTAAAATCTGTACTATGTCAACATGATCTTTACAAATCTCTCCTCAAATTTCCTTTGGACTTCTGCTTTGGACAGCGATAGTACATCCCTGTGAGGCAAATGGACAGTGCTATTTATGCTGTGATTCTAGCTTGTCCCTCTTGTCCTGATGTTCTGTTTGCTAATTTGGACAGTTCATTACATGATCACAATCTCTTTAGTAAACATTTTTCAACATATTCATCCTTATTCTAATAAATTACATGAAGTTTTTGGGTCGGCTACTTTACCGGTGATGTGGAAAATGTTAGAACCAGATACTTGGAGTGACGTGAAATGTTCATGATGTGAATCTTTTAATCACCTATGCGTTTGAGTTTGTATCATTTTTCTTTAAATGTGGTTGAGGTAATATGATTATGAAAATGTTGTTTCTTGGAAATATTAAGGTTTTGAATTCAGTAAGGTACATACATAATAGTTATCAGTGCTCTCATATTTGGGTTCTAAATATGGGTTATATTTTTGGGTTGAGGAATATATAGAAACAGAATTATGTGATTTTGTTACTTATAATTATACATTCTGTGTAACAGACCAAATATCAACAGTGGATTCCTTTAGAAATTGAACAGGTATGAATTATAAGGTGACAAATTAACATTCTAAGATGGCGGCCGAATTGAGTTAGGAGTTTCTATGAAGAATGTGTCAGCACAGAGTGAAATGCATAACTGTCCACTGCTAGGCCTGAGTCTAACCAACTGAGTGGCTTTGGACAACCGGCTTTGTCCCTCTGTCTCAGTGTCCTAATCTGCTAAATGGTAGTAAATGCACTTTCTCTGCGACCCCTCATAAAATTCCTGCAATGGTGCTTTGAAGTAAAACACATATGTACATGTTACTCTGGCTGTATTTAAGGCAATATGCTACAATTCTGTGGCAGCCACGTCACAAGATGCTAGAACTAAGATCTACCGAGGGACAGAACTCAGGGTGAATGAAAAGTTTTGGTCACATGGGCCTGGTGGCTAAATGACAATTTTTCATATTCCCAACTATGAGTGAAATTCCACAAGTGTCTCAATTTCTCTATTTTAAGATTATTTTCATGGCTTGATTTAAAACTTAATAAAAACAAATGTGCATCTATTACAATTCAAAATTGAACTACTTGGGTGGCTTAGGGTGAGAGAAAAAGAGATAGAAATGAGGAAAACGAAACCTTACATTTCTATGGTAATAAAAAAGTAATTTTACAAAACTGAAAACCATGAACGATGAGAATGGCATACTATAACTGACTGAATTCCCGCAATGGAAGCCAACTAGAGTTTGGTGACTGTGCCGGCTTCTCTTCACTTTCAAATTATTGGATGCCGTGGCTTCATGGAAATAAACTGCTGTGTTGTTTTTGTTCAGTTACGTTTGCATTTCAGTTAATAACAATGATGCCCGCTTGTTTCTATTCAATCCGTAATGAAAACTCTGGGTTGAAAATCTCCTTGATTGGATGAAAAGTATAAAAACTACAGGATACTACCACTGTCCCCATGCCAGATGGGCAAGTGGTATGAGGTAATTTTTCCAGCAGGAGTGACAAATTTGACTGGAGTTGTTGCCTCCCTTTACCTATGACTTCTTGTGAGTGAAGGCTCATGTTATAAAAATAGCTACCTGGGTCAGGGGTCTTGGGTGGTGACTACAAGCAGTAGCTTCTGGATTCTGAAAGAGTTAGGTGTCCCTGTTAGGCTGTCAGTACACCCTGCCTTGCCGGGGACAGTCCAGGGTTTGACTGTGGCCCAGTGTGATTACTAATAGGAACTCCTCTCATTCTTAAGGTGTCTTGATTTGGATGATAAATTGTGTGGTCGTACATCCCAGGCTGAATGCTGAGCAGGTGACATGGTCATTAAGATCCCTGTGTCCTCACCGATTGGGAGTCTTGACCCAGGTGACATAAACCCGGTACCAATACACAATATCAGGGTGGGCCCAGGCGCGTTGATGGCAATAAATTTGTTAGTCTGTGCTCTGCCTTTTAATACGCATCCCCAAACTCATTGTCTCACTAAATTCGCTAAGTACATTTTTTGGCTGCAACATTTCTATTTGGGAAAGATGCCAGAATTGTCAGCCAGTAAAGACTTCAGCCCTTTCTTGGCCAATTTGCCAAAAAAACATCAGAGGGGGTTATTGATCTTTTCTCTTGTACTCATTCAGCTAATTTTTCTCCATTTCCTTTCTTTTCTTCTTCTTAAGCTGACATTCAATAAAAGCTCTTTCTTTTAGGTGCCAGCAACATGTCAGCACCAACGCCATTCACGATATGAGTTGTAGTTTTCTCCCTTTCTGTACAAACACCCTTTTCTTGGTTCTGTTGACAACACAGGTACCTGTCAAGCTTGCTTCCCTCCTGTGTTCATTCCTTGGTGGCTATGAGCCGCGACTGGTACACAGGACTATATCCTACTTGGAGAGTACATTTGGATACTACTGAGAATTGCATTTTTTTTTCTTCTTTTAATTACACAGTATACAAGTTATCGGGGCAATCTTATTTTATACTTAATTTGTAAAAGGAAGCCTAGAAGATAAGTCAGGGACATTTAAATAGCTAATTAGTTTCTCTACGGGAATAAATTTGGGAGTTGGCCTTCAGAAATTTGAACTATTCTTTCAAAATCTCTGACACAGAATATGGCTACACTCCCCACGGGGAGAGCTGTTCACCTCCTGGCCTTTTCTTAGTTGGAGGCCCAGTCTTCTATTGTCCTATTAGGTAAGATAAAAGAAGGAGGCCTCAGGAATGGCAGCAGAATTGCTAGAGAGATGGGCAGAGTGGTGACGGTGACAATAAATATTTAGGATATCTGAAAAGCTGTTTGGAACAGATAATGACAACTGTTAGCAGATCCTGGTGAGCCCCGTCCAAACAGAGGCTCGGGCTTGACAAATTTGCAACCTATTTTTCAGAATTATGTTGAAAATAGCTCCTCTCTCCACTTGAATGATGCTGCCTAGAACCACTCTGATGATGCTTAAATGCAGTTTCATGGAGAGCTCCAGAGAGTACAAAAATACGGACCAAATGTAACACAAATTTCTGCATAATTCTCACTCGATTGTAGACCAGAGAACTGAGACAAATGTCACTTTTCCTACATCAACAGTGGAAGAAGCTGCTTGTCTAAGCACCTGACTTGTCAAACAGCCACTACCAAACTTCGGTCCCCTTTGATCCTTCCTGATGCTGCTTCATGACATTTCAATCTTTAGGAACTCAAACCAACTGTTTTTTCTTTTTATTCCCTTTCTTCCCTCTTCCTGCCCACTCCCCATTTTGGTGGTCCTAGGAGCAGGGGGTCCTGAGGTTATCCACATCAACTTGGATAGGAATTACTGGGCGTTAGGAAGGGAGAAATGTTGATATGGTGATATATAAGTGATTTACAAATTGATATATGCATCCTAAAAATATGCCTGTGAAATTTTCATAATTTTAAAATGGGAATGGAACCAAAATGTTTAGTCAGACATGATAATTATAGCTAACATTTATTGAATGCTTATAATGGGCCAGCTACTGTTCTAATTACTTCACATTTATTAGCTAATGTAGTTCTCACAATAGCCCAATGAGAACATTATTATCACCACTTACGGAGCAAGAAACAAGCACAGAGAGCGTGGACCGTGCTGAGAGTCATCAGCTGAGGGATGCCGGAGTCTGTCCGTTCTGGGACCAAAATCTTCTCGCTCCCCGGTCACGCCATGCTGCCCATGTAATTCCAAAATGATTCTAACTCTTGCCCTTAACTTTTAAAGAGTTTTGCGAGGACCGTTCTTACAATACATAAAGAACAACATTTGAATTTCTTGCTTCAGAAGTTTTAATCATCAGGAAGTAATATTTTAGAATAGATTACGCCTGGGTATTAATTACCTCGCTTATGTATGCATTAGTTTCCTAGGGTTGCTGTAATAAAGTACCACGAACTGAGTAGCTTAAAACAACAGAAATTTATTCTTTCATAGCCTTTGAGGCTAGAAGACTAGAGTCAAGGTGCCAGCAGAGCCATGCTCTCTCTGAAGGCTCTAGAGACGATTCCATCCTTGCCTCTTCCTAGCTTCTGGCCATGTCACCTGCTCAGCATTCAGCCTGGGATGTATGACCACACAATTTATCATCCAAATCGAATGCCAGCCATCCTTGGCATTCCTTGGCTTGTAGATGCATCACTCTGATGTCAGTCTCCATCATCACATGGCCTTCTCCCCGTGAGTGTGTTTGTGTCCACAATTTCCTCTTCTCATAAGGATAAGGATTAAGGCCCACCCTAATCTCAAATGACCTCATTTTACCTTGATTACATCTGCAAAGACTCTATTTCCAATTAGAGTCACATTCTCAGGTACGAGGGTTTACGACTTGAACATATCCTTTGGGGCAGGGGACACAATTCGACTTGTAACACTACATTTATCTGCGTTGTCCATACTATATCCTATGTTCTAAGTTTTAGAATACATCAAGAAAAAATGTTTTCCCCATGCCATTTCTTTCTTTTTTTTCTTCCTCTAATACATGTGCATCATTCTTTTATTTCCTCCTTCAAACAGCATCTACTCTACCAGCAGATGTTTCTCACATAAAAGCGAGCAGATAAATGCCACACTTGAGGGACCTGGGATGAGGGTGGAGGCATTCTCGTGATAGACTTTTTATAGGGTCCCCTTTTATTTTCTCTTCTAATCTGCTTTTCCATTATTTGTCTATGGTAATTATAATGATAACATGGCCGTGACTTTACAGTTGATATTTTCAGTATCATTGTACAACAAGGATTTCTCCATATCATTATAAAAACTTTGGTTGTTATTCAACCTACCTCATAGTATTTCAGCAAATAGAAGACATGTATTTGACTATTCCCATATTTGACTTTTGGGTTGTTTCCATTTTTCTCTTTTGCTTTAGCATTCCATGAATATTTACACATATATATTTTTTCTTGCTTTGGACTTTTTGTAAGGGAAGTTTCTAAAAGAATTTCATATTTTGGTCTATCTTGATGGCCTATAGTTTGACACAGAGTTGCTGCCAGAAATTGTAATAGAAGCACTCCAATGTTGTTATCATCAAGCTTATCATTTAAAATTTCATTTTAAATGGCCTTTAATTATTTTAACTTTAACTTCATTATTATCGTGGCTGCACACTTTTCAAATGCATTTCTTCTAAACATTAAAATCATCTGGAAACTGAAAAAGCAGGAAAGCTTATCTTTCTTTTACAGTTGTTAAAAACACGTGAGAAGGAAGTCAGATTGAATAAGTTGCATAACTCAAAAAGTTTCCTGAGTTGATACGGCTGCAGTAATTTAATTTTCGTTTATAATATTCACATTTTCAAATTTCATAATAAAAATTGCTAAAGTTTTGAAAATACACATTGGTTTTATTAATATAATTATGTCTGTGAGGAAAAATCTCCAGCATATCTCACTTGCTTTAATTAAATCACATTAGTTAAATGTCTACTATGCTTGATGGTGGTTTTCTCTTAACTTACAGTGGTAAACCCCGACCTAAATACTTATTATAAACTTACTGAATGGAAGATGATTTACTTGTTACCTGATTCATAAGTATCTGCTTAAATTAGCTTTAATAAATAAAATTACCAGCTTGTCACTCACTTTTATGAAATGACTACTGCTAAACTAATTTGCAAATTTGTCAGATTATGTTAAGACTTAAAAATGTATCGTTATACACATTGATTATGTATTTACCTTTATATCAAATTTTGGAAATGTATACATTTAAGATTTTATGTATGATTAAAGGAGGCATATTATATTTCAAAAAATATATACTCAATGCCATGTGTTGAATCACATCTACTTTACATCAGTTATTTATGATAATTGAATCCAAGAGTGTCCTGCTAAAGGCTGGCTGGCAAAAGGGATTTTATTTAACTAATACCATTATACTTGATTTCAAATTAATTTTATTTTTCCAATTTTCTTGTTTTACAGCAAACATGGAGTTGACCCCAAACTCAGAGTAAGTCTGGGGACTCAACTGTACATTTATTTAAAACCTTCGGCTACAGACTCAGTATTGCCTTAGACTTAGGTGCTCTGGACACAGGCAGGTAGGACAGTGACCACAAACTTCATCTATTCAATTCAGGATTTAGTAGTTCTTGGTTCCGATCCTCTTCTGCCTGCAGAACCATGCCACAGAGCTAAGCAATCAGGCTTCCTGCTTTATGAGCTAATTATATATATATATATAATATGTAGGCATGTGTATAAACATACATACACACATGCACACATATATGTATACACATATTTTTAGAAAGTTTTTTCATCTTATCTCTCTTGTGTTTTAGGCTTGTTTTGCCATTCTAAAGTGGATAAATAGCCAAACAAACAAACAAACAAAGAATGCTATTTAAACCAGTTTTAACTGCTTTAGCCTAGTAATGAGTAGCATACTCTATTCTTAGGTCAGGTATCCTTTTGTTTCAACAAGATGTGTTGGCTAAACTTTCAGTGCAGTATTTACATGCAATATTTAAATGCTCAAGAAATTGTATTGGAAAGAAACGGTCACCCCAAGAGAGAGCGGAAGTCCTCTGCGTGAGAAATGAATGGCACTCGGTGTAGAGGTGGAGCGTAAAAGCGGGGTGCTGAGGAGGGAGCGAGAATGAGAGGGGCTTTCTGAGGTGTGAGGAGATATGAAGCCAGTGAGAAATTTCTATTAGTGGTGGCGACCAGAAGAAATTAAAAAAGTTAGGGAATGCCTAACTTTTAATTTCAAGTTGTTATCTCATGGTGTTACTATTTAATTCTCTTCAAGTTTTGGGGGAATAAGGGAAAGACACTGTGTTCCCTGTCTGGGTTGACATGGGGACAGTGGATAGAGAAGGTATTCTACCTGTCGAGAAGTAATAACCTTAGCTTTATTGACCGAAGCACCGTTTGTCCCCTTCCTTGAACCCTATTATGAAGAATTCCTGCATTAGCTGAAGACTCTACCTGAGTTAACACTATTCTATTCCCAAATGGTTTGGTCTGATCCCCAAATGGTTTGCCCAAGAGTAGGAAGGCTTTATCTCAGTTCATCCTCCACCCAAGCCAGGCCCAGCTCTAGGATCCGGAGCATTCCGTCTGCTGACATTCAGGGTCCCCACTGACTGTAGATTGCTGGCGACCAGTGTCTCCTCCTAGAAGGACTGGGACTTGGGCTCTGACCTCTCAATTACCTGCTATCTCTTTATTATGCTTCACTTGGCTTATACTCTAGATTTTGGATCTATCCCCATATTTGTCTCTAGACTAACATGGACTCACTCATGTTCCCATGACAAATATTTTGCCTTTGCCCACAGCTGGAAGATATCTCTAAATTTTCAGTGTTCGCTTTCCCCCAGAAGGACTCAAAGGTTTAGTCCTAATTATTACATGGAGTAGCACTCAAACCAGATAAATGAGACTCACCAAGACATGGCCCTCCTGACCAAGCTGCCATTTAGTTTAAAGTACAACTGGCTTAATGGCATCGCTGTTGACTGTCTCCTAGTGCCTTGCCAATAAAATGCACTCAACATATATTTCTGAATAAATAGATGAATGTTTTACTCTGATGAGAAAACAAAGGGGAGAAGAGAAATGGCAGAGACACACGAGTTGAAAAGTAATGCCATGAAGGCTAAATGTATTCATTCATCTTTCTACCTAATAGGCGATAAAAGATTGCCCCATTAGAAGAGAAACTCAAAGCCGGATGGTATGCCAAAGGAGCTTTTGTACCAAGTTTCTTGATATCCTTAAGCTTGTCACAGTTCCCCCTGGTGCATCTTTCCTAAAGTTCAAATACATCAATTATAGATGTGGAGGGGGAAACGCAAAAAAAGAGAAACAAAACATAAGCAGAGTTATATTCAGCCAGAATTAAGTACATACAGAAATTCGTCAGTGAGGTACCTGACTTTTTCACAGGTTTGTATTTCTATAAATCACATTCTAAATTATCCATTAGACATATGGCGGAGAGGTCTGGGATTTTGAAACAAACAAGCAAAGCACTGAGGTTTGAGCTTTGGTCTATTCTCTATAACTTTTGTAATCTGAAGCGATCACTAGCCCTGTGAGGTTCCAGTTATCTCATCCGGTAACATCTCCGTTCTTCCTCCTTCTTCGCCTACGTGGAAGAAAATCAGGTTCACCTTTTCAAAGCAATGACCTCACTTCAAAGTTAACTTCAAACCTGTTATCATCTTCCAGGCTATTTTCATCATGACAATTTGATATGGATTCGACGAAATCGGTGACAAAGATTACTTCGTGTTTTGGGTTGCAGTGTAGTGGTTAACGTCCGGTGTTGAGATCGTTTGCACCCATGTTTTAAAGGCTGAGAGGAAAGCTTCACTCAGGTGCAGTGTCTCTGTGGCTTTGGGATTGTTTTTTGATATGTTCGCTATTCCCCAAGTTCATACCTGAAGGACGAGTGAAGGCAACTTGGGCTTCTTCTTTCAGTTTTATTGAATGCTGAGCAATAACC
>NW_011888859.1:4562086-4562392 GCF_000151845.1 Pteropus vampyrus | reverse complement strand
GAGAGGAAAGCTTCACTCAGGTGCAGTGTCTCTGTGGCTTTGGGATTGTTTTTTGATATGTTCGCTATTCCCCAAGTTCATACCTGAAGGACGAGTGAAGGCAACTTGGGCTTCTTCTTTCAGTTTTATTGAATGCTGAGCAATAACCAGATGATCACATCTGTAAATTTATAGCACACACACAGATACCTACTCATAGTCACATAAGTAATCACAACTTTTCAAAGTGACCAAATTTCCACTTAATAAAGAAATCAACGTCTAACAAATAATAATTAGGGTGGAATTGATTATTCGCATTATAAA
>NW_011888859.1:4557428-4561080 GCF_000151845.1 Pteropus vampyrus | reverse complement strand
TCCAGTGTTTCCACTGCACTGTTTCAGGAGATGACTTTCTAAAATGTGATGATAATCGTGATGATTTTCCGATGACATTCCCTCAGCGGCCCTCCCCACGCCACCCCAGGTCCTGCCACCTGAGCTCTTTCGGCTACTTTCAGGCTCTGTCAGACCCTGGGACACGGCGTTCTCTGTCAGGGCCACCTACCCTCTGGTTTTCACTTATCTGTGCTTTCAAATGTTGTCTCTTTTTTGAGACATCATCTGTTCTCATATCTTATATGTTGTCCATCGCACCATCTCATAATATTTTATATATTTACCACAGTTCGCACTATATGCTGTTCTGTAATTATTCACGTTTTCTCCAGTTCCAAACTGTGTGTGCCCGGCCAGTACGCTCAGAACCTTTCGACTTTGGTGACCCTCCACCTTATTAGGTGTGCATGTTGCTGGCTGATGAAGGACTGTAACATTCTTGTCTAGGTCTCTTCCTGACATTTCTTGGGACTCTGGAAGTGCCTCCTGTGAGAGAAGGTCACCTCTTCACGTCTTCCTGCCGCTACTCTTGTGGAGGCTGTGCCATTGTTTGGGGTTCTGTATTTGAGGCTCGAATCTTCCAGGCAAATCGACCCCTGAAACCTCCCTATTGTCACTGACCAGCTGGTACTTCTTTTGACATTATTAAAATTTAGCTCTTCATTGACATCTCAGCTCCCTGTTCTAGGAAAGGATGTTTATTTTATTTTGACATAATAGAAAGGAATTCCTAAAATATCCCCACAGGGATATTCTGCTTCCACATGCCAATCTCCTTTTAAGAAGATTTGCTCTCAGTGATCAAATTCTCAGTATCGACAGGGGCTTTTGTATTCATGTCACTGGCGAGACACCGTGACTGTGATCATGCTCAGTGATGGCAGTGACCCATCTGTGATGTGATGACATGTTTGAGACATGTTCGTCTGAAAAGAAGTCAGAGACTTCACATGTATTACCACCATGCATACTTTGAAGGTGTGGTGGAAAGATCTAGAATAGTCATATAGTAGATAATTTAGTAATGACATTATCTCTGTTCACCACTAGGTTTCGAAATGAAAACTTGTTAGTACTGCTTCACAGCTGCTTTTCTGAAAACCTTAGCCCTGGTTATGTTTCAGAGTTCAGAATTTTTCTGATTTTGTTATTTATGTCCCGTTTCCAGTAGGATAAGGTGGCACCCCATAATAAAACACTAGTCGAATCCATGGTTGGTTTTAAAAAACATTTTTAAGAGCGAGCTGGCATACACCTTAGCTCTCTACTTTGCTGCCTGGAAGGTGGATGCTGCCATCTTGGATTCTGAGGATGAGGCACGAGGAACATGAGCTGAAAGCAACATGGGTGACAAGCCAGCCCTGCACAGCTTACCTCTGGGCTGCATTTGCATGAGAGAGAAAACAACTTCCTATCTTTTCTTAACCATTGTTATTATTTATTTATTTGCTGTCACATTCAACAAACCTAATCATAAATAATTCAGTTCTACAAAAAATTAAAGTCCTTGACTTGGTAAGGTTTTTAATTCCTTCCTGAGTGACACAGTCAATCTCTGTCTCAATTCGTGCATAGAGAAAGCCAGATATCAATGCATTATATTTTAATATGCATGGTACATCTAATTAGATTTTACGCATCAAAATATGGATATATTACAGAATCCAGAACAGGGAGGGCCATTTATGGGCTTGGGGTGGCTTTACTTTCCTCATGTATCTTCGCAATAAAAGTTATAATTTTTTTAAGTTTATGCAAAATTGATTCATCATAGTGGAAGAAACCTCTTCCTGATTCTAACAAGTAGTTTTGCCTCGATTTTTCTAATTCACAAGCATTTGTGATTCAATAGTGACTGAAGGACACCTGCACGGAGCTTGGAGCGGTCAGGGAGAGGTGGTACTTTTCTGAATTTCCTAAGGAGAAGATGAAAACTAATCCTAAACCAAAATGGAAGTCTCTTCTGCTCATTCGTTTAAGGCTGATTCTTCCTTGATTCTGGGCCAATCAGAACTTTTGTGTGCCTAAACTCAGAACAATTTGTTCAACACTAGCTCCTGGGAATTCCTTTACATTTTTTTTTTGAAAGTTCAAGGTTGGCAGAACCTGGAACAGTGAGACTCCAAAGAGCTCTGAGTCAGAATCTGCCAGTTTTGGCAGCTGGCCATTCTTATTGATGGGTTTTACCGCTATTGGTATTATTAGCAAAATATTTTCTCTCTCCAAAAGGCCCAACTTATATTTTAGTTTTATTTTATAATTAATGCATATATTTTTACAGGTTCCCTTGTTTCTCTTAACAGGTGCATACTCTCTGTGAATAATTAAGTTTTCCCTTGGGACCATGAGTCTAGTTTACTCATCCCTTGCACATACTTTGGTCTGTTTTTGCTGCGGCCTGGACAAATGGGTATAAATGCCTCGATGCGCAGGTTTACAAACTACACTCTCAGATCCCTGAAGTGTCCACAGTGGTTTCTCACGTGTTGCCAACGAGTATATCATGGTTCCTGATCTTTCTCACAGCAGGTCAAATTTGATCTGCCTCATGTATCAGACAACCGCGTAAAGTTGTGTTTGAATAAACGATACAATGCTCAATGAAAAGTACTGGCGGACGTCAAATCAATCATTGCTATTGAAAAAATAGCCTCCAATGTCTGTTCCATTAAGTGTTGGTAAACATTCTCAGTATTAAAGCATTCGAAGTATAACAGAGTCATCGAACCAGTTTTTATGACTTATGGGTCGATGCAAAGGAGGTAGGTCATTGTATCTTTTCTTGGCAGCAAAGCTTTATTTGTGAGTTTGGAGCACTGAGAAGCATGGAGGGACGGGGTGGGTTCGGGACACAGAGATTTAGGAGGCGCTAATCTGATGAATTGTTACAGTGAACTAGAGAAGACTGAGCATGCTTCCCCAAATGCTTTCTGCACAAGAATAAGACATAGGCATTGCGGATGAATCGGGCGCATGAAAATCTACTTAAGTTAGGTAAGCGAATATCATTAGTCTTCCTTTTCTGAAGGGCATCAGCTGGCTGAGCCTCGGTGTGGATGCTTCGCACACATCTGTGTATCTGAATCTTAAGCAAGGCCTTTCGAGAACCCCCTCAAGCACAGTCAGGCTCCCCGTCTTGACACTGTCTGACCGTCATTTTCTCCTTCCTTGGGAAAGCTGTTTTCACCTTTAGCTTTACCTACCAGCCTCCTTAGTGTACCCCCAGGCCTTTGCTCTCAGCAGATGTTCTTGGCCGTGGCCCTCGTCCTGTACTTCTGAGACTGAGTCACTAAGAGGGAACCACCTCCGCCTCGCATCTTCGTGCAGCCCAGCACCCAGGGAGACCAGCTGCCCTCGTCGGCCCCAACTGCGCCAGTTACTGAGACATGGGATTTTCAGTGCTAAAAGCAGGTAGGTCCCAGGCAAACTGGAATGAATCGGTTATCTCACCAGCATCCTTACCTCTCTAAATCTTATCTTTGGCTCAGCGTAGTCCCTTAAGAATCTGTCTTTGTCTCAAGAAAGTTCTTGAGAGGTACTTTGCGTAAGCTCCTCCTTAAGTAAGTCAGTGCCCAAATTCTAGATCCCATTACTGAATGTACAGATTCTCCAGCTAATCGTGGCTCTACTT
>NW_011888859.1:4510521-4557118 GCF_000151845.1 Pteropus vampyrus | reverse complement strand
GTTGAGGGTATTCTGACTCTGGTGAGCTGTTTTAATTTACCTCCATAACCTGAAGTTACCTTTCTGTCAGGTAATAGTGAACGGTGGCAGTTTTCCAAAGATAGGTTCTCTGGGCTGCACATAGTAACTCAGCCCTGAGTCTCGGTTGAAGGACCTACTGTGAGCAGGGGAAACTGCAGGCATTGTGTGACAAGATTCTTACCTGCACAGAGAATCCACTGATGAGGGAGAATGCATTCTGTCTCTCAGGAATGATCGCTCCTGTGTCTCCATCATTTATTCACTCCTTCCTTCATTCACTCAACAGTATTTCTGAGCCAATGCCAGACATGGCTCTAGTCATTTAGAAAAGAAAATGGATAAATGCCCCTGTGTTCATGGAGTTTACATGTGAGAGGAGAGAGGCAGACGATAAATGAACAAAGAAATATAAATGATATTGAGAAAAGTAAAGCCGAAGGGAAAAGACAGTGCTGCAATTTAAAAAGAGCAAAGGACATTCTTGATGAGGTGACATTTAAGCTCAGACGTAAAGGAAGTGGGAAAGCCAGCCATATGGACATGGACAGGAGAGGGAGGGTGTTCCTGGCCCAGTGGAAGGCAAATGCCTGGCACCTGAGGCCAGAGCGTACCTGGAGAGACAGAGGACCTGTGAAGAGGCCGGCACGGCTGGATCAGAGTGAGGAGCGGGAGCCGAAGACATCAGGGGATGCCCTCTGACGCGGCAGGCTGTAGACTGGCCCAGCTAATCCCCTGCCCCGGGGAATACTGACTGCCAAGGGCCTTTCTCCTGGGCATCTCCACGCCCTACTGTGGGCCATTGAGCTCGGACCTGGCGGTGGGCTACTTGAGTTTGAATCCCTGCCTTGTCCTTAATTCACACAGGCCACGTGACCTCTTCTGGCCCGGATTTCCTCATCGCAAGATAGGAGGCTGAGCTCGTCAATTTCCAGCTCTTCTCAGGACTGAAGTTCAAGTGTTCTTTTAAAAGCACACATAATATGGTAGGATTTTATTTCATATGCTAATATGCCCTTTCCTAAAGAATTTATTATGTAAGTTCTTTTTACCTACAACATACAAGTGGAAAACAAAAGCAAGAGCTTTTGAGGTACGATAAAATATTTTAAATTTTATATTATTATTATTTTATTGTTGGCAAATTTGCAGAAGATTGGGGGGCTGAGAAGAGGAGAAGTTTAAGGAAATTCAATTAAACTGTTACTTTCCTATGCAACCATTAGACACCTTCACATATATCGGTTCATTGTTTTTAACCTCAAAATAGGTGAAAAAGGTAAAGGAAATAACATTAAAGACTTTGACAGCTAAGGAAACAGAGTGGCAGATTTTAGGACATCACTCACCCAGTTAATGGCAGAAGCAATATTAGAACCAGTGTCTCCTGGGTCTGAGTCTTATGATTTCCGCTCCCACGTTGCAGTGAGAACCACGGGGACATTTAATGATGATGTCTGTAGACATTGCCACCGAAATAACATGCTGTGAGGAAGCCGATCAAATCAGCTTGCATCTGGCCCTCCTTCATTATAGGCTGTGTTGTCCCCCATCACACTGGCATATTCTCTCATCGTGAGTCACCCTCATTCATGCCACCCCCCAACCATCGAGGGAGCACTGGAGCTTAACACCGTCCAGCAGGGAAAACAGTTAAACTGAACGGTGTTAAGTGCGTAAGCGAGACGTGGGTTGTGTGCATGGCACGCAGCTGGGGGACACGTCACCACTCTGGTTTCGGAGACTGAGAAGGCTTCACAGAGAAGATGACATTTCAGCTGACTTGGAGGAGATGAACGGGAGTTTGCCAGGCACAGAAAAGAGCAAATGGCATCCAGGCAGACTCATTACATACAAAAGCATGTTTATGGGAAAGTGCGTGGCACATATGGAATCGGTAGTAATCCATCATGGCCAGAGCCAGCAGTAAGCTGAGGGTGGAAGGGAGACGAGGCTTAAGGAAAGAAGTAATTCGAGAGGAAAGTCACACGTTAAATTTCACATATTTAACATCTAGGAGCCGACTCGAAGTGAAAATGTCACCTATGGGGAGGATCTCGTCTCCTCTAGATTTCTTCTTCCTGTTTCGTGGATTTTTAAAGCGACCTGGAGAGATCTCTTCATTTCCTGCCCTCCCTTTGCTCGGTTGCTACAGGTGGGGTCATGCTTTGCCCTCCCTTCCCTCCTCCCGATACAAGTTCTGGTCTTTCCGAGAAGCTGGCTTGTTGGATGTAGCACAGATACACACTATTTCTATTTCAGTTCCTTTGTCTGCCAAAACCCAGGAGGGAGCATTAAGCCCGGTGGAAACCCTTCCTCGAGGAGACTTGACAGGATCTGGGAAGACTGTGCGAAGAGAGACCCCCGCCCAGCAGCACAGTGCGGCCAAACGCACCCCCTCTCCGGGAGCCCGGAAGGACCTCCCCCCGCACGTTTCTGGGGAGAAAACTGTTAATGTCTGCACCTAGAAAATGCACTTGACTCCCAGACCTGGAAAATACTCTTCCAAGTTGAAAAACAAGAAAGCAAAAACCGAAAAAAAAAACAATAGTTCTTTTTAAATGGGGTAACATCTCTGGAATACATCGTTCCCAAAATAAGATTCTCCAATTTGGAAAAATCTAGTTGAAATAAATGAAAATAACAGATGGAAGAGAAATAACAGAAGCCATCCAAAGAACAGCAAGAGCTATGAAGTAGGGAATCATCTGTCTAGAAAATGGTACTCAGTTGTACTTTTGAAATTAAAGGTACATTGACTCCTGAAGAGATTGTGACTTTCCTCTTGACAGCTCCCCTCTACACATTATGTCCTTTCTGGGCCAGGGTTAGCGCATGAGAGGGATGGTTTGCTTTTCTATTCCTGTCTCTCCCATTTGTGCAGTTCCCATCTGTTCAAAGGTGTTCAGATCAGCCGTTCTGGTCTCCCGGATGGAGGTTTGGGCTCTTGGCAGAGTGCTGGGTAAATACAGTGTCATGCTATTAGCACAGGGATGTTTAATAACAGGTGATTTATGTCCTTTTGGGTCTGTCTGAGCACAACCACAGGCAATCTGGGCCTCTCGGCAGCCTGCGGGACGCCCACCACAGCAGGGCTGGGCCTCTGCTCCTTGGCTCAGCCCCGGGAGCCCTGCAGTGTGACAGCAAGGCCTCCCTGGCACGTGCCTCCCAGAGTCCCCGGCTGAAGAGCACAATTCTGCCACCTCATTGACAACGGAGCCTGCGGGTTAGTCACATAATTTATTATTCCGTTCCTGTTGTTTCCTAAACCGTGAGAACTGGCACATTGCTGACTTTCCATGTTTCCTCTGTCCTCCTGATATCCCCATGGTGGCCTTTGAGGGACTCATCCCACTGTGAGGCAGTGGATAAGAGCTTTGTCACTGGCTGTGTGGGCACCCAGTTCCTTCCCTGGGTTACTGAGAAGTGTTTCTATAAGGAAAGAGATGGAAGCTTTGGTCAAGCAATGTATTATGTCTCTAATCGGGTTTCTACCTCCAGTCCCTGCCTCGTTTGTTGGTCTCAGTGAATGGAACATCTTACTTTAAGTGTAGGAAGAGCTGGTCATGAGCCACTCACATTTTGCTCCTCTCCACCTGACCTTGTCCACCCTCCTCCTCCTTCCGCTCTCTGTGCCCCTCCAGAGTCAAAGGCACAGCCTGGGTAAAGGCATTTCTGGTCTGAAATCTCATCATCTAGAATGTCCCTACAGAAGGAGGAGAAGGGGAGAACGCAGGAGAGAGATGGGTGTGGATAAAGACCACCTCATCGCTGTGTTTCCCATGAGAACTTGCCCCTTAACCAGCCCTGGAATGAGGGTGTCCTACAAAAGGTGCCATTTGTCAGTCCTGGAGGGGATGAATTTGCATGTAAGCCATACTGTGTCCTTGAAAAAGCTACTGAGAAGACTGGAGTGCGAGTAACCAGCCGTGAATCGGTTTACTCACTTCCCATTTCATTGCGGTGTTTACAAATAGGTGTTAAGTAACTTTGGGGGTATATTAGAATGGGGTGCTGTGGTATCTGTCTAAAATTTCAATGGAAGACCTTTCAGAGTGAAAGCTAAGGAGGGTCTGAAAATAATACAGTACGTACCTGCTGACTTTCCCCCAAGCCCTCCTTTCTTGTTCATATAAAGTCTGAGAGCAAGAGGTGACGTGGGCACATTCCAGCTCCCCGGCATCACAGAGGGGGATCGAGGTTCATGTTTCCCAGTTAGTGGCCTGTTCTCAACTCTCTGCAGTGACCCCGCTCTTTCTGCCACATCTCCGACTGTCGTTTACAAGCAGTAGTAGTGGCTGTGAGAGGAGAGGGCCAAGGAGGAGACAAAATTTGGTTTTGAAATAAGATGAGAGAGACATTTGAAGAAAAATCAGTATCGCTCTCTATGAGAAAGACCCTCTTTTGACTGACTCCATCATTTCTTGTTTTCCACATTATTTTTGTCTGAATTATCAAGAACATCTGATATCGTTGGACAATCGACTCACAATTGTTGGTGCCCGCTTTTACTCCTGATCAGGCCTACCCACTGGAAGCCAAATTCTTCTTAGTTTGGTCCGGGGAATCCAGGTTTTCACTGCTAGATTTTTTCAAGGGAGGTACATCCACTCCCAGTCACGGCCCTTTACTTCTTATCCTTTGCATCCTGGCTTCTTCTTTTACCGCCCTATTGAAATGGCTGCTATAAAGATCACCATTGGTTTCCTAACTGCAAACTGTTTCAGCGCTCACTTTCCTGAACTCTCTGCAGCTCCGTTAGTCTCCCTTAAAACTGTCTCTTCCCGCTTTTCACAGCTCCTCTCTCTTCTCTATCCCCTACGCTAGAGAGTTGCATTTCTCCCACGGTTTTCTCTTCTTTTGGTCACCCCCTCGGCAAGTCCATCCACACTTATGATCTCATCATTTGCTTCTGCTTTTTCAGAGCTGACATCTTATTCTGTGCCTCTGAGCCTGTCTTTCCTACCTGTCCGATGAGCTTCTCAAAAAAGTTGTTTTATGAGCAACTCAAACTGAATATTTTTAACTAAATTGCCTACTTTTCTCCCCAATCTATCATTCCTTTCTTTGTGTTCCCTATTTCCAAGACACTCAGGACCATCACTGATTGCACCTCTAAGCTGTCTTCTTTCCAGTCCATTTGCATCATCATTACTCTACTTAGCCCCCTGACACCTTGTGTCCAGATCTTCACAGTAATGAAGCTGACGTTCTTTTTTCCAAGTCCCTCCCTGCTCAAGCATCACCATAGTTCACATACTTCAAAGTCGTAGCTCTGATTACCCGACTCTTCCCGCTCAAAAGCCTTAAATTATGGCTCTTCATTAACTCCGAAGGTAAAAAATTTTGCCTTCGCTTTTAATACCCTTGATGATATCGTCTCGGTCTACTTTTAAAATTGTATCTCCTACCACTGAGTTAAAAACGGAAACGCGATATTTCCTTTCTATGCTTTATAACTTGCTGCTACCTTCGCTCTACTTTTTCTTTCCTCTCTCTTCTCTTTTGCATTTCCCCCAATTATAAGCCAATCACACCTCTCCTTTCAGGATTCTATTTCATAAAATCAATGGTGATCGATGATCCCATTCTCCTTTCCATTTCAGAACACACATTATGGTTTAAACTGATCACTCTTTGCATTATGACACTTCCACTTATTTTAAAGCAATGGTGTGCAAGTTATCTGTCCTATCCAACTCCTAGGAAATAGGCAAACTTGTCTTACGCATTTTTTTTTAAAACCTCCTCCAACATGTAGCACACAGCCTTCCTTACGTAGTAGGTGTTCTATTTGTTACAGAAATGGAGTTCATCTGGATTTTTCTTACCATACTTGGTTAACAATGAAAACTACCTTTATCTCTTTTTCTCCCACTCCTCCTCCTTTCCCTGCCCCATTTATGTATAAAGCAGACTGCTACCATATGGTGCTTTTCTAATCACACTCTTGTGTGAGAGGAAGAGACTTGTTATTATAGACTTCTGATCCTTGAGCTGTATGAAATAACAATTCTAACTTAAGAGCAGATAGTTGATTTAAAATTTTATATGTTATTCTATTGGGCTATTCAACCTCCTTTACCAGGAAGTTGAATGATGAACATATACAATAAGACTGCATTAATTTAACTTTTTAAAGATTTTAATATGATACACCCTTTAGCATCCAGGAAAATCAAAAGCCCATTTTGGGCAGGTAGGTATAATTCTTGAAAGGACATTGCTTTCTCCTTACCTCAATATAATCAGCATTGTTGTGACAGAAAAAAATTGTCCTTTAGGTGACAAATAAAGAATAAAAATGGGAAATCAAGAGGCAAATTGTTCAACATAACGAACATATGACAGACTTCTGATACTGACCAAAGAGGAGTAAGCCTACTACTTTTTATCTTTGCCACTGCTTAAAACTCAAAACTCTGGAGAGAGTACAAAAGGCACTACTTAAAGACTCAGAAAAGCAAACAATGGCAGTCAGGCAGGTGGGAAACTCAAAATTTGCAGAACAACCAGTATTGGTCAGTTTCCTATTTTTTTCCTACCCTTTATGTCTCAGCATGCATTCATAGAGGGTCAAGGTGGAACTATGCAACAGGTATGGAGATTAAAACGTAAAGGAAAGCCATCTTTCTCATCAGAAGATCAGTAAAAGATGCTTCTGAAAAGCAGAGGATGTGGAATAAGATCCTAGTTGTTCTGTTGTCTCTCTTTTCTTTCCTGGGTATGCCTGAGGCCAGCCCCAGGAATGACGTTGCACTAGCTAGAATGGATGATGGTGGGATTATCTAAAAGATGTCTAATCCCAAGAGATAACCCCTCTCCTGGTCAGATGAACTAGAAAATGGCTCCAGTGACCTTAAAAATGGCTCCAGTGACCTTAATTGTGGGGTGTGTGTGTGTGTGTGTGTGTGTGTGTGTGTGTGTAAATTCTTCATTCTTGTTTTCTCTTTTCACTCTTACCCCTTTATGCCAAGGGTGACTTCCTCACTCCTTGTACAAAACAGTGAAAAACCATGAAGCTTACAATCCAGAGAGAAACTCATCTTTCTCGGCACAGGTATAATTCTTCAAAAAAATACAGAGCAATTTTCAATAGATGAATTAAAAGGAAATATTAAGAAATATCTAAATAATCCAAAAGAAGACAGAAAAAAAGTGAGTCGAGTGAAAAACCAAAGAGCGCTAGAGGAGCACAAATAACAAAATATAAATTTAAATTCAAACAGATCAATAATTTCAACAAAGGTAAATTGTTTAAATAAACCAAATCAAAACCAGGGATTATTCAACTGGAGAAAAATTCAAGTTGCAAGTAAATGATGTCTATGATAAACTCACAACAAATACAAAATTATAGATAAAAAAATTAAAAAGATAAAAAATTATATGTCATGCAAAAAGAAATAAAAAGAAAGGTGGGAGTGCTATATGAATATCAGACTAAGCAGAATTCAAATGAAAAATAAGTTACCAAGAATAAAGGCAAGCATTACCTAATGGTAAAAGGATCACTTTATTATAAAAGACATAATAATTCTAAATGCGTATGCACCTAAAAACAGAGTTTTAATATACATGCAGTAAAAACTGAAGGAGTTGAAGAGAGCAGTAGACAACTCACAATTCTAGTTGAAGATTTCAACAGTCTTTTAGTAATTGATATAACAAGTACATATAAAATCAGCAAGATAATAGAAACCTGAAAAGCACTGTTAGCAAATACATATTCACAAAACATCCCATTCAACAATCATATAATACATATATTTTTAAATGCATATAAAGTATTTATTGAAATAGCCCATGTTCTAGGCACTAAAACTTACTTTAAAATATATAAAAAACTGAGACCATACAAAATGTGTTCTCTGTTTATAATGAAATTAAAATAAATATCAATAGGAGAAAGATATCTGGCATATACTCAGACTTTTGGAAATTAGGCAAAACCCTTACAAGCCAGGGGTCAGAGAGAGAATTTTTGGGAAATTAATAAATATGTTGAACAAAACAAAAATGAAAACACCACATGTCAAAATTTGTGGGATGCAGTTAAAGTAGTGTTTAGAGGAAAATTCATAGCACCAAATACTTATATTAGAAAAGATATTGACTAAATAATCTAAGCTTCTACTTTTAGATGCTAAAAAAATATGAGCAAATTAAACCAAAATTAAGCTTAATAAAAGAAATAATAAGGTTAAAAGAAGAAATTAAGAACATAATGATACAAGGAAACTGAAAGAAATCTTAAAAAGAAAAAATATATAATGGGAAACTTCTAGCCAGAATGACCAAGGAGAAAAGACAGAAGATACAAATGATCAACATCATGTATAAAAGAGGGAAACTAAAATATAATGTTAATAAAATAGACTCTTTTGACATTAAAAGATCATGAGGGATACTATTAACAATAGCAGAAATTTGTTTTCTCATAGTTCTGGAAGCTAGAAGTTCAAAATCAGGGTGTTTGTTGACAGAGCTCCCTTTGAAGGATCCAGGGGGAAAACCCTCACGTCCCTCTCCCCAGTTTCTGGTGGATTTTAGCAATCCCTGATGTTCTTTGGCCTGTAGATGTATCATTCTAGTGTGTCTCCATCTTCCCATGGCCTTCTTCTCTCTGTCTCTGTATCCAAAACTCTTTCTTCTTATTCTTATAAAGAGATCCGTCATTGGATTTAGGGCCCACCCTAACCTAGCACGGCGTCTTTAATTTGATTGCATCTGCCAAGGGCTTCTTTCCAAATAAGGTCATATTTACAGGGAATAAGGATTAGAATTGGAACGCATAATTTCACCCACTACACTGGTGATTGGATAAGCGCACTGTAGTATATCCATCCAATGGAATTTTGCTCAGAAATAAAAAGGAACTAACTATTGATATGACGACGTAGATGAATCTAAAACGCATTATGCTAATGCAAAAAGCCAGATTCAGTTAGCTACATATTGTATAATTCCACTTACATGATATTCTAGAGAAATTAAAATGATAAGAGAGGGAGCACAGCTCAGTGGTTCCCATAGGTGAGGGGAAGAGAGGATGTGAGTATAAAGGAGCAGCATGAGGGAATTTTGGGAGTGATAGTTCCTGTTTCCTGTGTCCTGTTTGAAGGTTACACAGCTCTGTATTTCCTAAAATTCATAAACTGAACTCCAAAAAGAGCAAATTAAAAAACAAATTAAAAATAAAAAGCATATAGAGTTTAGAGGGTGAAGAAATTCAGACATTCAAGGAAGGTCACAGGTGCAGTGAGATCATACAGGATGAAACTTGAAAGAAACAGAGCAGTGGGAGAAATACTTGTTTAAAGGTCTTGTTGATGATATGCAATGTGGTTCCTGCTGCTATATTCCAAGAAAACTTCAGTTAAGATCCATGCTGTTTATCAGTGCTTTTGGAATTATACTTATGTTTTATTTTGTTTTTGGAATTCAAAAATTATTGAGACTGGCCTAAAGAGAAAAGCAAGTTACTTTTTGGTTATAATCTGGGACCTAGATGAGGTCATTTTTAATGACAAGTGTTGTTTTGAAATATGATGCATGAGTTAGGCACTGGAGTGCTGAGTTAGGAAGATGATTTTCCACATGCGAGAGCACAGGGTACATACTACCCACATACGCGTATTTTTAAAACTCACTTGAGTGCATACTTTAGACAATTAAGAAAAGAACCAACATCTAAAATGTAAGAAAGGCAATTTCATGGTTTAAAAGGATCTGAAGACTGAAACTCAATAATTGTAAATTTAAGAATGTTTGAAAGTGTTTTAAGAACTGAGTGTGATTTTAAAGCCTTAGAAAAAGAAATTATATAGTATAAAATTATAATTTAGTGAAAAAAGGATTAAAAAAAATCTGTGTTTAAATTCATGAATACCCAGAGTTAAAATGCAATTGTGCAAGAGTGTGGTTGTGGGTGGGGCTGGGGGCAAGCAGAAGAAGCGGGTGAAAAAACTTGTTGTTTCACTCTTGACTTTGACAACCTTAGAAATAATGGGTAAGCAATTTCTGTTTGCCTAAAATATATTCTCCTTTTTTACTTACTAAGAAAATCCCAGTTTTGTTCTGAGTGGCAAATGACCCAGATACAAATCTTCTATTTCTCAGCCTCCTTGTAGCTAGAAGTAGCCAGGTGACACAATTCTAGCCAATGAGACAGAAGAGAAACTCGACTAGTGGTTCTGGGTAAGTTTTAGTACAGATACAGACAACTGCCTCCTCCTTCCTGTCCTTCTCCCCCTCCCCCACCCTCTTCCCCTCTAGTCTTTTTTTATCCTGTTTGGAATGTGGATGGGAGGCCAAAGTTACCGCCATCCTCTGGGACACTGAGGCCTCCGTGGGATGAAAGCCTTATGCTTAGGATGACAGAACAGAGAGAGAGGACCCTGGGGAGCAGTTGCACTCTGTGTTCCGACTTCCTGTTCCATGAGAACAGTCAGTCTGGGTCTGGATGATTTTCTATTTCAGGTAACTGAACTCAATCCCTAACTAACACTGTTTTGAACAGATAAATCTAACCACTAATAGAATCATTATAAAATATATACTTACCAAACAAAGAAGATAAAGGCGGCATGATATCGTCTCAAAAAACCCGCAAAATAGTATCCAAAGCACATAAAAATAAAAATAGTAAAGTAATAAAAATAAGTCTACATAGATCATGTATGACAATAAGTAGAAACCAAAGATTAAAGTAAAATAAAATCTTACTATAACCTGCTTACAGGCATCACTTTTCAGGAAAGAACCAAGAAAAAAGTTAAAATTAAATGTTTGTCAAACATTTATCAGGGAAACAACAAAGAAAAACAAAGATGGAGGCAGAATTATCAGACAGAAAAAAAAAATTAAAGCAAAAACATTAAACCAAAGAAATTATTTTGATAAAAGATAAAATTTTTCAATTTAATTATGAAAATGTTTTTTAAGAGCCATCTACCTAAACTAAAGATATCAATCTAAAATTTTATAGAAGAAAAAAGATAAATTAATCGAAAGACTTGTGAAAGCCTTTAACATAATCTTGTAAGCCTTCAAAGATCATGGAGATAAATAATGGCATAGAAAATTTAAATCATAAACTTAATAAGATTGAAATAATGATTATATATTAAGCTGATAATATATGTTTTCTGTTGAGTACATTTTCAAATCTAAAAATTACAAAAAATTTATATACTCTGACTTTTTTTTCAAGAGGAAAAAACAAAACTAGAACTGTGTGGCACTGCAAACCATATTTTGATAATATGGGAAAATGCTCATAATATTATGAAAATATAATGTGAAGTATAGTTCAAAATTATACACCTTGTTATCTAAAGTTTTAAAATATGCAGAATGAAATACTAAAATTTTTACAGTGACTATTTTTTATGAAATTCGAGGAAATGTAATGCTATACTTCTGTGTTTTATGAATTTTCTACCACTGAGCTAGTATTATATTTAAAATACATACAAACCAATAATTGGTAATAAAAGCAGAAAACCAAACTGAATGTGCTGTATGAACTAATTTTGTAAGAGAGAGTGAGTGTGCATTTAGAGAGACAAAGGTTTAAAAGCAATATGCTAAAATATTAAAGTGGTTATCTCAGAACTATGAGCTTTATAAGTTTCAGCATTTCCCAAATTTTCCACAGTGAATATCCATCATCCCTATAATTAGGAAAAAATAAATATTAATAAACATTTAAGCCCCCATTGGAAGCCTCCCTCTCAAGATAGCATAGGGGAGTCATTCTTCAGAGTGCCCCCTCTTTCCAAATACATAGCAATACCAAGTTCAAATATATACATATTTAAAAAGGAGTATAGAAAATAAATAGCTAGGCTCAAAAAAACATAGCAGTTTAAGGTGCTGAGTGGAGTCAGCCTATAGATCTAGAAGCCAGAAGAGGAAACTGGTGGCTGAGTGTGTAATGAGTGTGGAATATAACATCCAAATGTGCTCCCTCTAGGACAGGCCTCACAAACCACACTCACCGATTAAAGCCTAGGGCACCACCCATCCCTGTCCCCATGCCCAACAGAGGAGGCTGGACAGAATGGTACTTGAGCAGCCTAGGACCTGCTTGGGTCTACTGCCTGGACTGACAGTACTAAGGGATGTAGCAGGACAAAAAGCACTGCTGTGTGTTCCGGGAGTGAGTCGGATGGCCAGTGGGCTAGAGGTTGGAACTGAGACAGCCCCAGTATCACCATGGGGTAGGAGCCCAGAAATGTCATTTTAAGAAGTAGCCTGGTGGCGGCAGGTCAGGTGGGAAGGAGGCAAGAAGAAGTGATTACATAAGTTTCATACAGAAGAGAAGGGATGGTGACTCAAAGGGGAGGAAGGGAGGAGGAAAGGTAGGAAAAAGATGAAAGGGAGAGAGAGAGGGAGAGAATAAGAGCTCACTTCTCACTCAAAATTCCTAAGTATCCGAGGAAATCTAAAGCGAAGAAAGATCTGATAAAATCAGCAATCAGAATATGAGTTCACGCCACGTAAATTGTGGCAGTGGAGGTGGAGGTGCAGGTCCTCGGTCAGACCTTCTTCAGGATCAGTGTGTATAAAAGGGCTTCGAACCCAAACCCGCTAATCCAATTATCTAACGGCTTCTCTGGTGAAGTGTTTGGTGCAGAAACCATAACCTCACATGGCTATGTATACATATTTTTCTTGTAACTAAAATTACGAATTATATGTGATTAATTAAACAAATCTTTGTGAGCCCTCTCTTCTATGAAAAGAATCAATAGTACGCAGCCAAAGAGGTTCTACAATTTTAATGACCATATACCTCGAAAGGGCATTCAGATTTCTAGATTAAGAGATGCTTGGCAATTTAATAATGTTTAAAATGTCAGCGGTCTCAGCACCACACAAGAGTGTTTGTGCAGAAGTGCCGTTACACCCGAGGGCAGTTCTCCCTTGGGACGCAGCCAGTGGTGCTGGGAGCAGTGTGCCGCGTGGGCCCCGGTGGGACCCTCCGTGCGGGTCCTTCTGCGGGCTCCCCTCTGGGTGGCGCCGCATCTCCGATTTCCCCTCCGCCTCCCCGTCGCAGGCACGCGGTGGTTATTGCTGGTGCCGTGTGGGTGCTGCTGCTCCTTGTCACGCGTGCCCTTGAACTCATGCTTCCAGTCACCGCCCCTTCCTTTAGAAGCTGAAGTGTGTCCCAGGGTCTGGTTGGGAAAGGTGTTAGAGGGACACCTCTGAGCTTTCCACCTGAGCCTTTGTCCTGAAGATGGTCCCTTGACTTTCTGAAATCCGGAGGTGGCTTCAGCCTCCTAGGGACCCTTCTCAGTGCTTGGTCAGGATCAGGACAGTCTCCATCCCTTGTGACCTTGTGACGGCCTTACTCTAGGCACGCGAGGGCTTGGCCGTCACCCACAATGTTTTGGGTAGAACCTCCCCCACCCCCTACACAGAGCTAGGAACCCCAGGAACAGAAGTACCCCCTCACATGGCCTGACTCACGTCCCACGGTTCCAATGGTGGCCGTCCAGACGGTTGACACCGTTACACAGAACAGTGTGTGCAGCGGTTGCCCCTTCAGCAAGGACAGAGCGAGGAAGAAAGGGCCTAACTGGCAGCAAAAGGACTTCTACTTAGACTTAAGCAACAATTTCTACTATTGAAAATGATTAAGCATTAGAATGCCTATGAGAAATATATTTTTAAAGTAAATAGACTCATGGCTGAGCAATTCTCATATGCCAGGCGGTCTTGTAGGGGCCGGGGACGTTGAGATGCCTAAGAGGCAATCTCAGTGCGTTCACTGTGGTGGTTGGGTCATGGTTTGTCTCCGCCTCCTCGCTATTGATAAGTGGGGCTAGGTCATTCTTTGGAGGCTGTTCTGTCCATTTCAGGATATTAAGCAGCATCCCTGGCTTCT
Source organism: Pteropus vampyrus (assembly GCF_000151845.1). Taxonomy (NCBI): domain Eukaryota; kingdom Metazoa; phylum Chordata; class Mammalia; order Chiroptera; family Pteropodidae; genus Pteropus; species Pteropus vampyrus. The sequence goes on along the minus strand of NW_011888859.1, from coordinate 4,543,203 downwards.
ACCCGCCAGATGCCAGTAGCAGCCCCTGCCTCAAAATGTTTCCAGGCATTGCCAAATGTCCCCTGGGGGGGTAGTGGTGGGTGGGGCGTTGGCACAAAAACTGCCTGAGATCAAGAATCATTAATCTAAGAAAGTATTAAGATCAGTGAACCTTGATTTTTATTTGACACGCGTCAGGGAAGAAATAATTCTCTTTATAATGCTTTTCTATCGAGCTGGTCAACTAAATGGGTAAAAGATGACGGGGAAGAGGTGGGACCCTGGTGGAAACCCCAGAGCTGAGGTCCTGTTGGGCCGAGTTCAGTCTGCCCCTAACGTAAGATAATGGAACAAGGACTCCGATCAGTCACTGGGGATAGAAAGGAAGCCTGTAGTGATCAATTACATCCGATGTAGCATTAAAGCCCAAGAAGGCAAGCCGTGAAAACAAGTCCTCACTGGCATAAAATAAAAGGTTTTTAACCACATGGAGCAAATCACTCTCTGGGCTGTGCCAGGAAGGAATCTGGAAGAGACACAATTATGGGGATTATGACTAGAGAGATGATTAGAGACTTGGGGAAATCTTTTTTCAAGGACTTGCTAAGGAAATGGGGACTGTAATTAGAAAGGGAAGCAGAATGAAGCCTTTTTTTTTTTTTCCCTTCTCTTTTAGGTGAATTAAAAAGCTTCAGTAAATACATAACAAGAACCTATGAAACTTCCAAATCAGTGGGAAATGTTCTGACTTCTAAAATCGCTAATGAATACATCCTAAAGCAAAAGACTGCATTTGAAAATTGGTCTCTTGGTTACCTGTGAAGTCCAGAGCTTGGAAGAGTTTAGGTATATTCTGAAACAGCAGCTGAGCAGCTACTGAAATGAAAGTTCTGGGTACAGCCAGGACAACCCATTAGCCCAAACAAGGGGAAACAGGGTAAAAGATTTAATGAATTTATGAGCTGCAATTTTTTTTTTTTTGTCATTGATATTCTTACTCTGAAAAGCGTAAAAAGTAATTTTTGCCTTCTTGGTGGGGAGATAAAAACCCAAACTGAGAGCCGAGGTTTTTATAGTTTGGCAAATTTCAAAGTTATGAAAGCAGAATTTTTGGCACTCAGGGATTGAGAGGCAAATGACATCATATGGCTTAAGGGAAATCGAGAGCTAAAAAAGTACATTTGGAAAATTTCAGAAGCTGGCTGCTGCTGAAATAATTTTGAATTATTTTCCAGTAAATTTAGTTGTCACAAAAGGCGGTAGATCGATAACCCTGCAGAGGAAAAAGTTCAAGTCTGGGAGATGCGATGTCAGCTCCTGCCTGAGCACCAGGGCTAGAAGCCCTGCGGTTGCTTTGTCAGAGCTGGACTTCTGGGGGTGGGGGGTGGGTGGGGGAGCATCCCCACTGCACTGGCGACACACTGGGGTGCGCGAAAGGATTCAGCTGCAGTCCTGTTGGCTTGTAGAGAGATCCAGTCTCAGTTTTTGGAGCCTTGTGACATCCCAAGTCATTACTGAGAGGATTTGGGGGATTTATCACCTTGGAGCTGAAGGTAGTCACTCCAAAGCTTCTGCATTCATGTTGCATTTCCCAAAAGAGAGTTCGTGGAGGTGATATCAACAATAAATGGTAGATAAATTCAAATATGGAAGACAAAGGTGGTGAGAAAGGATGAACGATGAGAGAGGAAAAATACTTTTCCTTAAAACCATCATTGACGATTTTCCTCATCCCCAGTGGGTTCGGGGAAACCAACGAGAAAGGAGCTATATCAAGCGTTAAGATGGAACAAGGATGGTAGGGCTGATATAAGAGAAAATTTTGCTGTCCTCTCCTTTCTTTTTTTCAGCAATCAACCTAGAGTTTATAGCTTTACAAATAGACGGTAAGTGGAAAGTAATGTAAAATATCTTTAAATGAGAAACATATTAAAACGGGATGAAACTAAAATAAAGACAAAAGGGTACGGAATACATTTAAGTGTTTCAAATACACACTCAGAAATGGGGCGATCCTAATTAAAGTCACCGAACGAAAAATCAGGATGAGTCGCGTGCAGTGACTCTATGTAAGGTCGGGTCTGCGTTCCCTTATTACCGCATTCGACCGGCCACGCCCGGCTCACTAAATTAGCATCATGCGGAATCCACAGTGGAAGAACAGATCTGGGCCACGCGGAGTGTTCATCAAGAGATTAACATCCTATTAATTTCCAATATATTTTCAAGTCTTGATTCGAAACATTCACTTTCCCTCCCTCGGTGTCTATCATGACCCTGGATTTCCCACCGAGTTAGTGAATGTTCCGGCGTTGACCCCGCCTCCACCAGAAACACACCGAACTCTCAGAAATCTTGCTTTCTGATTACGGACTCCTCTTCGTGTCTTCCCTCCCTCCACTTTTCTCCTCCTGCCTCACTCACTCCAGCATCTCGCTCAAACTGGGGGAACAGAAAAGGTCTGAGCCACGGAGACTGTCGGCTCTCTCCTTGCCTTCCTTCCCTGCTACCCTGACGCTCTTGGGAATGACTTCTGGCTATTTCTTGTCCTCCGATTTACCAGCTTGTTTGTTCCCCCTTATCTTCACTTTATTGCAGGCTAACCCAGGTACTTGTGAACTCCTGATCCTGTCTCCTTTGGCGTCCCCATCTTGAAACATTAGAAGACAACTGGAAATACTAGAGAGAAGTTCAGGCAGGGATTTGGGACTGGAGATAAGATTTTAGAGTCATTCGTGGGGAAGATTTCAATTACTCTCTCTTAGCTCTTCAATTATTTTTTCTCTCTACTGGCTTCTTCCCTCTCTGGCTCTAAACAAGCCTAGTTCTCCTTTGTCTGAGGAGGAAAACATCTACCAAGAATTCTGTGTGGTCTCCCTCAACTATTATTCTTTTCAGACTCCCCTTTAAGTGATTACTCTATTTCTTGACCTACTCGAGTCGTCAACACAATATGATTCTGCCCCTGCCCTGTGCCCACCCAACTTTTTCCTGGTTCTAGTCTTTATTTTTCCTTCTCAAAACTCTTCCGATTTTCCTTTCACTTCTTTGATATTCATTCATCTTATCCTCACTGGCTCTTTCCCCTTTATCCTCTACTGAAATGTTGACTGTCTCCTAGGTGACATCTTCACCCTGCTTCTCTGTATATTCATAAGCTCTCTTTGGGCATTTTATCTACTCCCATGGTTTCAACCATGTCTTCCCCATAGACGACTTTAAAATTATATCTTTAGTCTTGACCTCCGGCCTGAACTACCCTCTAGTATTTCCAGTTGTCTTCTAATATTTCAAACTCAAGCTGTCAGAACCTGAACTCATTATCCCCAGCATCTAGCATGGTGCTTGGTATGCAACAGCCTTGCCGAAGCAGGGAAGAAGAATTTCAGACAGGTCGGAAGACAGAGTTTCCAGTCCGGTAACAGCTGCATTCTTCCCTTTCCCCCGGAGAGTTCAAAATCAGGCGGATGCAAACTGGTAATTCCCATCCCGACTTATCTTCAGAGCCTCCATCGATTCTGTAATTATAGAAAACAAAATAGAAAATGATGAATTCAAGCTCTTGTATAAACAGATGTGTTGGCCAGCTTTGCCTTGAGCAGTCTGACTTCTGGGCCAGTAGAGAATCAGTAGATGCTTCAGTATTATTTCTGTATGCCTTAATCTCTTCTTGTGACTTCCTTGCAAAGAGATAATAAGCACATCCTGGAAATTCTAGCTCTGGAATTCTGCTGTGGCTGCTTTGCAGACAGGCCCTCTTGGGCGTTGAGGCTCAGCTCTGCTATTCTCTTCATACCACATTTATTATTTAAGTTATTTTTGTCCAGATTCATTATCCCTGCTGGTAGAGACTGATGATTCTGCCTTCACCCAAGATATGGGAGGCAGAGAGGGACACTGTCAGCAGGCGGTACCGCTGTTCTCATCAGGTAAATGCCAGTTCTCCCGAATGCCTGTCTCGTGAGACCCAGAGAGCAGGGGAGGAGAAAAGTGTCCCTAGCCTCTTCTAAAATACAAAATGGCTCCATCATGAGGTCACATCTTTAGCTATTACTTATTTATAATAAAAGTTATCATTAGTAATGGTTAATTGATGCCACTGAAAGCATTTCATAGTTTTTTTTTTTTTTTAAGGGGATAGAATGGTACCTGAAAAAGAGAGGGAGTCTTGGAACCAGTAAGAAAAATATCAAGTATAAGAGGCATTTGTGGGCACGAAGACAGACAACCCTCTTGCATTAGTTTTCATTAGTCAGCAAAACTACCCCAAGATTACTGACATAGACAGCTGAGAGAGCATCGGGGGAGAGAGCAGTCATTGTTTACCTTGGGAGCAATATTCTACTTAATTTTGTAAGAATGATTCTTAAAGTAATTGAAAAAATTAAAAAATTCCCCCTCATTTTGGTCTTATTCGGTCTCAGGTCTAATGATAATATACGTGAATCAAATTCACATCGGGTTCTCAAGGTTTTTGTTGAAGGACAGCATCCACCTGTGGAAGCTTCACCTGTGGATGGAGAATTCATTCTAAGAATGCTGAGACCTTCCTGTCTTGACGGGAAGGCGTTTGAACAAGGATAAAATATACAGTGATCGATAACATAATTGCTTTGTGTGTTTAATATTTTTATCGGGGCTCAAATTTGAAGATGTGTTTTAGGAGATTTGTGGAAATCAGATGCCTGACATAGGGGTCACTGGAGAGAAGGGAAGACCGTCTGCCAAGTAGGAGGGAGGCGTGGCTCTCCTCTCAACTGAAGACACCTCCTAACGGGACACGTGGAGCTTTGTTTAATTCTCTTGTGGTGTTCCAGTCTGAATGCCTTCAGGCCTTTTGAACTCAACGCTTTTATCTTATACTGACTCAGTCGATGCAGATGGAAAGTCCCGTGAGACGATAATGTCACCAAAAGTTCTGTCCTCAGCTCTTATTGTTTTAATTGTCTCTGCTCTGTGAAGCACTGGAATTGACACAGCCAATCAATAGCGACTACTTTTAAGTGAGGAAACATTCGTGGAGACACTGCTGCACTAGTTCAGATTTACAGATATTTTCTCATTCAATTAAGGAGATGGAGACCATTCAACCCCTGCTGGTCAGAGACCTTGAATTTCTGGAACAAACTTCTGCCCAACTAAATTTGGCTGCAGAATTCCTCTGTAAGAGAAAATCTGGGCCTGTCCCCTGGCTCGATGCCCAGCATTTTAAATATTCAAAGGAACCGTACATGGTGCAGAAAGAACAGCATGTCCTTCCTGTCTACTGGAAGAGGGTCTCCTGGTCCAAGTTCTCCTTCTCACACTTCAGGAGAAAAGTTATTCATCAATGATTTGTCTTAATAACCTGTAGCTTCTCTCTACAACCAAGAAAGATGATCACTAAAGGTATGCCATTCCTTAGAGCATCTTAAGGGTTTTGATGTACATAGGGAAAACTATTTGGATTCTTAAATTTGGTTATTTGGTACAAACTCTCCCAATTCATTGCAGAAAGAGGCACCTCCATTGATAGATGAGGCATTCAACCAGAGCAGGGGCAACGGAGATCTTTAGGGCTCAAAGGTAGTCATCATTTAAACAATTAACCCTATTAAGGTACAATATGTATACATCACAAAGTGCACAAATATTAAGTGGATGGCTTGACGAATCCCTCCGCCCCATACTCAAATCAAGTTATGGAATCTGCCAGCGTTCCAGAAGGCTCGATCCTGCCTTCTCCCAGTAGTTACCGACTAAAAGCTAATATTATTTTGACTCTTATCACCAGAGATAAGTTTTGGCCATTTTTGAAATTTTGTGTTTTACCTTTTTTTTCTCTTCAACATTATGTTGATGAGATTCACCATGATGATGTTCGTAGCATACGTTTGTTTCTTTTTATTACTGTTTAGTATTCTACTGTATAAATATACTGAAGTATATATTTACCCATTCTGCTGTTAATGGACATTTGAAATGTTTCCAGTTCTTCACTCTTATGAAAAAAAACTGCTATGAACGCTCTTGTATGTTGCCAAAAAATTTTCCAAAGTGTTTTTAATAATTTATATCTCCACCAGTCATGGAGGAGAAATCCAGATGTTCTGAATCTTCACCAATATTTAGTATTTTCAGTCTTGTAGAGTTAGCCATCCTGACCAGTGTATAGTGATATCTCATTGTGGTTTTAATTGGCATTTTCCTGATGGATGTTCCATCTTGCATGGAGCTGAGTGCTTGTTGGTCATTTGGCTAATTCATTTATGAAGTGTCTGTTCAAGCATTTTATTCATTTTGAAAAGTTGGGTTGTTTGGCTTTTCCTTATGGATGTATGGTAATTCTGCATATGTTCTAAGAGTGTTTTGTCAAGAATATATTGCCAATATCTTCTCTCAGACTATCGGTGCTTCAAAAGTGCTGTCTCTCCAGCATGCTCTCTTGTTGACACTGATGGTTATGGCCAATTCCACATTTCCAGTACTGAGGTGGAAAGGAAGCAAGTAGAACCCAAAGGGGAAATGGGGATTTTCATGGGGTGCCTGTGTTCACATCTGTTAGCACCACGTTATATTACACTTGCTGTTCTGTCAGTCTCTTGAGCAGGCTGTGAACTCCTCGAGGACAAGAATGTGTCTTATCCTGTATGTATCCTGAACAACCAATTTAGGGCCAACTCAGGACTTGGCTAGTCCCACTTTCCTTGCTCAAAAAAATATATACTAAGCAAATAGATGAATAGGATGATTTAAACATAGAAGTGACATGACCAGGTTTGCATTTTAAGTAGATAATCCTGGCAGCAGTATAGACAGAGAGGCTGAAGGTCTCAAATATTAAGTGGCAATTCAGATCACACCAGTTTAGACAGCAGTGCCAGAGAAAATATGCTGAGCAGTAATGGAAAACGTCTGCATATGTTTTTCCTCTGTAGCCAAGACATGTGCAATCAACCCCAAAGCAATGATGATGTCAAGATTTGTTAAAGGATTTACTGATTCTGACTAGGTGATAGTTGACAATACAAGACAACAAAAACGGTATGTCACAAAGCTCCAAGTGACAAATGCCTATTGAATAGTATAGACAGTAAGTGCTAAGAGTTCAGAGGAGCTCGTGATTACCATGAGCCACAGTGATCAGGATTTTACTAGTAAGAGTTTCCTTAATGGTAACATGTTTGCTGACATGCTTTAACAAATTATGATGATTGACATATTATTACAAATGTAAAACTAGAGAGAGTTGAATGAGAAAGTATAAAGGATGAAACTTGCTTCTATTATCTTGTTTCTATTATCTTGTTTCTATTAAATCTATTTAACTTGTTTCTATTATCTCTCAGCCTTGAGATCAGCATTGAGGAGGGAGAATTAAGTGGAAGGTTCTAGAGCCAGAAGGATCTGTACCTCTGAGCTCGGGACAGCAGTGGCTCTGTAGGCTGCTGCAAATTACAGGCTCTGGGACATGGGTCAACCCACCCCCTCTTCAAAGCCGCCTCTGCCTCGGTGTTCACGCAGTATGCTGTTCTAGCCAAGAAGATGTCCTGCCAGACTCTAAAGAAACTGATCTTGGGCTCTCCAGGGAGCTTACAGATGGGGGGATATATGGCTTGGAAATCCTTAGGTTACATTTTTAATTCAGAATGACAACACTCAAAATCCCCCCAAACTTTAATTTTTAAAAAGTGGTTAATTTTTTTATTGCTATAAAATAAGCAGAACCCAGAATTCAGCATTTTAACCATTTTAAGTGTATAGTTCAGTGGTATTAAGTTAGTTCACAATATTGTGCAACCATTAATCACCAGCATCCATCTCCAGAACTTTCTGGTCTTCCCAAACTGAAACCCCTCCTTCCCACATCCTCCCAGCCCTTGGCAACCACGCTTCCACTTCCTGTCTCTGTGAATTCGATTACTCTAGGTATCTCACATAAGCAGAATCATTCAGTTTTTGCCCTTTCGTGTCTGGCTTATTTCATTTAGCATAATGTCTTTGAGGTTTATCCATGTCGCAACACGTGTTAGAATTTTCTTCCTTTTTTAGATTGAATAATATCACATTGTATGTATATGCCACATTTTGTTTATTAATTCATAAAGTTTCATTTTGTCACTCTTTGTCCTACTTTGCCAAGTGGATGTGGATTAAAATTTTTTTTTTTTTGCATATTATCAGAAGAAGAAATAAGTTAGGGAGGGAAGGGAACTACATTTACTGAGAAACTAGTATGGAGCCTGGCACTGGAAAAGATGCTTTCACAGTGTAGCCATTTGTGTCTCAAAACAGCCCTGTGAAGTAGGCATTGCCACATCATTATTCAGATGTGGAAAGTAGAATGATTTGTACCTAGCTTACTAGGCCCCAAAGCTCATTCATTTTTTACTACTTTGCTGAGCACAGGGGCGAAGCTCAGAGGAAGTGGACAATGTGCAGTTTCGAAGTGTATCAGGTTGATCTCTGTTTATTCCTTATGTTTGTGCCATCTTCCCACTTCCAGTGCCATTTCTCTCCCCCAGATAATCCATCACCTAAGTCAGCCTGGTTCTAGCATTATTATAGAAGAATCATTTTCTTTTATCGACAAAATACATAGCTGAATAAGGAAAACCATAGGATTATTTCAGTAGATGCTGCAAAGCATTTTAATTCTTCTATCATCATCATTTTTTTTTTTAAAAAAATATCCATATACTTAGCAAACTAAATGGGAATAGCCAGGTCTCTTGATCTCAGACTCTTCATCTATAAAATGAGACCTAGATCTCTCCAAATCTTGAACTTGCCATCTCTCTTTCTATTTGACATGATGCTTGATTTTTGTAATTAATATTGCCATTTGTTACCGTTATGTTTTGCAATCCTGGGAGGTAGTTTAGTGATGGAAATGCTGAATCATAAGGAAGAAAGATTGTGTTTGGGGGCTGGGCTGAGAGTTTGTACTATAGACTAACTGTAGAAGCATCAACACTTGAACTCACTTCTTGACTGACCAAACAGCTAAACCATGGGGAAATTGCTGACTAATCGACTAGTTCAAATTTGACAGAGGAGTCTTAGAGCTCTAAGACTTCAAGCCTGACCTGCAGCCTTGCCCTATACTAAAGTTTTTGTTAATTACTTGGACGAGGGGTCTGCTAGCTAAATGACCAGATTCATAGATGACATGAAGCTGAAAAGGATAACAAAATATTTTTATAAGCTAGAAACATGGCCTGATTCTAAGAATATCAAATAGATGTCAGGGCCAGCACTTGGATCCAAAGAGTCAACTAACTGTTCAAACAGAGATAAGGTAGCAGTGAATTAATCAGCACTCCTGGGGTTGCAAGTGACAGAAACATTACTTTCATGGACACAAAAGAGGAAGGTTTGGGCTCTTGTAAGCAAACCGTGAGAACCTTAACACAGGTGTGCTGCTTTCTGTTTGTCTCATGTCTGAGTCTCCTTGTATGTTTTTTAGTTTTCTCCACAGAGAAAGAAGTCTGGCCTCAGACAGCTCTCAGACTCACACATTTCTAGTTTAGTCAAAAGAAATGAAATAATTCTCTTGCCTCATTTAAAGAAAAAATTGGGGAAGGCTTCTACTTGTCCTAGGTCAGGTAGTACCCCAGGCCAAATGCCATAGTCAAGGAGGGGAGTATATAAAGAACAGTTACCTGTCAAGTAAATCACATGACTAGGCAATTTTTCTGGAATGAGATGGAAGGTCTAAAACAAGAATGACTTGGGGGTTTTGTTTGCTATAAAATGACTGGAGTTGATGATAATATGAGGTGGCCAAAAAAGCTGGAATTTTGCCTCGATGGAGCTGGAGTGCCCAGAGTGAGAACATAGTGGATGACTGTTTTTACTCTTTAGGTCATTTCCGGTGTATCATATCTGGTCTGGTCATATTTGAAAAGGAACATTGGCAAATTAGAATGTATCCATAGGAGAGTCCCCGGAAAGGTGAAGAAACACATTTTATTATGTGCACAAAATGATGAAGGATTGGGAATATTTAACCTGAAGAAAATGATATTTATGGAGACACACTAAGTGTCAACCATGTATTTAGAAGAGACTTCCTGTGGAAACAGATTCGAACTTGCCCTGTGCACCCTAGTGAATCAATCTAATACCAGCACCACCTGGGACCTGTCACCTGCACACCCTGCTGTGCACAGGCCTCGGAGCCAGGCCAACTGGGCTGCTCGTTAGCTTTGTCATGGTTTGTGACTCGATTAATGTGTCTCCTGTGAACATATGAGTATTTTATAAGGTTGTGTTAAAGACTCTTCTGTGAGGTAATGAATCTAATGCTGCTAATAGGGTGCCTGGTATATAGTGGTGGCTTCATTCATAGCAGTGTTAGTATCAGCAGACTCTTCATAAACATAAGGAAGGAATTTTCAAGAAATAGGGTGGTCCAACAGCAAATGAGAGCCTTTACAGGTAGTGAGCTTGCTGCCCCTGGAGGTGTTCAAGCAAAAGCTTAAAAGCCACTTGGTAGAATGAATTCAAACATCTCCTCTCGGTATTGGACTGGGTGGCTTTCAGGCAGTCAGTGATTCTAGATCCCTACCCATTTCTTAACTCCTCAAACTATTTTTCAAATTTATAATTTATCTGTTTTCAAAAATCTAACAAGTAACAGTTTTAGCGATAATTATTGCATTTCTATATTTGTAGATAACTGGCACATATGGAGGTGGAATAGCACAATTTGATATTTTCTCGTGTGCCAGATTTTTTTTTAATAAATATAGAAAATCCTATAGTTATGAAAAACTATTTGTTAAAATTAAACATATATGCAACCAGGCATCTGTTGTGATGTATCAGATTTCTTGAGAACTGGTTTTCCTATTGCCATTGGGTAAAACCCAATATTAGCCCAGAGCTAAGAGGCTTAAGTCTCAGAGTGCCCAAATAAAAATTGAAAAAAAACTTTACTAATTCCTGCATGCAATGCATTTCTATTTATTCTGGTTAACATTTAATTTTCTATCTATAAAAATTAAAAATTGTCCCTTCTCTGCAAAAAATTATAGTAGAATTTTTTTCTTTTTTTTCAATGAGGAAATTTCAAACAGACTGCATGCTACAGTGGAAAGCTTAGATTTTAAAGCCAGCTAGATTTGGGCATAAATTCTGGCTCTCTCTCTCTTTCTACCCGTGTGATCTTGGGTAAGTTGTTTAACATCTTTGGGCCTTCTTTTCCCACTAGTAAAAGGCAGATAATAAAACCTTTTGGTATATGGTATGAGAGAAATATCATCAACAGAGTGCCTTGCTTGCAGTCGACATTTAAAAAATGTTGATTCTCTCTTCGATAGGTGTGAGTCTACATATTGGAAATGACAATAGGAATTGTACTGACCATGGTAATAGTTATTAAAGTAATATCTACTATTTATAGAGTGCTTCCTTTGTGCTGGGTACTAGATTAAGCTTTTAAAAAACATCTTCTCTCTTAACGCTATCTACAGTTCCGTGATGTATGGAAGCAAGACCACTTTACAAGAGAGGAAACTGACTGTTAGAGATGTTCACGTCTTAAAGGCCCTAAAGTTTGCAAGTGGCAGAGCTGGATCTTAGATCCAGGGTAAACCGATTCCAGAGCCTGTTTTTTCCTCTTCCTCTCACTGCTTAGCTAATATTCTAGAAGAATCTGTAGAAGAACTAAACTAATGGTAATGGTGTTTTATACTTAGTACAGAGGATGTTCTCATTTTCTTTTCACTCAGATTTTTTTTTCTTATACTGGTTGAATTTTCACAATCTGCTATCTTTTTGTAATCACGACTCCCACAGATTTTGTTAAGTAGCCACTGGACCTGGGAATCCCTGCCATCGCTGTGGTTTTTAGTCTCCCATTAGGCCTGTTTTGACACTTTTATTTTTTTGACGATAGTACTGAACTAAAAATATGTATTTATTGTTTTCACATTATTTATTCGCATGGTGGAAAATTCAGGGTAATAGGATCAAGGCAAAATTATGGACTAGCGAGTTTCGTCTTCTGTCTCCCTTCAGTTGGGGAACTTCACTTTGAGTCTGTTGTGCCTCCACTGGGAGTCAAGCCCAGTTGCTTCCATTCCCACTGGAGTGCCCAAGGGACAGGTGCCTCGCCACACAGTAGTTGCAGGGAGTGCCTGGTACTACTGCCTGATGACTACCTGTGACCCCTGGAACTTTTGGATGAACACCTGGTCTTTTAGTTTAGAAGGACACCACTCAGCTTTCACTGAATGTCAGTGTTTAATTTGCTAGCTTCCAATTTTGGCTTAATTTTGAGAGTTCAAGTCTCCTTTCAGACAAATTAGGTTAAACTGCTCGTGGTTAGGGAGCTTCTTGACCTTGAATCATTTTCTTTTTCCTTTTCCAAGGAGAGTTGACAAAGGGGCTGACAGATGAGATTTAACACGCTCTAGAGAAACCAGAGAGAGCTTATGAGCATAAGCAGATAGATCAAGGAGCAAGTAAACATGTCAGAGACTGGTGGCATCATCTCCAGAACAGAAACAATCCACACATTTTTGATGATTATATCTAGTGCCACACAAATTTCACGGTGTGCATTTTTAAACTGTCTTCTACATTACATGTCCTGATATTTAACAGATTCTAAACAAATTTTAGGTAAGTAATATAAAAAACTATTAAGAGATTCAAACATGTCAAGACTCTCATATTTCATTTAAAAGGCAATTGTACATCTTTTCTTTTTCCTGTATCCATGGAAAAGAAGCAGCTCTTGGGTTCAATGAACCCTCATTGCTAATGTCACACAAAAGGTCCCTAAAGAAAGCCACTTAACGTTCTGTTTCCAAATTGTAGACCACTTGGAAGAGAACAAGGAGACGCAATTGAAAAGGAACATATGATGTGATCATCATCTAGGGCAGTGGTTCTCATATGTAACATGTATCAGAATCACCTGGTGGGCTTGTGAAACCAGAGACTCAGATACAGGAGGTCTGCAGGGCCCGAGAATTTGCGTTTCTAACAAGTTACCAGGTGATGCCGATAATTCCAATCTGGAGATCCTACTTTAAGGACCATTGATCTGGAGCAGTGCTGTGTAATCGATATGTAATGTGAGCCGCATAGGCAATTTTAAGTATTCCAGTAGCTTCATAAAAAAGTAAAAAGGAACAGGTGATATTAGTTATAGTAATGTATTTTATTTAACTGGAAATATCCAAAATATTATCATTTTAATATATAGTCAATGTGAAAACTATTAATATGACATTTTACATTTTTTTTTTTCTTATGAAGCCTTCAAAATCTGGCATGTATTTGTGCTTACAGCACATGTCACTTCAGGCTAGCCACATTCCAATTGAATAGCCACGTGTGGTTACTGGTTACTGTATAGAAAGTGAAGAGTGAATATTCCAGTAAACTACATTGCAAAGAAAAAGCTTAGAGTGGTCAACAGAGATTCTCAACCCAGGCTGCACACCCAAATGACTTGGAGGAATTTAACTATACCAGAAGAGTCTTATTTAGTTGGTTTGGGGTCAGTGTAGGCACCAGTATTTAAAAAAATCTCCCCCAGTGATTCTAATATGCAGCCAAATTGAGAATCACCAGGGCAAATGGAAGTACAACTAAATGTAGGACCCCCCTACATGTTTCCTTGGTGCAATGGTCTGAATGTTTATGTCCACCCCCAAAATTCTTATGTCAAAATCCTAACCGCAAAAGCAGGTGGAGTAGGAGGCGAAGGCTTTGGGAAGAGCTTAGGTCATGAATGCAGAGCCCTCACAAATGAGATTAGTGCCCTTATAAAAGATGCTGCAGAGCTGCCTAACCCTTCCACCCAGTGTGGACACCACGAGAAGGAGGCAGTCTGCAGTCCGGGAGTGGGCCTGCGCCAGAGCACACTCATGATGATGCCATGGTCTTGGACTTCTGGTATTTCAAACTGTAAAAAAATATGTGCGTGTGTGTGTGTGTGTGTGTTTTAACAAGCTCCAAGGTTTAAGTTTTACAGGAAACTGTGCTTTTTGAATGAGAAAAGAAAAAGAAGGAATGAACGTCAATTGCATTTTCGTTGAGACCCACAGAGTTGAAAGTTCTGAAAATGTCAAGGCCAACCCATTATTTTACAAACAAAGAAAGTGAAGACCAGAGGTGATAATATTTGGAAAATTTACAGGTAAAAATGACACCTAACCTATCCTTAAGACTACTTGCTGGTGCTGGGGGAGACTATGTTTATTGTTTCTAAACCACCAGTTTGTGGTATTTTGTGATATCACCCCGAACAAAGACACTTGGCAAAGGGAAAAAGAGACTAATACTAATACCAATAAGACATTGATAACTGTGAGAAAGACACCTTCAAAAAGATGACTTTATTTAATCCTTATTTAATCCTTATTACCCTGGGAGCAGATATTATTGCTATGTTATAGAAGGTGTAGTTGAAATGCAAACATCTTAAGCTGGCCGGCCAACCTCAGTAGTACTAAATCAACAGCATATACTATGTTGTAGATAAAGCAGCGAGTTCCAGAACTGCTCTTTGCATGGTCTCATCTTGCCCAGCTTGTCTCATTTAACTCTGATACAGTTGTCCTTTCATCTAGAACTGTGAGTACACTCTCCCTTACCTACCTGTTTGACTGAATGCAATTTCCTCAATTGTAAATAAAACTCAAGACAAATTTCACTAATAATAAGAAAATGCAGTCAATGGCTTCTTTCCACAGAAAATCTAGATAATTTTCCAAATGCTTGGTGGGGGATGGGGTGTGTGTGGTGGGGTGGGAGTTAGGGAGGAGTGGTGGTAAAAGATGATTAAAATAGGCTGACCATTTCCTCTTACTTTTCTGTTTTAAAGGGAACTTCCTCTGGGTCATCATTCATATTCATTTTGCTGAGTTGAAAAAGGTGTCCATTTGATTTCTGAGAAACTTCACGAGCTCTGACTTATGTAATGTAAAGTTCCTTTTCTTAGAACTTGCGAGGCACTTTGTGTGTGAGGACACAGGATAACCCACAGGCAGTGTGCCAGTGGGTTTTGAGAGCCTGGTGAAGGCGGGTGATGCAGGCCTCCAAGTGCAGCTTTGGAGGTCAGGGGCAGGGGTGGAGGGACGCCGGCTCGTTGGGGACCACTGTGCCATGCTCTTCCATAGGTTTATCATGAGCGCTCCTGAATTCAAACAGTTGTCTAGGGGTCTTCTGTAATTTTCTATTTAGAAAGTTTAGTACATTTAATATGTGGTTTGAATCTCAGGACTGAAGTGGCTTCAACTCTTATTTATTTCACATTCCTTGCTTCTCCTTACTAGTTTTAAGTCTAGGAAATGTCTATTCGAAGGTAAGAATTACAATTACATTCCAGTGTTTCAATTATAGTGTTTTTCCTGGCCCACTTTTCATGAACTTCAAAATCACTAAACAAAACAAAATAGGAATTTGAGTCTCTCATCGATCTTTCCTCAACTTCTCCTTTAACTACCTAATTATGTGTTATTCTTGTGTATAGGCTAGGAGCGTGGCCTTGCAATCCCATGCTGAGAACCTTAGCCCTGAAATACTGCCTTGTAAACTTCTATTTTTGAATGGCTGGATCTGAAAAAAATCCCATAAAAACACTGTTCAAACCCATACTGTGAATTCTTGAAATTTGGTGACTGCTGGTATGTCATCCATCCTTTATTCACTTATTAGCAGATGGTTTTATTATGAATCTGAGGACATGACAGGAAGGTAGAAATTTAGAAATTTTGAATGACATTCATATGGATGTTTGGCAAATTTATACTAGATTCAGGTCAATAAAAAAGAGAAGGCTTCCTATCGTGGACAGGTAGGAAGTAAGGTTGGATGGTTAGGTTTGGTTGAATTAAGTAAACCCATACAATTAGGCAAAGCAATCTGCTCCCCAAATTTTATTCTTGATAAGAAAAGGGCATTGTCGTTTTTTATTTGTTGATTTATGGAACTGAATTTGTGTCATGCGCCAAGGGTTGCATGGTGGCAGTGGTGGGCAGAGGGCACTTGAGCTGCCCTCAACATGATCAGGTCTCACCTCAAGTCGCTCTGAATAACAGGTGCAAACCATGGACTTGCTATCCAAGTCCCCTAGGTCCCTTATGGCCAGGCTAGATTTTCTCTCTTTATAATAAGATGCTCAGTGTGACTTGTCCTGAGGTCTCTCTGTTTCATTCAGCTGAGGCCTCAAAAGCTGAGGAGGACGTGATAAATGTCAACTATCTTCCACTCTAAAGCTACACACAAGAGTACCTATCGCATGACAGGAGGTTGTGAGTCCAGCATCGCTCGTCACCTCCAGTCTTTACACAGAGGTGTCGTCTTGAGGACTGCTTAGGGACAGTGGTCAGAGTGCTGTACATCCTCTACCATCTCGGGCAGTGAGGAGGACTTGTGTCTCCTTCACCAAAGACAACTGGAGGAGGGAGCTTAAGAGAAACAACCAGAGAACTTGTCATGTCTTCTGGAGTTTGAAGAACACTCTGTAAAGGTGCATGCTGGCTGGAGCTGGCAGAGAGAGGCCTGAGCTTCCGGCAAGAGGCACACCGCTGCCCCAGAGCAGAGCAGAGAGTCCTGACCTCAGGCACAGCAGGGACCCAACAAAGGGGGCCAAGGCTAGAGGAGCCTTAAAGGTGTCTTGCCCAGGAAGACTATTCGAAGGGGCAATTTGACCCCAAAGAGGGATGGTGCATTTCATTCAGGGTCAAGAAAGAGTTATTTCAAAGGGATGTAACAGAAAATACAAAGTTTCTGTTAGCATCTTATAGAAAATGATTATATAAAATGCAATTTCTAGTCATCCCAAAATAAAGAGACAATAAAAGTAAAAACATGGTTAATTTTGCAGAGTCCTCTGGCTTTACCTAAGTCCGCTGTCCCTAAGGAATTTTGGAGCTGTCACACTAATTGTATTGCACTGGAAGGTCATCTAGCAGAGAGAGAGAGATAGATAGATAGAGAGAGAGAGAGAGAGAGAGAGAGAGAGAGAGAGAGAGGGAGAGGGAGAGAGGTCAGAGGAGCTGGACTAGAGGACTCTTGCCTTTCTTTTGGCCTTTTCCTTTACTTCTCCCCCCACCAGAAGTCCTTGCATGAGCTCTCATACTGAGCCCCTGCCTACTCCGTCGCTGCACTTATAAAAATCATTCTTAGTTATCTGACTGTGACTCATCTCCTGAATTAGATGCCTAGCTCTAACATGTCATGGATTCATATTTGCTTTCACAGCACCTAGGACAGCTCCTGGCCTACTGTATTTGTTCCAGAGATGCTTCTTGTGAGGGTGAGTGAGTCTCAGTTCTGCTAGTAGGTTTTTGGAAGCTGGGGTCTTCTTTGACAATTTGCTTTATTTGGGCTACAGTTTTCTCAGTTGTAGAAAGGTTGGTCTCAATGACTAAGTTTCTTCCAAACTACAAATCTCTGATGCAGCAAGTGTAAGAAAAGAAGAATCAAATAACAGAAAGAATCAAAGATGATGTTAATGGTTGCCGACTTGAAAGATCATAGGAACATCATGGTACCAACAGAAACTATTTCAGTTAGGAGCAATAATTAGAACATTGAGAAGAACTTCTTTGAAACATGTTTATCTGAGATAAAAGAAACATATCCATTGAAAGACCAGCCTGTTTGTCAGGTTTAAGTTGGAAATTTGGGGGTTATTCCTATACGAGTGATAGAAGGTTGATAATAAAGGGGATTTAAAGAGAATAAAGCAAAGCAGGAAGGACGGATTGAGGGTAAACAGAATTGGTAGGTGGGAGAGGAAGGGTTCTTCTAGAAGGATAAGGCTAACACGAGGAGATTGGAGGAAGCACTGTCCTGTAGGAACCTAAAGAAAAAAATAACCACAGGGATGTTTTGTAGAAATGAAACATTTTTTGATACTGACAGTTCAAAGTAAAACATCGAAGCATAATTTGGACAGATCTACGACGTCTCATCAACCCTCACGAAGCAGTGTCCACTATTTTACCATTATTGTCCCACGAAGGGCTGTCAAAGTGTCTCGTTTTACTGTCACGGTAAACACCCACAAGACAGAAAGCTCCAAACCGAACTGGAAAAGAATTAAGTTCTATTTTAAATTTGTAATTACTGCGACAAGAGACGCGTTCATTATTTCAGGGAGATTTTTAGTGGATTACTTTTGGAGCAGGCCAGAAAGCGCTCAAACAGTTAATCAGTTCTTGCCCACACCAAAGACACATTCATTCTTCCTGCAAATATCTATCTGATGTCATGTGTCATGTACATAGGACTACGTCTAGTTCTTTAAAGAAAAACAAAAATCATTAGTTTTCAGCAACCAGCATGTGGATGTGCTGCAACAGGACCTTGGAAGAGAATCGGGAATTTAGTCGTTCAACTTCAAGTCCAACAAGTGAAGGCTTAGAACCGGCCAAACCGGATGATCTAGTGCAGGGGATGGGATAATCAAAAGCTTTGGAAAGAAAACCAGTATGGAGAAGGAATCTTCTTAAATAATCTAAAAAGGCACTTATTGGGTATTAACAAAATTTGTTCCTTTGTTTTGGTCTCGGGGTCAATGGGCCTCTATGGGATGTCCACTAACTTTATAGGAATCCACAGAAGTGCCGATGGGCGAACACACCCCAATATTTCTTTTCCTTATCTCCAGAAAGGGAGAAAGTAGGTCCATGGAACCCTCCGGGCGGAGGGAGGAAATGATGGTCTGTATTCAAAAACCTCTTTGTATAGATTATGAACTGCAATACCAAGAACGGTCTGAAAATTTCCGAGAATGCTGGGTGTGAGAGAGCTGGACCGTATCAAAGAACGCATCCAGGGGACACATTTTCAAAAGAAAAA
Organism: Pteropus vampyrus; assembly: GCF_000151845.1. Classification (NCBI taxonomy): domain Eukaryota; kingdom Metazoa; phylum Chordata; class Mammalia; order Chiroptera; family Pteropodidae; genus Pteropus; species Pteropus vampyrus. The sequence continues at coordinate 4,524,411 of NW_011888859.1, read as the reverse complement.
AATTGCCAGCAAAGAACACTGTAGACAATCAACATCAAAACAGGGCTGGGATAATCACAGCTAAAGGAACAAAAGTTAACCACTCGCCCTGCAGCTCAGCTGGCCTATTATACCTCTGAATACCCAGGCTTACAATACCTCCCCCTCCTTCCAATTTCAGAGGTGTCAGACAGGAGACACAGTGCCAGCGAAAAACCTTCCACCGAGCTCTTGTTAGCTAACCGCGGTGTTTTGTTCCGCGGTTGCATGTCTGCACAGGCCGTCATTCTGTCAGTCATAATTACCACCTGTTCGCTGGCTCCCTTCAGGTTCCATCACCTCTGCAGCATTAAGCAGCCAGCGGCAGGAAGCAGTGTCGATTGCCCGGGAGCAGCGACTGCCAGGCTCTGGGTTTCAGAGTATAATTGCTGCCTATGCACAAATAGCCCTGGCCTCTTCCCCTGCATCCCCCTCCTGGATCGGAAGGAAAAGCCCCAGCTGCACGTTCTAAGAGTAACTCGCACTCTCTGGGCAGAGCAGATCAGAGGCATGTCAAATGTCATTTTCATGCCACGAGTCAGATCTGAACTCTCGCACAAACATGTCGTTTTGTTAAAAAAAAGGTTCAATTTAAAAAATCTGTAGAGACCACATCTTTTTGCCCCTGTTATTTAGTGCTCAGCACCTCAGAGATTGTTTTTGTTTATAATCTTATCATCCTCTGAAGTTTTTTTTCTTAGAGGGTTTCTTAAGAACGATGTTCGGATTCCATATTTGCAACTTTTCCCACTCATTCTATTATCCGATGAACAAATAATTAAAACACTAGTTAACATTAATTGAGCACTTAGTGTGTGGCGGGCATCGTTTTAACATTCTGTGTTAAATGCCCAATTCATTTTTCACAATGCCCCCGTCAGGTAGGTACCATTTTGATTCCTTCTTATGGATGCAAATATTAAGGCATAGGATGGTTAAGTTCTAACAGTTCCTTAACTATGCCATTATTTTTTCTTGCCTCCAAACCTTTGCACGTGGTGTGTCCATAATGTCAACACTTCTTCTCATTAAGCTAATTTCTGCATATGCTAACAATGCATCTCAAATATCAATTGCTTGGGAAAGATTTTCCTGACCTTCTTTCCCCAGTCTGAATTAAATACTCCCATGAACTTGGTGTATATCACCTGGGTAACATTTATGCTACTGTAATTATTGGTTGTTGTGTCTGTTACTTCCTTACAATCAGTGACTAGAAATATCCCAAAGAAGTTAGTTCCCTGAGTCAACTTTCCTCTGACTCAGGACTAGTTTAACATTTATAAAATTATTAGCAAGGGAAAATGGTGGAAATTATAGCATTAAAAAAAACACAACATTTTTTTCTCTTAAATTTGCTAAAATATCAGGTTTTCAGTAATGACTGAAAACACATAAAAGTGATCTTCTGAGGTATGGACATGGGAACCCCAATGACAATAAAATAAACAATTCACTAGTCATATCGAGAGCATGAAGCAAATTAACAAGAGATGGACTCCCCCCTGCTCATCGGAGTTCTTAATAACAGGGTCAACTGAAATAACCTAGAGAAGCTTTAATACCATGCCTATGCCTCAGGGCCCACGCTTGCCAATTAAATCATAATTTTAATCTGAGCAGGACTCGGGCATCAGGATTCTTTGAAAAACAGCCAGATGATGCAGCCGGGTCAGTGGCGGGATTAACAGCATAGTCAAGAATGTTCGGATCAGAGGTACTTCAGAAATCCTCATGTTCTGCAAAGACAGTACATCATTCAGACAGACCAGCATTTCCCAAAGATGTTCCCCAAGGTGCTAATTCCTCCAGATGCTCTGAAGTCAGGATTCTGATTGATATGTGATCGATATGTTTGAGAAACGCCGCTACTGCGGACGCCCATCTTTGAGACTTACATGTGTAGTGCATATTAATGTTTCTGAGAAGAACCATGACCAAGAGAACTGTCAACTTGGTTTCATCCTCTATGGAAACCATTTTTGATTTTTATAGCATCTACTAACATCGTATGGAGCTCCAGAAGCAATGACTCAAGGTAAGGAGGATAGGTACTAGAACCCCATGCAAGGCAGCTTGTGGCTGAGGCTCATCTCTATCATGTATGATGGAGTGGGAGGACCTAGACTTTGAAATCCCAGTTCTGATACTTCAGTGTTAAAATGATGGGCGTGATGGGCTGATGGAAGTGGACCACTGTTGATGTGAGTGAATCAGGATGCTTTGACCCTTTGTTCTACGATTTCTTAGTTTATTTGGTCATAAGACCTTCAACAGGTCACAGAAACATTCTTGATAGAAACCTTCTATTCCTCATATTCAGAAGAACAAAAAAACTTTGGCATTGGCTTGGGGCCCAGATAGAATTTGGACTTGGACATTTACTTGCTCTGGTCATTGAAAAGTGAGTGAAAGCGACATACATTGAGCCCAAGCAGAAGCCTTCAATGTACTTATTTGTTTTGTCTCTGTCTCCTTGCTCCTCCCTCTGCCCTGAGAATAGCATGTCCAGGTAGCAGGCGCTACTGCAGCCAGGGCTCCAGAATGAGTAGACACATGGGCATGAGACCAGCCAAGCCCAGTTCAGTCCTCGTGTAGCCTGAGAAAAAGTAAATGTTTGTAATTGAAAACCAGGAAGATGCTAGTAGCTTATTACAACTAAATGCAATATATAAATCTTATTTGGCTTCTGATTCCAAAAACAAACAAACAAAAAAACAAACAAACAACCGTAAATATCTGACATAATCAGAGAAATTTGTATATTGACCTTAAGAAATTTGTGACATTTTTCAGATGTAATAGAAATATTTTGCTTGTGCTTAAATAAAATACCTTTATCTTAGTGATCCACACTAAAATACTTTTGCATGAAGTGATATAATATGGGAAAAGAGTAGTGGGTGGAGTTATTAATGAAGCAAGAACATCCAGAAATTGATAATCGTTGAAGCTGGGTAATGGGCAATTAAGCGTTCACTGTATTATTTTAATTTTTTATATGTTGGAAATTTCCTACAATAAAGTTAGAAAATCAATATTCACAAAAACTATTCTCTATAGGTTGAAAATTCATGGAGTTTCTTGTTAGAATTATAACAATTTTCTAATTTTATAGCATTCCCAATGAGCCAGCTCCTCCATAAAAGATTCAGCCAGAGATATCTAATAATTTCCACCATATAATTATTATCACTATTTATCTCAGTGGAAATTGATGAATATTTGGAGTTAGAATCCTGAGAAAGAGAAAGGAAGATCTAGAGAACTCAAAGCATAATGATCCTTTTTGAATATTGACACACTTACATGTTTTTCCAGACATAGATTTTGTGTAGGCGAAAGCTATTTGATTGTAAAAGATCCGGTTTCTCCAAATTTTTCAGAGGTAAAAACTTCATTAATTAACATCAAGGAAAATGGAGCATCTGTTACTTTTTTGTCAACAGATTTTAATAATATTGAACATTGCTAATTGGATAGAACTGAAATATAGCTCTTTGTGTGTTAAATTAAGATAGTTTCTTCTGCTATTTTTTTTCCCACGAAATTTTATTTAAACCATGGCAACTCTTCAGAGTTTTCTTCAACCACTTAAGTTAAAGTGATTTTGAATACCTATGATAAAAAGGATTCATGACAGAAAATGCTGTCATTATTGCTGTTGTGATAGTTACTGTGACCTGGAAGGAGAAGAAAAGCCATCGAACTTGCTAATGTTTCAGCTCAAGAGTTTTCCTGAATGTTTCTGAAGTTGGAAGATGAAACGGGGCACACTTAATAGCCTGAGGAGAAGCTCCAAACGCAGCACTGGTTAAAGACCAAATGAAAGATCTGGTGGAAATGGTAGAGAGTGGATGTATTTGTTTACAATCTTTAAACACCGACTGTTATTACAAACAGATGGTAAATTAACTAGGAATAGCTGGAGGTAAACTTTGGGCCCAATTTAACCTCCGCTCTAATTAATGAATAGAAATCAGAGGTGTCATTAAATTACTCAGAATCTAGTTTAGAAAGAAATGGAAATAAAGATAAAAATGGAATTGGGCGGCTTGGAGTTCAAATCTGGACCTTACTGATTTTTAGCTGTGTGGCTTTGGACAAGGCGCTCAACCTCCCTGAGCGTCAGCTTCTTTGCGTGATGGCGATAATAAGACTTACCACGTAGGATTGTAGGGAGGGTAAATTTTATCACAGTTGTCCAATCCTCTCGCTCCTCTACCTTCTCTCTGTAATATCAGAGAGATATTAGGCTTCCAAATTTTGGGGTTTTCAAACACTGGCATTTCCATTAAATTCTCTTTGGTGCTGTTAGTTTCAGTCCTGGGTCACGTCGAGAGTCCATGTCATGTGCCATGTGTGGCCAGGCTCTGCAGGGAAACTCCTATCAGTGGCTTAGCTTGTTTCTGAGAAACTAGAGCTGAGAATGTTACTCAGCCTCAGCAGATTCTGAAAACCCTCACCTTGGGTGATTTATTCATTTCCCCAAAATCCAGTCACAGAAACTAGACTATGAAGGGAAGCATGACTCAGGTACAACACAGCAGCTCGGAGGCCCTGCCATCTCAGCAGGACCGTTTCTCCCAGGAGAAAATGACTCCAGTCCATCATATACAGTCATGCAAGTTGTGCACTGCACAAGTCGGAGGGCACACTCGACGTGAATGGTACCCCCAGGTGTCAGCCCTGCGTAGTCCAAGGAATTGGTTGTATGCTGTGGCCCTGAATTTGTGATTTCTTTCCTGGCTTAAAGTTCCCAATGCCTTTTCTTTTTCTTATTTTTCCAAATGTATTGAGGTATAATTGATCAATAAAAATTATATACACTTAAGGTGTACAACACGATGGTTTGATATACATATATATCGTGAAATAATTACCACGGTCAAGCACATTAACTCATCATCACATCAAATAGCTACCATTTTGGGGAGGGTATGATGAGAACTTTTAAAATATACTCTCAGCAAATTTCAAATATGCAATTCAGTACTGCTAACGATAGTCACCATGCTGTGTATTAAATCCCCAGAACTTATTTACCTTATAATTGAAAGTTTGTGCTTTTTGACCAATATCTCACCATTTTCCCCACCCTCTCCAATAGTCCCTTGTAAACACTGTTCTTGTCTCTGATGCAAAGAGTTAAACTTTTTTAGATTCTCCATATAAGTGAGCTGATACAGTATTTGTCTTTCTCAATCTGGCTTATTTCACTGAGCATAATGTCCTCAGGTTAACCATGCTGTCACAAATGGCAGGATTTTCTTCTCTTTATGACTGAATAATATATACATATACATATATACACACACATGTGCATATATCTACATATAACATGTACATATATACATATCACATTTCCTTATCCATTCATGTAGCAACAAACACTTAAGTCGTTTCCATATCTTGACTGTTGTGAACCCAATGGGGAAAGGATAGTCTCTTCAATAAGTGGTGCTGGAAAAACTGAATATCACCATGCAAAAGAATGAAATTCGACTCTTTTCTTATACCGTGTGAAAAAGTAAAATTAAAATAGATTAAAGGTCGAAATGTAAGACTTGAAATGGTAAAACTATAAAAGTCCTAGGAGAAAACATAAGGGAGAAGCTTCTCAGCAATGATTCTTTTTTTTTTTTTTGGCTAGGACACCAAAACCACAGGCAAAAAAAGCAAAATAAACAAGTGGGACTATATCAAATAAAAAGCTTCCGCAAAGCAAAGGAAATCATCAACAAAACGAAAAGGCAACTTATGGAATGGGAGAAAATATTTTCCAACCACATATCTAATAAGGGATTGATATTCAAAATATATAAGGAATTCATGCAGCTCAATAGCAAAGAGGCAAATAACCCAATTAAAAAAAAAAATAGGCAGAGGACCTGACGACATTTCTCCAAAGAAGACATACAACTGGCCAACAATTACATGAAAAAGGTGCTCAATATTACTAATCACCAGGGAAAAGCAAATGAAAACCATGAGGTCACACGGCTCGACAAATAGAGAATTCTATTCTCTCCACCTCTTTTACTGGGTGACTTTATGTAGTGCCAAATCGTACAGTGTGTGAGACAGTTGTCAAATGAGGACCTCATGAGGACCTCTCAAGGTCCAGAAATGTTTATTAATTCGTTTGTCCCGGGGAATCAAAACTCAAAATGTCTGTCTCCAAATTTTACTCACTTTCCTAAAATCAAATTCACCTTAATAATTTTTAAGTGGCAGAAATATGACAGAACGCAAGAAATTGTGGATTGGTAATTCAGGGACGGAGCATGGATGAATTGCTTTCAAATTATGAACTCCATGTCTAAGAATATGATTTTGAAGCAATTAAATTATCATCACTTCTTGTGGTCATATCGTGAATACTGAAAAAATGTCTAGCTCGCAAACTTGATACTTCTTTCCCCTCAGTGTTGAGTAACCTTATCTATAAAACAGGGCGCAGTTTTGCATTATTACAAGAGTTATACAAAAATACACTGGGGTGCAATAAGTACTGTAATATTTGTGAAAATGACCCCTGTCTTATGGAGATTTCCAATTGCATACGTTCTGTAATTGTGTTTTCAGATGCTAATTGCGTGAAGCACTTGTCACTGCATTGAGGTGTGTGGACAACTGTGTATCCTGACCTCTTGTGTCTTTTCAGTCCCAGAATACGCACAGTCATAATAATTATTCTAAAATGTCTGTCAGCTAACAAGTCTGATATTCTTTCCACATAATAACTGCTAATTTATTTTTTTCTGCCTTCCCTCTGAGACAAACAATTCTATTTATTTTATAGGGAAACTGAGATTTGGAGTGATCAGAAGTCATACACTGCCGTGACAGCGGTGATGGGGATGATAGTGAAGAATACTGCTGACGTGGTCCTTGGTGCATATAACTAATATGTACGTACGTGTTCTCTTCCTTGTGTGGTAGGATTATTTTTTTCACAGATGAAGAAATAGAGGCTCAGGAAGCTTGAGTCCATCCACTCATTTATTCACTCACTCGATAAGTGCTTAGCGAGAGCCCACTACACGCCAGGGACTATTCAAGGCTCTGAGAATATAGCTGTTGACGAAAGAGACAGACATGTCTGGCATGCAGCTTATATTCTCTTTACCTGCTGTATTTGTCAGCTCGGGCTGTCAAAAGAAAGTACAGACTGGGCAACTGAAACAACAGACATTTATTATCTCACACTTGTGGAGGCTGGAAGTACAAGATCAAGGTGTTGCAGTTCTGGTTTCTCCGAGGCTTTGTCTCCTTGACTTGCAGATGGCTGCCTTCTTGCTGTGTCTTCGCATGGTCATTCTTCTGTGCATGTGCATCCCTGTGGTCTCTGCATGTCCACATTACCTCTTCTTATAAGAACACCGCTCAGATTGCATTAGGGCCCACCCTGAGGGCCCCATTTAAACTTAGTTATATCTTTAAAGGCCCGATCTCCAAATACAGTCGCATTTAGAGTACTGGAGGTTAGGGCTTCAACATATGAATTTTGGGTGGACACACATCTCAAAACACCTGCCTAATGTGTCACACAGATAGTAGGTAGTAGAGTCAGGATTGATCTCTTTTTCTGATCTATTATCAGAACCCAGAACATGCTGCCTGTTTGTTATCTAGCAAGACCTGAAACACAGCTATTAGGATGCAAGGGGAATGAGTGTGTGGTTATACTGCCGTGTGTGTGTGTGTGTGTGTGTGTGGGGGGGGGGGGGGGGAGGGGGGTCGAACTGCTTACACAGAAGATTAAGGTTTGCTCTTTTAAAGCTGTGCTCCCCAGAACTTTACGATTTATTGCTTGGATCTTGCCAGTTATTCCTTCCCCCTGTTTATCTGTCAGCTCTTGGGCATTTTGGATTCTTCTAAATCTCTTTTGATGACTTTGAAATTCACACCATTTAAAAGTAGTAGCTTCAGCTATTCTTGAAACCAGAGCTTCTTCCTCCGTCATCAAGACTTCTTCTTAATAACTTCAAATATGATCCCCTCTACTCCAACCACTCAATGCTCATCAGTGGTTTAGCTTTTCAAACACATTAATAATAATATATTTTGTTTTTCTTTTTAGAGTCAGTTTTAAATGTGCATTTCTGCCTGGTATGCTACTATAAACAAGGCTATTAGCTGAATAATACTGTTTAAAAAATGTTTTAAGAGATCCTATTGCTTTTTTTAGTGCTTCTTCTTAAACACAGGCAGATATGTACAATCGAAATTTTCATTCTGTGCTTTTAGTACACCGACTGTGAAATAAATAAAAGACAGCTTTTGCATCTGGTAACCTTGAAGTTCTCAGAGTAATTTTATCTCTAAGTCTGAGTAAGTGAATGCTTTTAAGTGACTTAGGAGATAAGGGGGCGGGGAGATGTGGTGGGTAGGGAGTGAGCTTGGCTTTTACATGAAACAAGAATAGGACTTGAGGTCAAAACTCAAAGTAAAAGAAGTAAGCAGAAGTGAGGAGGGAGAATAAAAAGCAAAGTGGAATAATTTTATAATTTAAGATGCTCTTAATATAGCATTTCCGTATTGTACCATAAACAGAAACCTCTTATTTTTCTAACGCATTCAGTAGTAACACGGTGCTTTTCTTCTGGAAGGGGTGCAGGTGACTTCACACGTACCTTTTCTTTCCCATAAGTACCACCCCTGCATGCAGTGCAACCATCTCTAAGGTAGAACAGAACCACCATCTAATAGAAAATAATTGGATCCCTCCTTCAATGAGGAGTAGAAAGAAAGATACTTGGGATCCAACTGAAATAGTAAAGGCCTTTCTTCATGCAAATGGATCCTGGTCTAGCAGTTCACTAAATTTGTTATAACAGTAATTTAAAAAGTCCTTGGTCTTGTTTTAATAAAAACAAAATAAGGATCCAAAGCACCAAAGGCTCTAGTTCTCCTATAAAATGCACTTTCTTCATAGACCTAGCCATCTTGAGGCTTGAAGTTTTGTAGGGCAAATAATTCTGTGGTGAAAAAGTTTATATAGGATACATACAATGACCTCTTGCTGTGTAAATACTAAGCAGATGCGGGTGTAACTTCCTGAACGAAATAAGACTGGAAAGTTATGAGATAAGTGGGAGTCAACAAGTTTTTTTTTTTAAAAGTCAGGTAGTAAATATTTTAGGCTTTGTGGGTCATCCTACCTCAGTGACAAGCATTCATCTCTGCAGTCCAGGTACAAAAGCAACAGAGACAACATGAACAGTAAAGGTGTGACTGTGTTCCAACACAACTGTCATTTATGGACGCTAAAATTTGAATTGTGCCAAATTTTCATGTGTCACAAAATAGTCTTCTGATTTTTCCAAACCATGTAAAAATGTAAAATAAAACAGGAGGTACACTGTTATTTGCTGACCCCTGGACAAAAGCTTGTGTGGCATCAGTATTTGAATGATGCTATTTAGGGATATGCCACATAATTGATTTGACTTGGGGGATTAAGGTAATAATATCAACATCATGGAAATATGAAACAATTGAGTTATTGTTAGGATCTTGATTTTCTGCAACAAGTAGGCCAAATCTGCAAAACTGCCTAGTTCTCTTAGATTTTAAGAGAATCTGTTAGGAATGTAATTTTTTTTTTAAATTAAGTTTGTTGGGATAACATTGGTTAATACGATTATATAATTTTCAGGTGTACATTATAATTTGACATCTGTATATTGTATTGTGTTTACCACCCAAAGTCTACTTTTCTTCAGCTACCATATATTTGACCCCCTTTACCACATATACCTTCCCCTCCTCCCCCACCTCTTACCCTTTGGTAACCACTGTAATTTTTTTAATGGTCAAAACTTTCATATCTTACTTCTTTCTCTACACTTCCTCCCGTTAAAGAAGAATACCTCCTAGCCTGGTCCCAGCTCTTCTCCGATGTTGAATTAAAAGGAACGTAGGGCCACAGAGGCCCAAAGAGTGGACAAAGGGCTCAGCTGGAGAAACTAGGCTGATTTCCTTATTAAACTTGGAGGATATGAGAAGACAGGGAGAATATCATTGTGGTTGGGACTGTGGGGTCAATTTGGATTTTAGGATGTGAGAAGCTCTGTGGAAGAGAATTGAGGGGAAAAGGAAAGGATTTTGAGTAGTGTTGTATATTATTCATTGGTTCTCTTTTGATGTTTTTCTGGAAACATAAGTAAATATTAGAGTTCTCCTTTAATGTTTACTCTTTGGCTACTGAGCAATGTGTCTTTGTTAAGTTTCCACACAGAGACCAGGCATGCGAGGGCCCAGGATTTATTTGTTATATAGCTGTCTAAAATATCATAAAAAATAACGCCGCGTGCACAAAGCAACATATTTTATTTTTACTTACTCTTTTCTAGATATCTTGGAATTACTAAATATTTCATGGACCTTGACAAAGACTTGCAACACTCACAAGGGCTGTAGTTGCCAAAAAAAAAAAAATAAGTTAATTAGAATTTCAGCTTTGAACTTTGATGGTAAGGATTGTTCACCACCTTTGCGTCTCCTGAGAGGAAGCTGTGAGTCTTCGCGCTGGTTCACAGGTGCACGAGTTCAGAGATCCGAGTTGGATTCCTCACTTGAGTAGCGTGTGCTCTAACAGACCTAAGAACAACATTAAGAAAATTATTAATTTTAAAAGGCAATTGCTTCTTTATAAATTAAGAAGTATCTATTCAATTGTAACCCATGATTCTTATCCAAGGAGGACTTACGGTCTACATAGCTCAGATAATGCGAAAAGGTGGAGGGCATAATCTAAAAATGAAGGTGACATACCATCCTGGGTCATAAACATAAAAATCTGCAGATATACAAGGTACTGTAAATTGTTTAGAGCAGCTGGCAAAACTTCCATTAGAAATGTTATTTGAAACACAGAAAAATAATAATCTGTGGGATGAATGAAGAATGAATGAATGTAATGGCCCCTATGGTTTAGGATACACATAAAAAATAGAGTTGCTTTTGTTAAGAGATTTGGTTTCTTACGTTTCTTGACTGTGACTGACCATCCACATGCTTGTGAACCCTGATAGGATCAGAGCACAAAAATAACTCTTTGGAGTGTAATTAAGTTTATAATGATTTAATAACTCAAGGACAACATCTAAAGGAATGAAATTGATTTGCTCAATTTTTTCAAACCTCAGGTGGCAATCAAATTATCACCAAATCTTCACCAATAAGAGCAAAGAATGGTTCTGAATAATAAAATACTTTGCAAATACATGAAACTCTCCCCCCTCCAAACTCTACACATCTCTGTTCATTCCTTACCCTTTTAGATATAAAAAGATTTTGATCAAGATGTTCTATATTCATACCTGTACAGGTTTGCTCATCCCTCTACTAGCTGATGTCACTGTAGGTACAGTTGCCTACAATAGTAGAGTTAAGGTTTTGCATAACTCGCTTAAACAGCACCAGGGAGTGCAATATATTCTGTTATTTACTCTTTGAATATGCTGAGGTTTCAGTTATAAATTGTGCAAGGCAAATTCATCTTCAGTTCATATAATGAAACTTCATATATATCACAGAAAACTAGTGATGTGCTGAATGAGTCATTCATATTCTATTTAAATTTTAAGTACACACCATATCTGAAAATTTTTATTCTCATATGTCTCAGGATATTCCTTACTTTTGTTTTCTCTAGCTCCCTAGATGAATAATTGCCCATTGATGAATAATTGCCATCAATAGGCCAAAGATTGAGTCTATCATGGCAAGGGAGATTACTGATTCCATCATGTGACTGGATCTTAGTGCCAACAGACTCAGTAACTGATATGGTGGGGCTGACCTACATGTTTCTGTAACCTGAATCTTCACTCTGTTCGCTAAGTTGCCTGATACTTGTGTTCTTTCCTGAGACTGGAGACTTGTTCTGAATTCAGGTTCTGTTTGGTAGGGCCCTGAAACCTTGTGAGAAGAAGATAGAGCACCATCTTTCAATACTGAAAAAAATGAGGACATAAAATGCTGTACCCATCGGAAATGTCTTTCATAAACAAAAGCAAAATAAAGGCTTTATCACACAGGCAAAAGCTGAAAGAATTAATTACAAACAGAACAGCATAAAAATTGTAAAAAGGTAGTCTTTTAGGTAGAAGAATAATAACAGATGGATATATGGATCCATACAATGGAATGAAGAGCACCAGAAAAACTAACTACAGGGGTAAATATATCAACTTCTTTCTTATTATGTAAACCTCTTTAAAAGATAATTTAAGGTTTAAACAAAACAATAACAATGTATATAAAAATGAAATGTTTGACAATATGAGCATAAAGACCATAATGGGAGAAATGAGAGTTTATGATTATAAGGTTTTTATAATATCTATGAATTAATATAATGTTACTTTAAGGTGGACAGTGATAAGGTGGAAACGTATAGTGAAACTCTACAACCACCATGAAAATAACAATTATTCATAGCTCATGAGCCAAGAAAAGAGATAAAACCAAATCATAAAAACAATCAATTTAAAAAGAGGGAGAATAAAGAATAAATGGAACAAATAGAAAACAAAGAGAGAGTTGATAAACTGAAACCTAATATGATAATCATATTAAATGTCAATGATCTAAATACCACACAGAGACGGTCAGATTAAATACAAAAGCAAGACCTAACTCTATGCTGCTCGTAAGAAACATACTTTAAATATGAGGACAAAAATAGATTAAAAGGAAAAGGATAGAATACAATATATCCTACTAACACCAATTAAAAGGTATCTGGAGTGACTATATTATTATCAGACAGAACATGTTTCAGAGCAAAGAATATTACCAGGGTCAAAGAAGATCACTTCATAATAAGAAAAGAGTCAATTTATCAAGAAGACCTAAAGTTCTAAGTGTATATGCACTCAATAACAGAACTTTAGAATACATGAAGAAAAAACGATAGAACTATGAGGAAAATAGACAAATCCATAATTACAGTCAGAAATTTCGATATACTTTTTTCAATAAATAATAGAATAAGTAGATAGAAAATAAATAAGGACATAGAAGGCTTAAACGCTATCAACCAACTCACCGTCTTGACTGTGGTGATGGTTTCATAGTTAAATACATGTATCAAGCTCTATAGAATTTTAATTTTTTGTTCACTGTTGTCAATTGTTCTTAACTTCCTACAAAAAATTATACCACTGCAATCTTCCTAACATTGCAATTGTAACTCGTTTTATCATTTATCAAAACCTTCGAGAGCACTAGGCTGCGTGTTGGGAACAGGAAATTGATATGAATCAAAGCTGGTTTAGCCTTCATTTAGCTTTCAGTTTGGAAAATCATAAAGAAGCAACTTCTATGTAGGGCCTGGTCATCTACAAAATATTAATTTTCACATTATCTCACTTGAGAATGATAGTTATTTTTAATCTAAGGTATTAATTATATTTCAAAGGTATACATACATAGAAATAAAATGGGGATTTGACTGTACATGCAATTGTGGGAGCAGCTTTCGCAGTCTATTTGAGGATGTTGTTTTTATATCCAGTGCAGGAGCTAGAAGTCCCCAGTTTATGTATTCAGGAGGAGAAGGTGAACCTGGACAGGAAATGGGGACAGACTGGAGCCTGGGATGGTGTCTCGCCATCTCCAAGACTGTAACTTCAAAGATGGGTGTTCCTCAGGATGGAGCAGAACCGGAAAGCCGGAAGTCAGCCCCATGCTGACTCATTAAGGCAGAACATAAGTGACAACATACGTAAGTTGTGATACCGTCTCAAGCTCTGTTTTGACCTTTCAAGAGTTAAAAGCAAGTTGGTTGCTGCTTCACCTCCACCTTCCCAGTCTTGAGCAAAATGTCTTTTGTGGACCAGGAAGGGAATTCTAGGA
>NW_011888859.1:4493508-4510471 GCF_000151845.1 Pteropus vampyrus | reverse complement strand
AAACTGAAACCTAATATGATAATCATATTAAATGTCAATGATCTAAATACCACACAGAGACAGTCAGATTAAATACAAAAGCAAGACCTAACTCTATGCTGCTCGTAAGAAACATACTTTAAATATGAGGACAAAAATAGATTAAAAGGAAAAGGATAGAATACAATATATCCTACTAACACCAATTAAAGGGTATCTGGAGTGACTATATTATTATCAGACAGAACATGTTTCAGGGCAAAGAATATTACCAGGGTCAAAGAAGATCACTTCATAATAAGAAAAGAGTCAATTTATCAAGAAGACCTAAAGTTCTAAGTGTATATGCACTCAATAACAGAACTTTAGAATACATGAAGAAAAAAGGATAGAACTATGAGGAAAATAGACAAATCCATAATTACAGTCAGAAATTTCGATATACTTTTTTCAATAAATAATAGAATAAGTAGATAGAAAATAAATAAGGACATAGAAGGCTTAAACGCTATCAACCAACTCACCGTCTTGACTGTGGTGATGGTTTCATAGTTAAATACATGTATCAAGCTCTATAGAATTTTAATTTTTTGTTCACTGTTGTCAATTGTTCTTAACTTCCTACAAAAAATTATACCACTGCAATCTTCCTAACATTGCAATTGTAACTCGTTTTATCATTTATCAAAACCTTCGAGAGCACTAGGCTGCGTGTTGGGAACAGGAAATTGATATGAATCAAAGCTGGTTTAGCCTTCATTTAGCTTTCAGTTTGGAAAATCATAAAGAAGCAACTTCTATGTAGGGCCTGGTCATCTACAAAATATTAATTTTCACATTATCTCACTTGAGAATGATAGTTATTTTTAATCTAAGGTATTAATTATATTTCAAAGGTATACATACATAGAAATAAAATGGGGATTTGACTGTACATGCAATTGTGGGAGCAGCTTTCGCAGTCTATTTGAGGATGTTGTTTTTATATCCAGTGCAGGAGCTAGAAGTCCCCAGTTTATGTATTCAGGAGGAGAAGGTGAACCTGGACAGGAAATGGGGACAGACTGGAGCCTGGGATGGTGTCTCGCCATCTCCAAGACTGTAACTTCAAAGATGGGTGTTCCTCAGGATGGAGCAGAACCGGAAAGCCGGAAGTCAGCCCCATGCTGACTCATTAAGGCAGAACATAAGTGACAACATACGTAAGTTGTGATACCGTCTCAAGCTCTGTTTTGACCTTTCAAGAGTTAAAAGCAAGTTGGTTGCTGCTTCACCTCCACCTTCCCAGTCTTGAGCAAAATGTCTTTTGTGGACCAGGAAGGGAATTCTAGGATATGTAGTTCAGATTAGCGGTACTGATGCAATGCAAATCACATAAACACATGTATGTGTGTATGTACGTATATGGATATATACACACAAAAATGCACAGGTGCATATATGTACATATATGTGTGTGTGTATGATTTAGGTTGCATCAGTATAGCTAATCTGTCCTAGAATTTCCTTCCTGGTCCACGAGAGACCATTTCGCGTGTGTATACACAAAACTGTAACTACATATATATGTAGTATATATCAGACATGTAGTTACCCACTTAAAACTTTTGGAGAAGCTGCTCCCAACGAAGAATAACGACCATTACTGAGCACACGCAATGTTCCAAGCTCTGTGCTGATTGCTTTGCATACATTATATAGTCTTATCCTTAAATAATTCTATGAACAGGCATTATTGTCACCATTTTATTAGATAAGGAAAGTGAGGGCAGAGAGGCTAAGTGACTTGTCCAAGAGTAAATGTTCGTAGGAGGTGGAGAAAGCCTTTCAACTCCAAAACCTATATCCTCAACACATGCTTGCAACTTACACGGCAGTTTAGTAAGGTGAAAATAAAAAACGAAACTAAAAAATATAAATAGTAAATTGCCAGAACATATTTAAATAACCAACTAAAGAATTTTTAAAACATGGCAATGTTAAACAATTCGAAAATCCTCCAAGACAAATAACTGCTCAAATCACATTTTAAAGATTTCAATCTCATCTGTGCAGGACTCTCTTTAATTTGCACTGAGTATACACACTCCTAAAATATAGGACAACAGCATGAGAATGTTTACTGACTTCCATTAAAAAAAAAAGAATCGGAATAGCCATGTGGATCAGAGAGGCTGGTGGGTGCAAGAGCGGGGAGGAGGGAGTTGACGGAGGGAAAAACTCTAGAGAATGAGAGACGAAGGTGCCGCACAGAGAAGGCCTGAAGCTGAGGGAAAGATATGCAAATGCTCATCGACTCTGTAATGAAAAATCTCCTTATTAAACTGAGCTTTATCTGGGAACAGCCTTCCTTTTAGGAACATATCCAAGCAGAGATAAAGGCATCCTACCATACTCATTATAACTGTGCGTGGTCCCGATGCAATCAGACTTGTGTAATTTGCATATGGAGCAGTTTAATCCAGCTCATCCTGTCTTGCACCTATTGTTGATCATGCCTAGGCTTCTGTCCCTGTCCCCCTCTCCTCCACTCACCCTTTGATTTAAGCAGATAAATGAATAGACATAAGGACATCAACATCTCTGTGAATGATCGTCAGCCTTGTACATTCAGACTGTCCCTAGGTTTGCTGATTAGGGCTTGGTTAGCATTCCATATGCTTTTGATAGTGTCCATCTCTGCTGATTTAGAAGAAAAGGCTCTGTCCAGGCAGATCAAGATGACAGAAAAACATGAACATACATTGTGGACCTCAGTCTCTATAAGTCTTTACCCATAATTAGTAAGATGGGCACTCTCACCTTACATATTGGATGGGACCTGCTTTTAATGAAGTATCTTTGAGTTGGTATGCAAGATTTGACTGCATAAGGAGGCTTTTAGAATAGATGAAAACTTAGTAATTACATCTTGGCAGTGAGTAAGTAACATGCAGTTTTGGAGATAGTTGCAATTTGATATTTAACATGTTGGTCTCTGATGAGTAAGTGAAAAACTATTCAAACTCTTTCCTTTAGTCAGTTATATTGCTTCCCATTATTTATATGAAGGGGATAAGCCATGGAAAATAGGAAAAGGAAGCAGTGTAATGTTCCCTCTAACTCCTATCAACTTTGACCTCATTCCCCAAATCCCAGTGATGTTTTCTCTCTATCTTTCATCCTTGCTGTCACACACTCTCACAGAGTTGGAGGGAGGGAAGGAATATAAGAAAGAAGATGGTGAAAAATTTTCTGTGGAGTAAATTGCATTCACTCATAAATGGTGGAGACCAGTTCTCAGGGGCTACAAAAAGGTCTTAATCATACCGTTCCCATAATGGGATAAAATTATGTTCTTGCTTGAAAGTGAAGATTCTGCCCTCAAGAGAAATGGCAGGAAAGGTGTAAGTATTAAGTGTAGAAGTGTGAGGCAAATGACATTTAAGCTGCTTAATCAAATCTGTATAGGACTCGTGACTTTGCTCTGCATACACCCCCCTCAAGTTACGTCGGGGTGAATATTGCATGAAGGCACACTCATATTGAAGGTCGGAGGGCAAGGCAGTTGTTGGAAACAGGGACGGATGCAAATGCTCTCCTGCCCCTCAGGGGTCAGATTCCTGAGGGCAAGCAACCAGCCTGGACTTTAAAGAACTGGACAAAGAATAAAAAAATAAGCAATTCCAGGCTTCGGGAAATAGTGAACTTGGAGGAAGTCATTAGTATTAGGACATTAAGTAAAGCTGGGAGAGCAGGGAAGGAAGGGACACCGACTAGGGGAAGAGTGGGTTCTCCAGGACGGCTGACTTTTTTATTAGATCTTTTTCTTACTTTCTTCATTCTCCTCTATGTCTTCAAGATGTAGACCTAAATATAGGATACATCTGGAGGTTGAAGTTAAAAACACATGGGTATCCAAATCTTGTCCTCCATATCCAGCTAAATAACAAATAACAACAATAGCATTAATGATAATAGTCATTTATTGAACATAGGCTAGGCACTAAGCTAAAAGCTATTTCCAGGAATTATCATATTTAATTTCCTCAAACTGAGGCAATTATTATGACCATCATCTCTACTTTTACCTATAATGGAATAGGCTTGGGAAGTCTTGCTCAAGATCATTCAGAAATTTGTTGGGTTTGGCTTCTGACATCTATCACTATTCCTTCGCTTCCTGTTAGCACCTGTCTCTCATTTGGGGAGAACTGCTTCGTGTAGTTTTGTGGGAGAGCGATTCTTAAAGCCAGTCTCTCAGGCTTCCATCTCTTACCACCTCTGCCTACAGAAGCTGTGTGTGTGTGTGGGCAGGGGGGGTGGGGAAGGGGGAGATTCTTTGTTTATGTGTTTCTGGTACACCTGGGGCAGAACTGTAACCTCAGCTCATCCTATCAGTGCTTTCCCCCTAGAATTTGCATCCTGGTTGCATGATGGAAAGCATGTTGGGAGACGTTCATCACAGTAGTGGTCCAGCCTCATTTGTAGCTAAGCTTCCGAGTTGCGGGATTTCCTTGCTTACTTTCCAACCCCAGTCTTTGTGGTTTCCATTTGATTCCAGGCACCGCAAATATCCTCCAAATAAAGGCCCCTTTTCCAACATAGTGAGAGGGTAACTGTTCCCTTGATTCTCAAGCTAAGGGCACTTTACTCTCCCACCTACAAGAGGCCTTCGTTCTTTGTGATTTGGTGATAATACTTGTTCATTACTTGGTCGTACTCAAATTTTATTCATTTGTCAAGTTTCAACTTAAATCCCCTCATGATGCCTTTCCTAATTATACCAGTCCTGATGGACCTTCTGTTACTATGATCATCTGGACCCCACATGGGGCCCAGACTGTTGAGCATCAACTCTGCCTTTTCTACTTTCCAGTGCAGGCATTCTGAACTCATTGATACATTTATTTATTCAATAATAGTTATTATGGGATAGAACTTTACCTAATGGTAATGACAAAATAAGACATACACTTTAGACATGTAACATGTGCTTCCAAAGAGGTAGTAAGGGCATTATGGGAAAGTGTGATGGGAAGTTTCACCTCATCTTGGACCACAGAGGTGTTTATGAGGTGTGCGAAATCTCTAACATGGAGTAGAGAATTATATGCATACTTGACTTTTTCTAAAACAGGCCTCTGCACCAGCCATCAGATTCTCAAAGAGGTCCATGGTCCCCCGAATATTAAGAAACAGAACTCTGAGCATACAGGCTTGTCTTGTTTCTCCAATTAGTGAAATCTCTTTGAATTAGGGACCTGTCTGTTACCCAGGTGACCTATTCCAACAGTGCTAAGCATAGAGTAGATTCTCGGTATTCTTGACTCTGAAAAGTGAAAAAAATATTGCTTCATGCATGTTGTCATCATGTATGTTGTTCAGAATAAGGTTCTTTAGAACTGTATTGCCTGAGACAAAATCCTAGTGGTGAGAAATGAGAATCATTTTGACTTTTTGATCATAATTTGAGTCCAAAAGCTATACTTTTCAGTGACTGTTGACCTTCTTTTTGGACGTCAAGCTATTGCCCCACTTTTTCTGTGATCTTCCATGGTGAGTAGCAGGTCCTAGTGTTTTAATTTGATCCTGGCCTCAATAGGTAACTAGCCAGCCTCCTTCTAACTGCTACCAACCTAAGAAGAATACAAAATGCCTTTTCTCATTCATAATGATTGCTATCAGACCTCTGGGAGATCTGATTGAAAAACTGAGTCCTTCTGGTCAGACTAGGAATCTGGAAATTAGCTTTTATAGTTTTGAGAAACCTTGGAATGAAAGACGATGTAAGGAGAACAAGTGGCAACCAGGTCAGAATCAATATTTATTGGCTTATTAACGGACAGGGGATGTTGGGAACAAGTGTCTCTCCACATGTGTGGCCTGGGGAATCTGAGTCTATATATGCCAACTGCTGTCTGCCTGTGAATACCAACTGTTAGGGTCAAGCATTCTCACTTTTCTTGTATTTACAGTCTTTGAAGTTTCTCATGTAACATGCCACGGGGCATGTGTGTTAGCCACTCAGGTGTTAATGCGGCAATTATTACAGAAGAAATTATTCCTACTTTTTGTTTCATCTCTCTCTTCGCCCCACCCTTTCTCCACATGCTTGTCTTTCCTCTCTTTCAGCATTTCATCTCTGCGGGGGACATTTCGGTAGGATTTTAATCTTCAAAGACAGTCTGTCTCTGTGTTACAGAAGTCACAATGTGCTCTTGAATTAGTCTCTCACTCTATTAAAGCTCAGAGACACTGAGGGTTGTAATGAGAGTGATTTCCCATGGCATGCGAGGAGGCCTGGGAGGGGAGGGTGCTCTGCTTACCTCAGCCTCTCCTTTTGTCTTTCCTTCCATCACCAATGAAAATCTCCTCCATGATGGCTGAGACTAGGCATTTCTCCTGCACGTTTTCCTCCTTTGAATCAAAGTGCTCCCTAAAGAAGAAAGGGATTATGTACTAAACCTTCTGTGAGCCTTAAGACATCTGATTAATTCATACAATGCGAACATTCAAGACCACTTTTATTGAGCAGTTAGTCTGTACCTGACACTGTTCTATGTGCATTATATAGGTCAACGCATATCATTTTCTCAAAAACCTTGAGTAGCAGGCTCCCTCATTACATCATTTATAGCTGGCCCAAAAAATTTTCAGAAAGTTATTTAGTTGACAAGCAACATGACCAGAATTTGAAGTCAGCCTAACCTGTCTTCAAATTTAAGGCCCTTTCACTATATAAAGTGAAATAAAACCACAATCGCTACATATAAAATACTTAGATAGAAAATAGTAGTCTGTTCATACACATATCCCCACAAATTTATATTAGAACAGATCATCAATAACTATAATACCTGAATGTTTTTGGAAATTGGGAACTAAAGAAATTCAGTCATTCAATAATACTGAGTGGCTACTATGTGCCCCAATATTTTTTCAGTTGCTGAGGCTATAGCAGTCAACAAAACAAAAATTCCAAATCTCTGGAAAGCTGATATTCTCATGGCGATAAAGAGTGAAAAAAAATGTATGTATAAAATATAGTATGGTAGAAGGTTACTAGTGTTATGGAAAACAACTTGTAGATGGACATTGAAACAAGGGAGGTAGGCGGATTTTAATAATAATTTATAAGTAAGACATCATGTAGCCATAACTGAGAAGGTGACAATTGAGCAAATACAAGAAGAATATGTGGGAGCGAGCCGTGAGCAGAAGGTTCTAGGCAAAAGGAGTAGCTGGTACAGGGTCTGGAGGCAACAGGGTACCAGTCATGTTCCAGGAGCAAGGAGGCCACAGTGGCAGACAGTTAGAGCTGAGTGAGCAATGGGGAAGAGGTGACAGAAGCTGTGATCAGTAAATTAACAATGAATGGAGCAAATTACCTAGTTGCTTGGAGACGACAGGGAAGATGTTGCTGTCTAATCCAAGTGAGATGCGAAATTATTGCAGAGTTTTAATCAGGGGAATGACTTGGTCTGAGTTACCTTGTAATAGATTCACTCCCGTTGCTGTAATGACTATAAAGAAGAAAGATGGAAGCTCCAAAACCTGGCACAAGGTGATTGGAATAACTCAGATGAGACATAATACTAGCTCAGATCAGTGTGGTGGAAGTAGTGAAAATTCATCTTATTCTTCATATATTTTGAAAGCAATGCCAATAGAATTTGTTGACTGCTTGCATGTGAGAGGTGAGAAAAAGAGAGAGAGAGATCAAGGCTAACACCATGAATTTTTTGGCCTGAACATCTGGAAGAATAAAGTAGCCCTTAATGAGATGGTGAAGATTTAAGTAGGAACACCATGAGTTTCATTTTTGACATGCCAAATCTGTGGTACTGCTAAACATCCAAATATTAATTAGCAGATGAATATCTGAGTCTGAAGTTCAGAGGAGATATTACAGCTGGTGATAAAAAAAAAGGTTAATTAGCATATATAGTATTTAAAGTAAAGTTATAGAGAAAAAAGAAATTCAAGAACTGAATCTTGGAATAGACTAAAAATAAGAGGTTAGAAAGATGGTTGGAGAGATGTGGGGAAAATGTATTAGAAAAACCAAGATAGACAGATATCATGGAAGCTAAATGCTAAATGAGGAAATTATTTCGAGGAGGCAGAGAAATTACTGAAGGATCAAATAAGAGGCAAACTGGGAATTGACAGTTAGATTAAATAATAGAGAAGTCTTCATTGACATTGGAGCAACCTGAGTGGAGTGGAGTGGAGTGGTGCAGGTGAAAGCTGCCTACTGTGGCTTTAAGAGAGAACAATAGAAGAATAGAACAATAGAAGGCAGTGAGTATAGACCAGTCTTTCAAAGAGTTTTGCTATAAAAGAGAGCAAAGAAATAATGCATAGAGAAGAAACGGGTTGGTTTTTAAGGGTGGTAGAATTAATAGAATGTTTGTATGCAGTACACTAAGAAAGAGGGAAACGAACGGGAAGAAGCAGGTAAGAGTTGGGACAATTACCAGAGAAAGGCCTTTGTGTAGCTGAGAAGGGTTGGGATTTAGTGGCAATGGAGGGATTTTTTTCTCAGCTTGGAGCCCTTCACTCCTCATGGTATAAGGAAAGGAAGCAGAATATATGGGCACTGCTGAAGGTAGGTTTATGGGTTTCATTTTCTATCGGTGTAGGAAGCAAAGTTGTCAGATGAAAATGAAGATGACAGAGGAAGTGTTAGAGATTTGAGGAAGTATGAATAATTGTCTAGAAGAGTAAGAAATCAATGGACTAGAGACATATAGAAAAATTTTTAGGCAGGTTTTAGGGCCTCTTTGAGAATGATCATCATGAATTTGAAGTGAAAACAGTAAGCAAGTTAAAGATTAATGTAAAATCTGTGTGGCATTTCCACTCTGTCCCAAACCCATTCTAACACTAAAGGTCCTGGAAAATTGAAAGAGGGGTAAACAGGTGAGAAATAGGTTATAGACCCAAATTAATATTTGCTTATATCAAAATTATATCCAGAGTAGGTGCTACACATACATCTATAAACACCATTCTATAAAATTTCATCATTAAGAGTCTTAGTTTTTTCCTCGCCACTTACTTATTTATCACCTACTTACTCAGGTCAAGTCCTTTGTGGGTAATCCCTGTTATCACTAGTAACCCCTGTTATCACTCTGATCAACTGGTCACCTTTGACTTCATATCTGTTTGGAAAAGGTTCTTAAAAATTCTGTGAGCTTTGGTGGCCAACCACAATCTTCGTGATTTCTTTTTTTTTTGTATCGACATCATAAAATGCTAATAGTATCACTGAATATGAATAGTAGAGAACTCTTAGCCAGCATTTGGCCTCGTCTTGCTGAAAGGATGACAGAGGCCCAGAGAAGAAGAGCGACTTGTATAAAGTCACTTAATTTGGGATAGACGTGGGGCTGGTTCTGGAGTTGAAACTTCTGCCCACTGCTCCTTCTGGTACATATCTCAGCTGGCTCCTTGGATTCAAGACAACCGCACAACTTCCTTCAACTTTGAAGTGAGAAGGGGCTTTTGCAATAAATTTTACAATATCGTTTCATGCCAGACAAATAAGCCATAGTGATATAAAATTAATTTGCTTGCCAGCACTGTAATAATGAGTGATTTAAATAATGATACCTTGAGAGAACCAGCTGAGATGTCAGATTTAAGATTTCATCACTAATCAGGACAATAGTGAGAACTTTCAAACTGACAATCACAATCAGGCCCCTTTTCCTTCTTTCTATGACATGCCATGTGATAAGATACATTCCTAAAATTAAGAATTATACTTCTAATATGTCCAGCGCCCATTCATGTCAGACTAGCTGTGTGAATTCTAGACCTTCCATCAGGCTGATTATTGTTAAATGTGGAAAGTGGGAGAGTAGCATCCTATCCACTATCCACTGTATTGTAATAACTTTAATTCTTCAGAAATAATGGTGCAACTACGTGGGGATAGCAATATGAGGAAGACACAGTTACGGCGGCAAGTCGTGAAAAACACTTCTGCTTGATCTCCCATCATTAGGTAGTTAATTTATGTCATTGCTGTGAAGGGATTAACATTTTCTGCGATGTGCTTTTTTCTTTGGTCCATAACGTAGTTATTTATTTGCTTCAACCAGTTAGGATGTGCGTGGGCTGAAGCATGAAAGAATGAAGCAATGAATGTGTTGTTCCATGAAAGTGATGGCCAGTTATCTGGTGGGATGTGACTACATTATGATCACTCTGAAGTGAACCATGGGCAGATAGACTTAAATGCAAAGGTTCCTGGGGAGTGTGGCTTAGAAATTCAAGCAGAATGAATGCACATGATTTTATCGATTACTGTAGACATTTGAAACGATGGTGGTGATTTGGTCTCAAGTGAATCTGGTTGTGACTCTAAACCCGCGGACGAAGCCCCCACACTATTTTGTTGCTATAATGTGAACATAGGGGCCTCTTTGTAAAGCAAAGCTCTCATTTCAGCTTCGTCATGAACCTGTAGTTTACAGTTCGAAACCTCTATAGACCCTCGTGTGTGTGTGTGTGTGTGCGTGTGTGTGTGTGTGTGTGTGTGTGTGGTGCGTGCATATATACACACGGACATTGCTTGGTCCTGTGGGAAAAGCATTAGGATAGAAAAAGACAATCATTTGAATCACAATATTGTATAAAGGGACACAACCTGATAGATTGTGGGACTGAAGCTGCAGGAGAATTGTTCTCCCACCCAGACCTCTGAGACGTTTTATCGCAAAAGACCTCTGAAGTATCTGGAAGACATATTGGAGGGACTTAGTAATGCCACCAGAGGCCTTTGTTTTTCCTCCCTGCCTCATACTGCATGTCTTGCTGTTAAGTACTCTATGCGTCCAAGCCCGTGCTCTGACCCCAGACATCATTTCCTTCTCTGTGTAAGGCCTTTAGAATATTTTCTGTGCAGTCTCAGAAAATATTTGGCTGTAACGATGGTGCCTGATGTACATGGGCAGTCATGCACTCTTAAATGTACCTAACTCACTCTGACACGATGAACTAATAAATCAATGTGGCTAAATAAATAAAGCTTTTCATATTTGGTGATAGACTTTGTGTAAAGAAAACGGGCTTCGGTCCCAGCTTATTTCAAGTAGTAACTTGAGGTACTCTTAGGAAAGAGGATGTGTTCCTTGGCGCCACATCGGACAATTCGATATTATCTATAATCAGTATCCTCCAAGATTCTTGATTGATTTTAATAAGAGGACTTGGCAAGGAAGAAAAAGAAAACCTTCTTGCAAATAATAGTCATCATTTCGCCTTGATAAGAAATTATAAAGAGAAATAAGAAAGGTTGCTAATTGATGCTAAGAAAAATGCTTTATATATTAGTCTTGGACACAAATTAGCTCTATAATTTTTGATCTGTTCAGTTAGTCATTAGTGTAATTGTCCAGAGGCCTGGGTCTTGTGCTATAGTGGCTGAAATGGTTCATGTGGCTCTTTCCTTGGTGAGGCATTTAACCGTAGTGTGTTAGAGAAATGACTTCACCAAAAACAGAATTGAAGGAGTCCTCGCACAGCAAAGAGACTGACTAGCATGCTAATTTGAATATAAAGGCATCAATTAATCATTAATTAATTCAAAAGACCTTTTTTTTGTCGTTGCGGTTGTCATTAAGCCATGGGGCTAGGTGTTAGGGATATACAAAGATAAATACAATAAACCTTTACATGCAAGGAGCTTACAGTCTGGAGAAGAAAGTAGGCATTGCACATAGGGTATTTTTATGATTTTAATACAAGGCAAAAATAAGTGACATAAAAAGTAAAGCAGTGCAAATAACGTATTAGCTAAGTTTTAATTGAGAGCCTGTAGGCATATATAGGCCACGGTCCTCATGTTTTCAGACACTGCAGTTAAGTTGCAGCAATGACAAGTTCTCTTCCTGGTACCAGGCAGTGTAAGGCAGCTGGCAGAGCAATAATTGCCGTGGGTATTCAGAAAAGAAAGATGTCCATTCCAGTTGGGGTGATCAGAGAGGCCTTTATTGCTGAGGAAGGATTTGAGTCTACTTAGGAAATTTGTCTTTCTGACAGATGAAGGATAAGGGGCAGCTCAAGCAAGGGAGAGAAATGGCAGTAGCGAAGTTTTGGAATTGGGAAATAAAAGGCGTATCTGGGTTCACTCTATAATTCCCACAAGGAAACGAGGAACCACTCTGAAGTGCTGGTCTAGGGGACTCTGACAAATTTCTAGTGTAACAGTAGATTCTCCACCCCCTGAGAAAGACTGGGCACTTTTTCAAATATGCCCAACGTTCTGTTTACTGGTCAGGTCTTTACAATCTGCAAAGTGAGGTTTGTTACAGAGGAGAATGAAGGAAGGTCAGATGATTGATTGGGGTCAGATTGAAGAGCCTTGAGGGTCAGGCTGAGGCTATCGGTAAAGGAGATGCATCCTCTTCTTTCTAGAGGCTACTCTGGGACTTTTCCTCCTGGTTGGTCATAATAAGCCTGGCAGAAGTTGTTTTAATTTGGAAAGGTAATGGGATATTGCCTGTACTGGCCCTGGGAAGCATGGGGACACATCTGGGACACCCTGGCTTGGCCTCGTAAAATGGGTATCAGGGCGATTCAGCCCTGTGAGCCTTCCTGTGTTTGCTACAAGGAATCTGAGAGGCTTGCTTAGCCAATGGCCCTCATCCAGTTTGCTTAGGACCTCAGGGATCACCTTCAGGGTCATTACGGGCCACACAGGGCACCTGGGAAGGAGCACACATTTGTGTCAGCCCAGGATTTTCTTAGAACCAGCCAGGTAGTGGACATGACAACTTATCTTGGTTCCTTCATGTTCCTTTTCTATATCTCAAGCCTTCTTTCCCAAACCCTTCCTCTGCCTCCATCACTTTCCCACGTCCAGTCACACGGGGTATCCCCCGCCCCCCATCTCTAATACAATGAATGTTGCTGTCAGTTCAGATAAGAGCACCCGCTGGATAGAATGGCAATATTTTCAGTCCCGGCAAACACGATCATAAGTTCAGTTTATTAATATTGCAACAGTTGCACTAAATGAGATCACTTGGCTAACAAAACATTTATCAACAAAACGCTGCCACCTACTGAAGTTTTGCAAACAGCCCAGATGATTGGATAAGATCACAAATTCACTCTGTCACAAGCTTATGGTCTTTTCTGAAATCATTCTGAAAAAAGAATGATAACCAGCAAAACCAGACAAGACGTCTCTTTCATGCAGTCTGTTTAGAAAGTGTCAGGGTAAATCCTGCAGAGTAGACTCCAAACCAAGAAGGAGATTTGGGGACCCTTGATGTTTAGTTTATTATAGAATTTTCTAGCAGGGTTTGGGATGATCCCCAGCAACAGCTAGAGAGGGTTGCAAATGTGTCTATTATATTCTTTATACATTAATTGGCAACGTTGCTGTTCAATCTGCAGTGAAGGCACAAAAAATTACAAAAAAAAAAAAAACAAACCAAACTTCATTTTTTATTTCTACTCTCCAAAAAGGAGATTTGGGGACCCTTGATGTTTAGTTTATTATGGAATTTTCTAGCAGGGTTTGGGATGATCCCCAGCAACAGCTAGAGAGGGTTGCAAATGTGTCTATTACATTCTTTATACATTAATTGGCAACGTTGCTGTTCAATCTGCAGTGAAGGCACAAAAAATTACAAAAAAAAAAAAAACCCCAAACTTCAGTTTTTATTTCTATCCTCTAAAAAATTAATATATTTGGTACCAGAAAATATCTCAATGAAACTTATAAGAATAGCTATTTTTCTATGAATACATAACTGGAAACACACTTTCATTCAAAGACTCTTTAAACTGTGGAAACCACTTTAGAAATAAATAATTAATCTGCATTGTTTTTATAAGGTTCAGATTACTTTAGTAAGTGATTTGAGAACTAATTTGTACTGCCAAGAGGGAGTCAGGAACAATTAAAAAAAAAACAAAACGAAACAAAATAAAAAAAAACAAAAAAACAAAAAAATGATGATTCCTAAATGATTTCTTTCCTCCAAAACTAATAGTCACTCCTCTCTAAAGACATCTTAGGTCGTAATTTCGAAGTGCTGAGTGACAAACCTAGCACCCCTCACCTCCCCCGGCTCAGTTCTGTTGCACGCAGGGGTTGGGTGGCAAAGAAAAGATGGCCTGCGGGCTCTCCTGTGCAACGACGTGCCTGCTCCTCACTCTGTTTTGCATACGTGTAAAGTGTCATTTCGAAGCTGTGCTGTGACATTCTCAAGGGCAGGGCCTGGCTCCTAGGGTCTAGGACGGTGGCTGGCAGATTGCAGGAGCTGTGAAATGAGACACAGAAGTTAATATGTCTGCGATCTATTTAGCAAGCCACACCAGTTGTAGGTGACTGATTTTCTAAATCCCTAGTTTTACGAGGTTTTACGGACTGACTTTTTTTTTTTTCTTCTTCTTCTTTCTGGAAATTTCTGCACCTCCTTGACAGCAATATATATGGGATAACTGATTGAATGATTTCACTGGGCGGATGTAGACTTTCTCCCCACTCTCTGTAAAAGCAGATGGGTAGAGAGAAGGGACCCCACTGCCTGTGCCCATTTTTGATGGGGATAAAAAAAACTCCTGCCTGGACATCTCTTATGTATGTCCACACCTCCGTCCTGCCATTTTTCTAAATTCATATCACAAAGGGAGCTGGAAAGAGAGGAAATGGGGGGTAGGAGTGGGAGAGGGGAAGCAGGCCTGGTCGTTGACCTTGCGATCAACTAAATAGAGGATAATAACAAATGACACTATTCGTCGAACACCAAGTATTCACCAAACGTTGTTCGAGACATTTCAGCTGCATTCGTTCTATTCCTCACAACAATCCTCAAGGTGGGAGTCACTTCTCCTATTTTATTGACAAAAAAAAAAAACAAAAAACTGAGGCCCAGAGATACTAAATGAGTTGGCCAAGTTCATCCAGATGAAAAGTGGCAGAGGGAACTCAGATTTAGGCTTGTGTCTCCTGGCTCGAAAGACCCTGCTCTTTTGGGGGCGCCAGTTTGAGCAGCTGACATATTTCCCTCTTTGCTTGTGCAGAGGGTTAAATAGAGACGCGGTACGGAATAGAGAAAGGCCCTCTCTCTGTTACCCGGGGGAGATGCACTGCTCTTGCACGTGGGAGACTAGTGTTCACGATGTGCTAGTAAATGAGATCATGGGTGGGAAGCCCTTGGACCTCCTTAGAAGTAAGTGACTATAAAAAACTCCAAGCCATTTGTATTCCTCTTGTAGGTGATGTGATTTCAAATGGACAGAGAGCACAGTTTGTCTTCTGTTCAAATTGGCATCTCTTCACGCCGTTCTGGGAATTAGTTCAGAACTGACTACAGGAAGCATAAATCACCTTTGCTACCCAGGACTATTTCCTAGCAGGCCCATATTTTCCCAGGAGGTTCTTTCCTCTGTAGTAGATAAAAGTTTGCCTTCGATTCATGTGATCTCATTTCATTTTCCACTTCAGTAGATACCAGCCAATGTCCCTCATTCTGGGCAAAGCAGGATCCTATCTAGTGCACTGTCTTCCAGGTGGTCCTACTGGAGCCTTACATTTTCCCTTAAATTTTCCCTTGAATGCTTCCATCACTCCTATCGTTACCAAGGGAATAATTCTCATTCTCATTGAAAGGAAAAACATATTCTGAATATGTAACGATAACCTGCATGCAGCTCTCTGATTATAAATATCAAGTGTCATAAAAGCCCCATCAGTGTAGTGATCAAAGGCATGAGGGACTCACTGCAGAAGCAGCAGGTGACCCAGAACAATCGAAATAAAAGGAAATGCTGAGTAGACATGGAGTCCCAGGAAATTCGTATTAAAGACTTTTTTCTGATGTAGTTCACTTGTGCCTTATGAAAGGATTCAAGAGCTAACAAGGCAGTTAGTTGCCTTGAATGCTACTTGATAATTAAAAGTAAGTTTCAGATTTACCGATAGGTAATAATTTCTATTTTCCTCACTGATAAAGTCAGTAAATGTTCATATAAGAATCATTTTCGCATTAGAAAAAAAGATATAGCTCCCACCGTCACCTCTTACAGAAAGATGCTCCATGAACCTAAGAGAGATGTGGATCAAGGAGAGAAATCTGAGAAGAGCTGGATTTGGCCAATTAGCCAAAGAAAGCATGTGTTTGGTCAATAAATTTCTTTTTTCTTTCAGACAGTAAATAATTTCAGGCTGAAGAACCATAAGCCACTCAGATTGAATGTACCTGGTACGGTCCCCTACAAAGCAGGTTTGGGGAGCCATCTAACATGGCAACATTCTTCCTCAGTTTTTAAGGTCATCGATTAACTGTCTTACTCAGAAATAAATTTGTCTCTCACAAAAACATCATCTCAGAGAGTAAAGTTCACTAAGGATGACCCCATGTTACCTCTGATCCAAGGAAGTTCTAAGATACGGAAGGATAATATTGTGGCCACTTCATGAAATAAACTCAGATTTCGGTGAAATCCAATATAAATGTGAATATACAAATATAATTTAAAGTAATAATGAAACATAATGGTAAAAGCTCTTGTTTTTGTTTGAAAGAAGTATGACTATATGCCGCTATTTAATAGTCACATCTTTAATGTGTGTATTACTAACTAGTCACATTGTTATTAAAATATCAGTATTTATTAGTAAAGATACATATTATACATATTACTCCTTAGTCACATTGTTACTAAAGTAAATACCAGCTATTACAATACAAACATTCTTACACCTGAAACTCTAAATGAGTTACTTTTGAAAAATTCCATTTTGTTTCTTATGAATGAAAATCAATTAAAAGTATTTCCTGATGAGGAAAGAAAAGCGTCAAGTTCTGGGCTGGTCACTCACCTGTCTCTTCGGTATCCTCTCCTGGCCCCTCCTGCACTGTTCCGGGTTGCCAGAGGCTGTATTTCTGGTTCCCAACCTTCTGTTGCTCTGGCGGTTCATCGAATGGGAGGCGTTGGGATTGGAGGGCGGGAGCAGGGAGAAGCCCGG
>NW_011888859.1:4491067-4493458 GCF_000151845.1 Pteropus vampyrus | reverse complement strand
AGGCTGTATTTCTGGTTCCCAACCTTCTGTTGCTCTGGCGGTTCATCGAATGGGAGGCGTTGGGATTGGAGGGCGGGAGCAGGGAGAAGCCCGGCTGTCTCTTTCTGTTTCTCTCTGCTTTGAGTGGCACCTCCAGCAACAGCTCTGCTTCCCTCCAGGTCTGCTTTATGCCAGAGAGTCTTTCCCTTGAGCAAGCCAGCAATGTAGTTTGCTCCTCCTTGGCTGGTAGGGCTCTCGGGGTAAAAGTGACTTCCTGTTGTGGCAAAGTCCTGATTGCCTCATGGTCCCCTATATGACTTTTCAGTTCACCCATCATCCGTGCAACTCTTTATTGAATTCCCTGTTTGACACCCCAGAGTGCATTCTAACCAGTGTTCGCTAGTTAGGCACTGATTGATACAGTGTCATACTAGATTAATAGAGTCTATTAATATGTTTCACATCTCACTGTTCATAAGTCATTCTGATCTGACCTTTCACCTAGGGGGTTTTGTGGTTGTTATTTTTGTCCTTACCATTATTATCATTCTTTATACCATTACAAAGTTCTCTGATTTCTTTGCAGGAATTATTTTTTTCCCCAGGTAGGAGAAATGTCCAGAGATGTTCTTATTTTAAAAATCATTGATTTAAATATTGCCAATTTTTGAACTACAACTCTTAAAAGATTCCCGAATCTCCATCTTTCAGATGAAGTTTCGCCAAGGGCCACGTGCACTTTCTTTTCCTTTCTTCGACAGTATGTGTCCTCATCGAGTGTAGTGCGCGCTTGACTCAGAGCAATTAGCTTCCGCGTGGTGACAGAAGCCCGTGGGACACGTGCTGGCCAGCTATGGCCGGGAACATTCAGGAGAAAAAGCAGAGCGAACGTCTGTGCGTGCACGGTCTGCGCGTGCACGGTCTGCGCGTACACGGGAAGGTGGCTCTGTCCGAGCAGCCAGACGCGGAAACCCGAGAATGAGCCGCGCTGCCCAAGACATGGTCCTTTATGTAATAATGAAGCTGGACCAGAGAAGAGCATAAGCCACATCTGACAGCTAGGCACCATCTGGAACCACGGTCCACAAACGGTAGATGGACAGAAGATCTACGTGGATTTGAAAAACAAAAACAAAAAAAACTCCCTAGTATCTGTAAACTGCGAAAGTTTCCTATAGATCTATGCTATAATTTCGAAAAGATGTAAATAAGTGTATACTAAATGTGGAAACTTCTTCGTACCTGATTCTTTTGCTTTTCTTTGTTTTGGCATCAGGCACAGTGCAGTGTTTGGGGGAGGCTCAGGTTTCCAATGCGTGTATCCTTAGCCCCACGGGGGAGCTCTTAAGATGTGTCCTCGGGCTTCACCTGCCGTCACCCTAAGGGCTAGGTGACTAACGGGCTGTCTCAGGCAACTGCAGATGCAGCGGGGGAGCCCACCGGTAACTGCTGGGTCCCAGGTAAGGGCCAGGGACTCTGGCGCTGGAGCCGGACAGACTAGGCTGGAAACGCCGCCATCTCTATTGCTACCTCCGTGATCGCAAACGAGTTACTTCCCCTCCCTAAGTTCCACTTTCTTTTTCTGAAAGATGAAATTAATAATTGCATCACAGCATTGGCAAAATATTAGATCAGGAAATATATCAAAAAGGTTCGCCACTAGTCCCGGCACGTAATTAATACTCAACCACAGATAGGGCGAGGGCCGGGAGAGCTGGAGCCACCCCTTCTAGCTGGTGTCTGCAGACTCTGAGTCTCCTTTCCCTCCCGCTTCTCTAGGCCCAAGACACTTGCCATATTTTGCATTAGATGCGTGGACCGGGCCGGATAATTCCTGTTTACCTACATCTCTGGGTGCAGCTGATGCAAAGCTGCCCGAACGTAAGAAGCTCCGAGTGGACACTATGACATCCACGTCTCTCTCGGAAGGGTTCCTGGTCTGAAATACTTGTTCTGCACTTAATGTTTCTGTCCGATAAACCACAACTAAGTTGCATCATTCTTTACTTAACTCTACTGCCAATTTCAGGACGCATGTGCTATTTATTCTACTTATTATTATTTTTTTAAAGTATTTAATTCAGCATTCGTGGTATTGGGAAAGGGACTGTGAACTTAATGGCTAGGTGTAGAAGTTAGCAGGGCTGGCCATTACCTGCCAGGCCACGCCCAGTTAGGAGGCGATGGTGGCTACAAGCCTGATGGATCGTCCTTTCCCTTGCTTTTCTCTGCAGTATTCTGTGGGCCACTTCCGAGGGTTTGGGGTTTACAAGGTGGTTCATTCTGTGACTTTTAGCACCTAGGGAAACAATGAATAGGATTATGATCTGAATCCTCCACACTTCATTAAGCTTGCATGAGGACAAGATGTACTTTCTAGAAGCTGCTGGAGCTCGGGGCACTCGGGGATGC
>NW_011888859.1:4485625-4486707 GCF_000151845.1 Pteropus vampyrus | reverse complement strand
TTTGACCTGCTGTGTGGTTGGTGCCATATTGGATATGGCATTTATATAAAGACACAATATTTTCACCGTATCGTTAGAGGACGTGATATAGAGGTCTCCAACCCTGGGATTCCCCTGTGCCCACCCCGCCCCAGGGCTGTGGCTGGAGGGAGAACCTCAATAGTGAGCTCTGACCTCTTCCACAACCCTTCCTCTTCTCAACTTTTTCTACATCCAAGACTAGAAAAGCTTCACCTCTAATGTGGGGTGGAATCTTCCCTTGGCCAAGCTCTGTCACCCAGGTAGGTTAGGCATCCGACTGATATGCAAAAAAGAGACTCAGCAGTGTCGAAATGGAAGACCCTGAATGGCCAGACCCTGAGTTTCTTTTTTGTATATCAATAAGATGCCTAATCTACCTGGGTGACAGAGAAACCTTTTCTCTCTTAATAAAGTTCCCGAGACAACGATCTCATTTTATAATTAAAAAAAAAAAAAAAAGTCTTATTTGAAAACAAAGCTGAGCAACGGTTATCTTGTTCTAGCTGGAATTACTCACTTCCAGCCCCCGACCCCAATTTCCTACAGTAAGACGTGCAGCTGTATAACACCTGGGGACTTCAGGGCATTATGATTTTAAGGGGAGTAAAGAATGCACTGGTTTATTAAAGATCTAAATGACAAAAATAAAACTTCAAAAAAATAAAAAGTGAATACTGTTATAATGCTGAGGCGGGAAAAGATTTTTATATAAGATCCCCAAAACCATACCAAAAAGGAAGCCTCGACATGATAGAAAGGTTGGGGAGGGGAAGACCACAGATAGAGAGGCTGTCGTTGGGAAGAGGGATCAGTTCGCTGTCCTGTCACTCCCTACCAAGATGCCCCCTCTCGTTTTAAGTCAAATGGGTGTGTGCTTGTGTGGGGGCAACTAGGGGGGCTGCTTAAACGATGTGACATGTTTCCTCTAGAATTCGATGGGTATACCAGGGACTGGTGTTGAATTTATGTCTGAGAAATTAAAAGATGTTAAAAAGCGGCATTGGGAACAAGCAATGGTCCCTAACGAAGAAAGCCTGCGTGGATGCCCCCGGTCTGGGAGA
>NW_011888859.1:4480839-4484090 GCF_000151845.1 Pteropus vampyrus | reverse complement strand
ACACACACACAAATGAAGAGTAAATTAGTGTAAAGGTTAAAGGTTAAACTGAAGAATTTTTGCAGGAAATAATGGAAAAGCGCAGAATTAGAACACATGGAACAA
The DNA here is from genome assembly GCF_000151845.1 of Pteropus vampyrus. Lineage (NCBI taxonomy): Eukaryota > Metazoa > Chordata > Mammalia > Chiroptera > Pteropodidae > Pteropus > Pteropus vampyrus. The sequence goes on along the minus strand of NW_011888859.1, from coordinate 4,483,985 downwards.
AAATTAAAGCATAAAGGATGGATCCAAAGGTATCCGTCTCTTCCAGAAGAAGACAATGGGGGAGAGAAATTATTCATAAAATAAGAGAAGAAAATGTTATTGCTGAAAAAGGAAGCAAGTTCTGACTAAGGGCTGCAAGGGTAATGTTACAAATGTCACCTGGACATGACCCTGTCGTAATGAAAAGTTCTTAATAGATCTATGCATAGGGGAAAATATGGCACAAGATAAAGTGAATTTTCAAGTTAATAAAGAAAGAAAACCTATAAACCTATTATTCAAGCATAATATTGTCACAATTAGTTATCAATTTAGAGAATAGACCTCTACCTCACATCGTATCTTGAAATAAATTGCAGATGAAATAAATATCTATATAAAAACAAAAAGAAATCTAGAAAAATATGAGAATAAAATGATAGGAGGCTTGCCTCACATTTACCATCAATTTATTTCAGCAATGGTGCTAAAACAATTATATGGGGAAAAAAAATCATGTTTTCAACAAATGATCCTTGGACAGCCAGATATCTACATGCAAAAGAATGAATGTAGACCCCATCTCAAAGCGTGTATAAAATTAACTTGAAATGGATCAAACACCTATATGTTAGGGCTAAAACTGTGAAACTCCTAAAAGAAAACATGGGAGCAAATTTCTGTGACCTTGGACCTAGTGATGGCTCCTCAGATATGACACCAAGAACATGAATGACAAAAAAAGATAACTTGGGGTTCATTGAAATTAAAAAAATCTTTTGTGCATCAAACGACAGTATCAAGAAAATGTAAAGATAACCCTAACCCTGAATGGGAGAATATATTTGCAAATTATATGCCTGATAAGGGACATTATGTTATATAAAGAACTCTTACATGTCCATGATAAAAAGACAAATAACACAATTAAAAACAGGCGAAAGATTCAAATAGACGTTTCTCCAAAGAAGATACCTAAATGTCCAATAAACACATGAAAAATGCTTAATATTATTAGTCCTTATGGAAATGCAAATCAAAACTACGAGATACCACTTCACACCCACTAGGATGGCTAAAATCAAAAAGTCAGATCATAGCAAGTGCTGGTAAGGATGGGGAGAAATTGGAACCCTCATACACTCAGTGCTGGTAGGAAGGGAAAATGGTGCAGCCACTTTAAAAACAGCCTGGCATCTCCTCAGAAAATTAAATTCCACTCTTGGGCATAGACCCAAGAAAATTAAAACATATATCCACATAAAAGCTTGTGCAGGAACGTTCATCGTAACATTATCTATGACAGTCAAAAGGTGGAAACAGCCCAAATGCCCATCAACTGATGAATGCATAAGTAAAGGTGGTGTAGCTGTGCAATGGAGCTTATTCAGCCATAAAAAGAAATGAAGAACTTGTATATGCTGCAACGGGAATGAACTGAAAACATACCAAGTGAAGGAAGCCTGTTTAAAAAAAAACCACATAGTGTCTGAAATGCTCACGGTAGGCAAAATCCATAGAAACAGAAAGCGGATGAGCAGTTGCCCAGGGCTGGTGAGGATGGGAGTGTTGGGGGGTGATGGCTAAAGGGCGCGGGGTTTCTTTTTAAGGTGATGAAAATGTTCTCAAATCGATTGTGGCGATGATCGCACAATTCTGTGACTATATTAAAACCCATCGAATTGTACACGTTAATGGGCAAGTCGCAATGTGTGTGAATTATATCTCAATGATGCCTTTACAAAAATAAAAATGAATCTATTCCTGTAAACTTGAAGTATATAAGGCTTTGCTCAGTGTGCAAACCACAGAAGTTAAAAGAACAGATTGATAAATTAGCATTCAAAATTTATATTTGGTAAAAGATATTATAAAGTTAAAAAAAAAAAGAAGTGACAGGCTGGGAGAAAATAGTTGCAGCGTATATATCAGACAAAGAATTAATATCCAGAGTATGTAGAGAGCTTCTATAAACATCAAGGAAAAAAAAAAAACTGGCACAATTAATTAACTTAAAATGAGTATGGGGGGCAGGGCGCGGTAAGGAGGGAGTGGGAGTTGCAGTGTACACACCTGCTCCTCCATGGGGGTGGGGGAGGGCAGGTGTGGGGCGAGAGGTGTTCCAATCTGAAGAGAAGGGGCTGGGGTACAGCCTAGCTTCGAGTTGAATGAAGTAAAGTATTATGTGCCTATGAGCCTGAACTGGACATTTTACTTCCTATTACAAAATTGATCCCGTGATTGAAAGGGATGGGAGGACTTTTACTCTGTTAGTCGCTGGAAACACAAATGGATTTGTCTGAGATTTCACACAAAAAGCGAGAAAGAAAGAAAAAATGTGAAAAAGTCTCGAGTCCTGGATTGGGTTTTCAACAGGAAGTCGTGAAAATGAATCAAGTTGTTTTCTGCTTAGTCCATGTACTGGTTAGAAATGTGAAAAAATATTCAAACTCATCAGTAACAGGGAAAACTAAATTTAAATGATATATACTTCATCCATCGAGTTGGACAACATTTTAAAAGCTTGACAGAGGTGTGGGGAAAATGGTATTTTTGTACTAGGTGGTAATATAATTTAATGAATACCTTTCGAAAGACAATTTGGCAATCTCTATCAAGATGAAAAATTCTTAGTCCCTTTGACCCAGCAAGTCCAAGTATGCATATTGCAGCATTATTACAAAAACAAAAATGAGAAAAAACTTAAATTCCATAAATAAAAACATGGAATGAATATTGGAGACAGTCATAAAACATGCACATTGCAATCACAAAAAACGAGGGACATGTGCATACGCCAACATTGAACAATCTCCCAGACCTGCAGTGAGGTGGAAAACAGACAGTTTCTGCAAAATACATATAAAATGGTTTCATTTTGTTTTTAACTGTCTATGTATCAAAGGAGGTCTTTAAGAATAGATAAATTGTTACGAGTGTTTTTTCAGGGGACAGGAATGCCGAGAGTAAGGGGAGCTTCCATTTCATCTTCCATCTTAGCGCAATTCGGCAGAACTACAATGAGAGGCACATAAGGGAACCACATATTTAATTTTAAATTTTGGACTAGCTACATTTAAACAGGTTAAAAAGTAAAAAAGAAACACATAGTATTCACTTTAATGGTATATATTTTCAATCTAATATATCCAAAATATCACTTCAAC
>NW_011888859.1:4468795-4479794 GCF_000151845.1 Pteropus vampyrus | reverse complement strand
TTTTTTTTCTCTCTCACGGCAGCATTTGAGTCAGCCAGCTGGTCCATATTGTGTTTGTAGCGAGAGCTCTGAAACCAGAGTTTTTCCTCTGTTCATGGGAGAAATGACTCCCCCGGCGGAAGGATGATGCATCATCCTTCCTGCAGTTATCCTTCACGCCTTCGGTCCTCCGCGGGAGTGAAAATTTGAGAGAGGCCCGCGGTAACTAGCAGATTAGAGGGAGATTTTCTGATCTGAACGATAGGTGTGGTTGACAAGGGCGACACACCCGTCGTCACTGTGGATACGTTATCCTGTCAGTCGACTCGGACCTCGGCCTCCCTAAAGTTTTTTGGAGTTGGGCTAGGACCGCGGGCGTGAGTTCCGCTCTACTTGGGCCCTTTAGTGCTGAATTTTAATTGATTTAATTTAATTTACTGGATTTACTTCTCCTAGGGCCTGGTGCACGCCTAAAAACCGCACTGAGGCCAGATTTCCGTCCAGATAAGGGACTGTTAAAAATAAGAGGCCCTTTGAAATAGCTCGTTCCATCAAGATCTAATAATAAATAGATGCATTTTACATGGAAAGGAAATGGAAAACCATCCCAACACCTGCCCCAGCCATCCAAAGGACCTCAGGAGTTTCTTTGGTTGCAATCACAGAAATTAGACATTTCATGTTTTTTACCCTTACTGAGTTAAGACTCAATTGAATATTAATAATGATGCTATTCCTTCTACAACAGATAACAATAAAACTAGTAAATATTCCACATTCGCTCTTAGCTCCTAGAAGGTGGGGGCCTCCTGGGGTGCTCTGTTCCTAGCACAGTGCCTGGAAGGTACTCAGAGCTAAAAACGAGATTGTTGAATCAACACGATGGTTAAATGAAATCTCATTAGGAAAAAACCCATTCGCTCTTTTAAGAAACCAATTTCTAGGCAATTGATGCCACTTGACACATTTGAGAGTTTTACTCATCCAGTTGTAGTGTTTATTTTTCAGGTATGAAAAGAGTAAAAAGAACAATCAGTCTATATGTTCATTTATATATATATTTTGTCAAAATGTTAGCAGGATACACTATATTTACACTTGTGAAACTTACTGAAAATTCCTGTGTTGCTATTATCTACTAATGTTTTATAATAATAATTACTAATAATGTTAATGCTTTGTACTCATATAGCAATTTCCATCAGAGAATTTCAAAAGCTTTCAAGGTATTTTCAAGAACAAATTCACATTATGTTATAGAGTCTTACTTATTTTGAGAGTGCTTGCAGATATGGTTCATTTCTTTCCAATTTCACTTACTTTAAATCCTGTTTCTTCTTTTCACAATTCAATTCAATAATCTGTCATCTTTCCAAGTGCTCCTCCCACCCCATACCACGGTACACATTATACTCTATTTTAGGCTAGTCAAATGCTTTCTACTAGATACTAGTTTGAAATACCTCTTTATAAGCAGATGATCATCTCAATTGGAAATACCAATTTACTTTCCAAATGATGCAAATGTTGCCCAAAGATCAAGAAATAAGGCCCATTACACCTGTCAGATGCAGATTTGTAGTTGTGATTAAATCCTAGAAACAAAGCTAGTATTAGTATAAAGTAGCAACTCTAATTATAGAAGCTCTTATAAATTCCAGTGATAGCAGATAAAGACTCTGGTCAAAAAAAACTGAAAATATGATCCTGTGGGCCCTTAATAACAATCAAGATATATACTTTTACATTTTATAATAATGAGTTTACTTTCCGTATATATGGAAAGTATGATTCTCTAGAAGACTCCATCTGGATCTCAAACAAGTTTGGCTTTTTCTATATTTACTCAAGTTGGAATATGAAAGGGATTTGGAATGGAAATGATCAAATGCATATTGAGTGTTATTTTTTTATTAGTATCTATAGGATTTACTTATCCGACGCACATATAGAAGAGAGATTAAAGACTGACAATTTTTTTACTGTGACAATAAATCAAATCAAAGCATGCTGTGCACTCTTTAAAAGTGCCACTTCTAAGTTACAATAACTTTGAGAAAAAAAACCTTTGAAAGAGGAAAAAAATGTAATCAGTCATTCAGATGTTTTATTTGCACAATGCCAAAATACGTGAATAATTGGAACTGTTTGGGTGACTAATAGACTGAAATATGTGAAGTAGTGAGCCTTCCATACCAAATGCTTTATTATTCCTGCTATTATGATTATGAGTTATCATTCATATTCTTCTTTTGAAGTTTGGCAGACTGTAATCAAATGCAGTTTTTCTTAATTTTCTGAATCTAAATTTTTATCTTCAGAAAGATTATTTCAAGAGGGGAAAGAAGAACTAAATTATTCAGATGGCATATTTATCCAATAGTGATGAGAATAAAACACTTTTATTGAAGGATCAGTATAGTTATTTACACATCTGCACTGATGTATTAATGCTAGAGAATCTCCTACATTCACGTTTAGGAAAGGATGTGCTGTTATGAATTATCTGGTTTTATGAATTAGCTTGTAAAAATAATGCAGTTGCTATTGAGGCTATAATGCCTTGTGGAATTTACTTTGCTTGTTTGTTTTGACAAGTGAGGTTTAGTTTTATGATAATATTTCAGGACTCACGAGTAAATGCCTTGTAGTCTGTTTTGTAAAGGCAATGAAGCTTTAGTGATCTGCAATCTTACAGCTGCTTCTAGATATTAAATCTTTGCTTGAAAGTAGAATGAGACTGCCGGCATATTCGCTGAGAATTCTTTGGCCAAGTGAAAATGATAAGAATCCCCACCATGGAGATTGTTTCAGTAAATTTACCCTGGTCATTACCTTGATGTGTTAAAGTAAATAGTATTTTAAGAGCTATTTTTCGGGGATGAGTATCTTACTTCATAACAAGACATATTTGTTGACTACCAGCTTTTGCCTTCTAGGCACTGTCAGGCCCTGAGCAGTGAACAAAAACAGACAGAAGTCCTTCCCTTACGCGGCTTTCATTCTAGGTGGAGGGCCATCTAATGAAAATAAGACAATGAAAATGCAGAGTCCAGGACACAGCCATTCTCACTCGGGCAGATCCCAAATGGCATTGTTAATCCGTGTCCCACACAGCAACAAGTGCAATCTTCCTCAGATAGACATCAGATGGTGTCACTTCTCTGATTATGTCCAAAATTTAAAAAAAAGAAAGGAAAAAAGCTACAAACTTATTGCCAAGGCTTAGCAGGCTCCTGTACATCTCAAACCTCATAGTACAATTAAACTGCTCTCCAGTTGCCATGGTCTTCCAAATACACAGATTTGCCAAACTCACTGCTGACTTCACTTATACTGTTCCTTATGGCCACAATGCAGTTCCCTCTGTTTCGTTGTGCAACCAGCTCTTTCTCGGGTTTCTGAACTGCACCTAAATGTTACCTTCTCGAAGAAGCCTTACCTGACCATCCTGTTTAAAGTGCCTCCCCCACCATGTTGTTCTCTATTTTAGCCTTGGTCGGTTTTCTTCATGACACCTACAAGCATTTGTCATGATTTCATTTGTTACTTTACTTGTGTTTCTTTTTTTTGTATGTATCCCTAATAGGATGCAAGCTCTGTCCAGGTAAGGACCATGCTGGTCTGGTTCATCCTTCTATCCCTAGCGCCCGACACTGTGTCAGGCACATAGTAGGTGCTCAATAAAGAAATGACTGACTGACTGGATGAATGAATGACTGGAGAAGAAGAGAAATGAGAATACCTCAATCATCACTGCCCCTGCATGATACTTCATATGAATTGTCATACGCGCATACTCATTGTCTTCATTTTAGAAGAATCCTCACTCTCCTGTAACCCCTACCCATACCCACCCACATGTAGGACTGTTTCAGATTCTACTACTCTTTGCTATTATAGCTTCACACGCCTTTCACAGTTTTGATTTTACCTGGCACCTTTCATGTTTAAGTTTTACATTATTTGGGGTACTGTTTACTTAATCTTGGCTCCCCTAGAAACAGAGAGCATCGCAAGGGCCAAAACTCTTGGTTTTGTTGATGCTAGTTTTTGCCAGGCTAATTCGAAGCCTTACAAATTATAGGCACTCGATAAAAATATATTGAATGATTGAATGAATGAATAAGGAGAACAAATTCTGGCTACCGACCTAATTTCTGCCAGAGTTTGCTCTGTGTGCAAATACGCCAGTGACCATATCAGAATCATATAGAATAATTTGGGATTTAACAGTCAGAGGAGACTGCCCATCAAATTTCTATCTATTAAGACTGGACAGCTCAAGAAATAAATGTTTTCTTAAATTTTTACCAAAATTAACTAGCGGTTAGGTAGAAACTTCTTCTCTAGTATAATTCTTGATTTACAATATGAATTACTCTTATTCCAATGTTAACAAGTGAAATATAATCATTATCATTCATTCTCCATTGAAAGACGTGGACACACGGAGTTAATGGGGAATCTGGGAGGCGTCTGGAGAAGAAAGGTGGTGAGGGCAGAAGAATTGGAGAAGACATGTCCTGTCTAAAGACATTCAAAATGAATTTAATATATTAAACAAATAAACAAACCCCAGGCAGAACATGCCATCGAAACCCAATGCGACTCATGTGTTCACGCATGAACAAATTGTAATATATTCTCACAATAGAATATTATTCAGCCTCAGAAAAAGAGGAAATTCTGACATGTGGTATGAGGACATCATGCTAAGTGAAATGAGCCAGTTACAAAAACTCAAATACTGTATGGTTTCACTGATAGGAGGTGCCTAGTGTAGTCAAATTCACACAGGCAGAAAGTAACTTAGGGGTTGCCAGAGGCTGGGAGGAGGGAGTAATGGGAAGTTAGAGTTTAATAGGTACGGTTCCAGTTTAGCAAGATGAAAAAAGTTCTGGCGATGAATGAAGGTGGTGTTTGCACAACCACGTACATATACTTTAACGCCACTGAATCGTACACTTAAAAATGGCTATAGTGGTAAAGCGTATGTTTACTTTGTCACAATTAAGATGAATTAATTAACTAACTAAAACACTCACAAATGAGTCTAAGGACCACTGGGGGCCTGCAGTCTTGTGATGTAATGTCTCACTGGTCATACATATCCCAAATGCCTGGTGTGCGCTGAGCAAGAGATGCTGTTCGTGCTTCTGGATGTTTGAACACCTGCGAAGAGGTAGGTAGGTGTTGGTTGAGGCAATGGGAAAGAGGAGAGAGAGAAAGAGAGAGAGAGAGAGAGAGACAGTGTCAAGGCTTTGATTACCATAGAATGTACATTCTCGTTAAGGATGGAGACGATAAACAGGCACGTGAAACATGAAAATAGTAGGTAGTGGCACTGTGTTCAGAAAGTTAATTTCTTTCTCCATCATGACCTATTTCATTTATTTTTACTTTTATTGATAAAATTATCCTCTCTATTCCACACACACTTCCATGTATATACACACACCCTTGTTACAGTTGGCCCCGCAGCCCGACTATGTACCAACCAGTTAACCCAAGTTTTACTGTAAATGGTATGAATTGTGGCAATGCTGATATTTTGCAACACATGTCTTGTTTGGGTTATAGAAAATAAGATGCATGAATAATAAATTAAAGTGTGTAATAATATAACTAAATCACATTTATGGGATGTTCTTTGTTTTGCAAATTAAAATGCACAAACAGCTCAATTCTTTTGTCTTTATTAAACAGTTTGCTGGATTGCCTCAACGTGGAGCATGTATATAAATATTCAAATTGAGTGTTTCACTCTGAGGCAATTTTGACATTTCCATATTGGGTTCCTCGGTGTTTTATCTAAGGAAAATTAACCACATGTGACCAAAATATGATCACTTATATTTGTATTACAATTCTTCCAGTTATATACCTGACAAGTGGATGACTTTACCAAGTCTTCCCAAATGAAAGTATTGCAAAGGGTTTCATGTTAACCACTTAAAGAACTAATAAGAAAATGTTTATAAGGAGATAAAACTACCATTAGCTCAAATCGTTCAATTGATATCTCTATTTTCTATTGTCTGAGATGCTCTGGGTGGGAAGCTCTTTTATTTAAAAAAAAAAAAAAAAAAAGGTCGTGCCAGCCAGCTGCTTAGACCGATTTCAACTGGGTATGTGAGCAGCATTAAGAAAGGCCCTGTGCTGGCCGGATTCTTGTGGATACAGGAACAAAACCTGCCCTAGTCCAATCGCTCTTGCATTTCAGATGAATTCCTTGGGGACGGTGCCTTTGAATTTTACTCTCAGCTCTAGGCCTTTGCCACTTTGCAGGTGACGCTGAAGGAAGGAGCCACATGTCCTTGACAAGGGTGGGACTCTGACGTGGACAGCAGAATGGACCAGCATTACATGTGCAGCACGGACTAGCGAAAAGCAGGAAATCTAGTCATAAACAGTGTGTGTGTATGTGCTGGTGCACCACCTGTCTGGCTAAGGAGGAGCAAACACTTCACCTCTAAAGAGAGTGAGCCTTCCCTCCACAGCGCTGTCATGAGGATGTGACCATCTGGTCTATAAGAAAGTGTCCCATGAGTAATTGTTGAACCTCATAGCCCACCATAATTTCACTCTGTTATTGGCATTTGGGATGCATAGTCCCTTTATAATGTTTCACCCCCCGAGTTTCGATGGAAACATCACCCAGATTTCTGCCTCTCCTGGCTGTGTGTTCAGATGAGTGTTTGAGGGGGACCACCTGGAGGACCTTGAAGACGTTAGCGTCTGCAGAGCCCAACTCAGAGATGCTGCCAGGCGGTGGAGTTGGATTTATGCACATGGTAAAAGCATCCTTGTCCACAGAAAAAAACCATAAACTGGGCACCTCCAATTTGTTACATATCTATACCTCCATATATTGGAGTAAATTCTGCTTTCAGGGGTTCTCTCTAAAATGGGAGGTCAAATTCCCCCTTGCTGAAGGCAATTTTCAAGGCAAGAGCAAGGGCAGCTTTTAACCTCAGGTTATTAACTTATCATTATTGAAAGTTTTATTGTACAATATTAGATCACAGTATCCTGAGTTATGGTTATTTAATATATACATACGTTGTCTATATCTGTCTCTCTGTCTCTTTCCCTTTTTGGGTATATAGGTATACATATGTATGTACACTTATATACATATGCGGATGTATAAATATCCATACATAAATGGATACTATGTATTATACCTGCAATGACTAAATTTTCAGGCTCTATAGGTTTACATTTTCTTGAGCTTAATGTTGCATTCATGCATTTTTGTTTGCCTGAATGAGTTATCCTCAGCCCTTGCTTGAATCTGTTCATTAAGATTTCATGAAGTCAGCTCTTGATGAATTCACAAGCCAGAACTGCAACTTTCTCACTGCTTTTGCCGTGCTAAAAAACGCAGCACCAGCTTTTCATACTGGAGGATGGTAGAGATAAATTCTCCTATGCCAACTCGTCACCCCGGGATGACAGAGCTCCTACTGAATTTACACAAGTCCTTTATTACGTGAAGTGATTTGAGTGAAACAAATGGGTTATTTACTGTGTAGCAGACTAAGAAGTGACTCCTTTAAAATGGTAAACATCACAGTACATCATATTTGGAAAGATGTTTTTTTGCTGTGTGTTTGAGGTTTCACAGTTGATGACAAAGTTGAAAATCCGAAGAACCAATTTCTTCGGAGGGGAGAGGTTCCAGGGGGTTGGGAGGGGAACCATCCTCAGGGAGTTTTGGAGAATGTGGCCAAACTGGTCTTGTTTTGGTTGAAAAGTTATTTTCAAGCATTTCCTCACTGAAGGTTTTAAAACTACAGAAATGCTATTTGGAGGATCATGGAGGTATTGCTTTGTCTTCAGTGTTTAGCTTTTTGAGCTGAGGGAAAGCACACGATTTGAGAGCAGGACACGGTGTATTGTCACTAAGGCTTCTGTGAAGTAATGGATTGGAGGTTTGGGAAATACCTTTACTTAAGTAAGATGAAGAATCCTGAAGCCGTGAAGACTTCCCACACTGACATGTGAGGACCGTCTTCAGTGTTCGGCATGAAATGCTGGGTGGCGAGTGCTATTCGGGAGTACCGAGGATGGAGGGCGAGGGCCCAAGGACCACGGTGCATCTCTTCTCCTCCATCCTTTTCTTTCCTGACACGGTCAAGTGCTATGGCTCCTGGTAGGAATTTGCGTGTGGTCAAAAAAGTCAATAACAAAGATGTCACTTTACCCAGTAAATACTAAGGATCAGACCCTACACATGTTTTAAAGTTATGAACATACAGCCCACAGCGAGGCAGGTTTTATTATCACAGTTCTGCTTTGAGGAAAGAAAACGCGAGAACCTGCCTGGTGAGTGGCAGATAAAGGCTCTGAACTTGGGCTTTTCTCACTCCAGACTCTGCACCATCGCGTGATCGCAGTGTTTAGGAGACGGATTCTGTAGCTGTAGCAAAGGGACATACGAAAGAAGTTCATTTCTCTCTTATGAAACAGACCGAGGTGAGTCGGAATGTTTTCCTCCATAAGCCAGGCCGGCCAGGGGGCTTTGCTGTGATCCAGCCAGCAGGAAGCAAGTCCATAGCAAGCATGGCCCAGAAGATGACAGAGGATTAGCACAGCTCAGTTCCACTGGAATCCTACCAGCCGACAATTCCTAGCATCCCCGAGAGTGAAGCACTGCAGTCCGTGGCTGGGTGGCCAGGTGCCGACGTCAAACCCAGGCGCTTCTCCAACGAAAGAGAAAACGAATATTGGAAGACGACTGTCTCTATCAGCTAAGAAATCTCTGTGGTGGCTTTTCCCTTCATATTCATGGGAAATCAGGACAAAAATAATTGCAGCTTCAGAAGAAAGGTGGTGAAGAAAGCAGAGCTAAGAACAGCTCCCGAAACTCTGGATTTTAAGGTCCTCTTGTTATTATTTGTCATGATCTGGCCATAATCTGCCCCCAATTCCCTTTTCAGCTAATTAACTTTCTCTTTCCTACTACTCTCCTGCTTTTCACAATACTCCAGAAATTGGTCCATTTCAGGTCCTTATTCTTCCAGGATGTAATAGCAAAGCTGCTCTTAGCTGATTTTGTTTGTTCTCTGTTTTGAGGTTTTTTTCAACAGGGCTATATACCTGCAAACTAGGCTGCTTAGATGGCTCCAGACTTTCCAACTTGGCTTCACTTCTGAGATATTTCTTCATTTCTCACCCATTAGCTGACCCAAACTGTGAGCTTTTGAACACTCTTTGGAGCTGGCATGTTCTTATGATAAACTCCTATTTTTGGCCTCCATTGTTTTTCATTTCTTCTCTTTTAAATTTCTGCCTTATTTTCATTTCTCATGGTCCACTATTTTCCTAATCTGAAAGAGTACAGAGGTTTATCTGTTCAGTCATTCTATTTAAGAGGCACCTATCACATGGCTGGTGTCTGTCTAGGCACTGGGGATTTGTCATTGAATAGAACAAAGTCATTGCTTTCGTGGAGCTTACATCCCTTGACTTCAGTGAAGTGGGGGAGCAAGCCATGCTGATTTCAGGACAAAGTAAGGGAGAGAGGAGTAAAAGATGAAGTCAGAGAGCTTTTCATCAAAGATGTTGGTAAGTCAAGGGAAGGACTTTGGGTTTTATTCTGAGTGAAAGAGAACACTATTTGACTATTTCGAGCAAGGGAGCAAGATGATCTGATTTCCATACTGTGATGATCACACCTGCTTAGAGGTCACACTCATTCCCTCACTTCCGCTATATTTCACGGGTCCTGTAAACCAGCTTTGGTTCAATGGGAAGCTACTACAAAATGACATGAATACTAAGAAGCAGTGATTACTGGGGTCATCTAGGAGGCTGGCTAGCACATGGATATCTAATTATTCCAACACATTTGTTGAAGAAAACTATGTTTTCCCATTGAATTACATTGCCACTCTTTTCAAAATTAATTAGCCAGATATATGTAGGTTTATTATTGGACGATCTATTCTGTAACATAGGTCTATATGTCTAAAGTGTGCCAACACCACATTGTCTTATAGAAAATTATGAAATAAGGTAGTGTAAGAGCTATTCTTTGTGCTTATTTTTCGAATTCTGTGGGTTGGCTTAGGTCCTTTGCATTTCTATATACATTTTAGAATTGGCTTGTCAATTTCAACAACAAAAATGCCTATGGGATTTTTATGGAGATTTTATTGAACCTATAGATCAATTTGGAGAGAATTCCCATCTTAACATTATTAAGCCTTTAGATGCATAAACATGATATATTTCTACATTTGTTTAGATATTTTTTAATGTCTCAGCAATGCTTTGTAATTTATAAGTCTGGGTCTTTGCTCATATTTTAAGTTTATTCCTTAAATAGTTTTGACATTATTATAGATTTTTCTTCCTTTCGATTTCTAATCCTCTGTTACCAGTATATGGAAATATGATTGAATTTTTATATTGACATCTTATTTTATGACCTTAGTAAACTCATTTATTAGTTCCTTTCCCTTCTTTGTACTTTCTTTTTTTTTTTTTAACTTAGATTCTTTATGATCTTGTACAAATACAACCACAGTGTCTAACTCTTCTTTTCAAGTTTGTATGCCTTTTATTTATTTTTCTTGCCTTATTGCACTGACTAAGTCTTCTGATACAATGATGAATACAAGTGGTAAGAGCAGTCTTATCTTGTTCTCAACCTTAAGGGAACTCATAAGTAGGCTGTTAAGTGTAAAATGGTCATAAATGCCCCTTTTTTCAGGTTGAGGAAGTTCCTTTCTGTTCCTAGTTTACTGAAAGTTTTTATTCCTAATGAATATTGAATTTTGTCAAATTCTCTTACTGCATCTATTAAAATGAACATATATATTTTTTCTTTTTAGTCTGTTAATGGTGAATAAAGTTTATTTTTTCTAATGTTAATACAAATTTTGATTCTTCATAAAAATCCCAATTGGCCAAGATATATTAATTTATCATTTATTTCTGAATCCAATTTTCTAGAAATTTAAAAAAATATTTTTATCACTATATTTGTTAGAATGTCAATCAGTAT
>NW_011888859.1:4451202-4468745 GCF_000151845.1 Pteropus vampyrus | reverse complement strand
GTAATAGCAAAGCTGCTCTTAGCTGATTTTGTTTGTTCTCTGTTTTGAGGTTTTTTTCAACAGGGCTATATACCTGCAAACTAGGCTGCTTAGATGGCTCCAGACTTTCCAACTTGGCTTCACTTCTGAGATATTTCTTCATTTCTCACCCATTAGCTGACCCAAACTGTGAGCTTTTGAACACTCTTTGGAGCTGGCATGTTCTTATGATAAACTCCTATTTTTGGCCTCCATTGTTTTTCATTTCTTCTCTTTTAAATTTCTGCCTTATTTTCATTTCTCATGGTCCACTATTTTCCTAATCTGAAAGAGTACAGAGGTTTATCTGTTCAGTCATTCTATTTAAGAGGCACCTATCACATGGCTGGTGTCTGTCTAGGCACTGGGGATTTGTCATTGAATAGAACAAAGTCATTGCTTTCGTGGAGCTTACATCCCTTGACTTCAGTGAAGTGGGGGAGCAAGCCATGCTGATTTCAGGACAAAGTAAGGGAGAGAGGAGTAAAAGATGAAGTCAGAGAGCTTTTCATCAAAGATGTTGGTAAGTCAAGGGAAGGACTTTGGGTTTTATTCTGAGTGAAAGAGAACACTATTTGACTATTTCGAGCAAGGGAGCAAGATGATCTGATTTCCATACTGTGATGATCACACCTGCTTAGAGGTCACACTCATTCCCTCACTTCCGCTATATTTCACGGGTCCTGTAAACCAGCTTTGGTTCAATGGGAAGCTACTACAAAATGACATGAATACTAAGAAGCAGTGATTACTGGGGTCATCTAGGAGGCTGGCTAGCACATGGATATCTAATTATTCCAACACATTTGTTGAAGAAAACTATGTTTTCCCATTGAATTACATTGCCACTCTTTTCAAAATTAATTAGCCAGATATATGTAGGTTTATTATTGGACGATCTATTCTGTAACATAGGTCTATATGTCTAAAGTGTGCCAACACCACATTGTCTTATAGAAAATTATGAAATAAGGTAGTGTAAGAGCTATTCTTTGTGCTTATTTTTCGAATTCTGTGGGTTGGCTTAGGTCCTTTGCATTTCTATATACATTTTAGAATTGGCTTGTCAATTTCAACAACAAAAATGCCTATGGGATTTTTATGGAGATTTTATTGAACCTATAGATCAATTTGGAGAGAATTCCCATCTTAACATTATTAAGCCTTTAGATGCATAAACATGATATATTTCTACATTTGTTTAGATATTTTTTAATGTCTCAGCAATGCTTTGTAATTTATAAGTCTGGGTCTTTGCTCATATTTTAAGTTTATTCCTTAAATAGTTTTGACATTATTATAGATTTTTCTTCCTTTCGATTTCTAATCCTCTGTTACCAGTATATGGAAATATGATTGAATTTTTATATTGACATCTTATTTTATGACCTTAGTAAACTCATTTATTAGTTCCTTTCCCTTCTTTGTACTTTCTTTTTTTTTTTTTAACTTAGATTCTTTATGATCTTGTACAAATACAACCACAGTGTCTAACTCTTCTTTTCAAGTTTGTATGCCTTTTATTTATTTTTCTTGCCTTATTGCACTGACTAAGTCTTCTGATACAATGATGAATACAAGTGGTAAGAGCAGTCTTATCTTGTTCTCAACCTTAAGGGAACTCATAAGTAGGCTGTTAAGTGTAAAATGGTCATAAATGCCCCTTTTTTCAGGTTGAGGAAGTTCCTTTCTGTTCCTAGTTTACTGAAAGTTTTTATTCCGAATGAATATTGAATTTTGTCAAATTCTCTTACTGCATCTATTAAAATGAACATATATATTTTTTCTTTTTAGTCTGTTAATGGTGAATAAAGTTTATTTTTTCTAATGTTAATACAAATTTTGATTCTTCATAAAAATCCCAATTGGCCAAGATATATTAATTTATCATTTATTTCTGAATCCAATTTTCTAGAAATTTAAAAAAATATTTTTATCACTATATTTGTTAGAATGTCAATCAGTATTTTCATCTGGTTCGGACACCAAGGCTGTGCTGTCTTCATAGATGGGCCAGTAAGTGTTCCTCACTCCTCTGTTTTCTAGAAGGGTTTGTGTTGGGTTGCTTTTTTGTTTCTTGAAATGTTGGGTAGACCTGGGTTTCGTTTGTGAAAAGAATTTTAACCACAAATTTAATTTTTTCAATAGATATAGAGCTATATCATTCATCCGTTTCTTTTTGAATAGATTTTGGTAGTGTGTCTTTCAGGAATTTGTGTTTCATCTAAGTTGTCAAATTTATTGACATTGAATTGTTCATGATATTTTCTTATTAATTTTTTTAGAACATGTATAAACTGTAGCAGTATTCTTTCTTTTATTTGATATTGAAATTTTTTTGACTTTTAAATTATCACTTGTTTATCAATTTTATTGATCTTTTAAAAAAATCCATTTTTTTGTTTTGTTTTATTTTTCTCTATAGTTCTATATTTACTTTCTTCTGCTCACTTCGGGTTTCATTTGCCATTCTTTTTCTAATTTCTTTATGTGTAAGCTTAAGTAATTGATTTCATATATACTTTTCTAATAGAAAGTTTTAATATGATAAATTTTCTCTCTAAACATTTTTTAGCTACTTCCATGGATTTTGATATACCGTCTTTCAATTTTCATTCTGTTAAATAATAGCTTCCTAATTTTATTTTTGAATTAAGAAAATTTCTAATATTTGGAAATGTTTCAGAAATCTGTTTTTATTGATTTCTAGTTTATTTTCTATGTGGTCAGATGATGTGTTTTATATTTGAATCTTTTAAACTTTATCGAGTTTTGTTTTATGGTCCAGAATGTGGTCTATTTTGGTGGGTGTTTCATGTGCAGTTGAAAACAATGTGTTTTCTGCTGTTGCTGGATAGAGTGTTCTATATACATCAGTTATAAATATGATTTTTAAGTCTTGTTCCAATATTTTGTAACCTTATTAGTTTTTTTAATTGTTCTATCAATCATTGAATAAATTAGATAATGTGGGAAAAAAGATTAGAGACTTTGAAGACATAGCAACAGCAACAATTAAAAATAAATGCACAGAGAAAAAAGACCAAAAAAAGTATGTGGGGAGAATGTAGGGAGTGAAGAAAAAACATTTGAAAGAATAATGCCTGAAAATTTTTCCAAATGATGAAATTTAAAAACATACAGATCCAAGAATTTCAGTGGGTCCTAGGCAGAAAAAAAAAAAAACATAAGAAAAATCACAAAAAGACATGTCATAATAAAATTTTATGAAAACACGTGATGAAGAGCAATTTTAAAAGGATCCAGAGATAAAACGCACATATTATACAGAGAAACAAAGACAAAAATGGCAGCATATTTGCCATCAGAAACCATGAAGTCCATTAGACAACGGGATGGCATCCTTGATGTGCTGGTAATAAAATTTATTAAACCAGAATTTCATATCCAGCAAAACTACCTTTAAAAATGAAAACCAAATAAAGACTTTAGGACCAAAAAAAAAAAAAAAAAGCTAAAAATCTCATCGCTGAAGACACACACTAAAAATGTGTTAAAAGAACTTTTATCTAAGCATAAAGGAAATTATGCCAGATGGATATGTAGACCTAGAAAAAAGAATAATTAGTGCTCCAAATGGTAAACATATGTGTAAATATAAAAGGATATTTTTCCCTTATTTTACAATTTCTTTAAAAGATAATTGATTGTTAAAAGAAAAATCAATAACTCTGTATTTATTGTGCGATTTATTATCTATGGAAAGGTAAAGTACATAATAACAATGCATGAAAATGGGGGATAGAAGTATATATTTGTAAGCCTGTTATATTTGAAAAGGTGCAATATAATTTGAAGATAGACTCTGGCAGATTAAAGGTGTGTATTGTAAATTGATCCTGAGCAATTTTTAGTTTAGATATTTTACTTTTTTTTTTGTATTTTTAAATATATATCTTTTATTTTTCTCCTCCTCATGTTCATGCTTCCTTTGCCATCCCTGAAATATTTTACAGTTTATGAACAGACGAGTACTGAGACAAAGATGCAGGTTTGCCCTTGGCGGGTCTCTGCAGCCTTCCCTCTGTGAAGCTTTGTGCCCCCTGGTACTGTCTCACAGTTCTAGCTCCTTTGCCTTCCTTGACTTCATCTACATCTCCTCCACCTGGCCACACCACTGCCTCTGTTGAGTTGCTCCTCCCTGCGCTTTACCTTGTCCTGCCTCCAGTCCTTAGGGTAAAGTGGTCGTAAGGTTCACGTTGTTTTCCTTCTCTCTGGGATCATAGTTCAGTGCTGATTGTTGTCCAGTGTCTGGAAAACCATTATTTAATATGTTCTGTCCATTAGTATATTCGTTTCTGACAGGAAAGCCACTCAAGTAGCATTTAGCAATTGGTCTCCACCAGAGATTCTCGTGTCTCCCTCCCATGCTGGGGTGTGTTAGTTGCCGCTTCTTTTGCTCTCGAAGTTCTGTGTTTACATTTGACTATTGCGCTCTGTAGTCTAAAGTACAATCCACGGGCCCATCTCTCCTTCTTGTCTTTAAATACATTGAAAGCAGTGGCTGCCTTACTCACCTTTACGTTTTAACGCTTAGCATAATACATTCACAGAAGGGCGTCTCAAAAATATTTGTTCAAACTTTCTAGCCTTGTGACCCATTTTCTTGGGTACTTTGAATATATCAGGTAGAAAAAGTCATATGCATGTCAGGGATGGCAGAAGGGGGCACATGTCTTGCCACTTCCCCTGTCAGAGATCATCTGGCATCATCGATCACCAGGGTTCTACTTTTCGCCTGAGGCCCAATGTGGCTTTGAACTCCTTCCTAATATGATTTCAGATATCTCCTACCAAGTAATACAAATTCATTCTCACGCTGCAACTTATTTGCCATCCATGAATTAATATTATCGTTTCTTAGAAATACCATTTTATTGTATTTATTTAGTAAATATTTATATGGCACTTATGTACTAGCATCATTCTAGGTACTTTAAAATATTAACTACTTGTATAACATTGGAACATGTATTATCTCCATTTTACAGATGGGAAACTGAGGCACGGAAAGGTTCAGTAGCTAACATAAAGTTGTACATGTTTATCAAGGAGTGTGTGTGGATGCTGCTTTAGAGAATCTGGCTCAGTGTCCATGCCCTTCACTGTTATACCACACTGCCCCCTCCATGGCCCAAACTAAATTTAAAAAAAATTTTTTTTTTTTAGGAAGAAGCTAAGAAAGTAGTTAACATCTCTTTTCTGACAAGCAGCAGTAAGGGACAGGCTAAAACAGACTGGGCATGGAGTTAAAAGTACCCTGGGCTTCTCAGACCACAAGAGAACAATACCAATATTCCTCTTGACTTATTCATTTAACAAATATCTATTACATTCTTTCTCTATTCTAGGCACTGCTGGGAAGAAAAGGAAGCAAACATTCAGCCAATCGAAACACGGAACAGTTACAGACTGACAGATGTCACCTCAGACACGCGAACCATCAAGTTTCTGAGAGCTCAGCTTAATTCCAGAACCTGCCAGCTAGGACAACAGGTACATATATTTTCTGCCCTGGATAGAATTCCTTTGGAAACTTGAATTGCAAAAGTGTTAGGACGACAGCTGGGAGGGAGTGGGGAAAGCAGGAGGTAGCATCTACCATCATTTTCTAATATCCGTTGATTGTCATGGGTGCACCACTGTTTAAGGTGCTTTCCCACGCTCGTACAGCTGTGTTCTGGGGCACACAAATTGTGTGATGGTCCCCCGCAGACCAGAGAAGCAGCAAGAGACCAAGCAGGAAAAGAGTCAAATGTCTTACGTAGGATTTTTGTCAGACAGAAAAAGGAGGTAATATGATCATGACTCACAAAAGCATGCAAATGTTTCTTTTTCTTTTCTTTTCTTTTCTTTTCTTTTCTTTTTTGTTGTTTGTTTGCTTTAAATAGTTAGCTGTCCCCGAGGAATGAAACACAATGATTCTGGAGGAATTCTGTTCTTCCATTCAGGATGGTATCTTAGATTTTATTGTGGGAGACTGGAACTTTGGACCAAAAAAAGTGAGGAATTTCACTAATATTTTCAGAATTGGCTAGTCAGCTGGACCTCTGCCCACAAGCCACCCCTGAGTGCCCCACAGAATTCAACAGAAACATTGAATGTAAATTCAGACCATAGGCTTAATTATTAACACGGTAATTATCAGGGTTGATTGGGTATGTGCGGTATATTGTTTGTCATTGCTCAAGGTCATTCATCCTGTGCTGTCTTTGGTGGGGAGAAAAAAATCCTGCATCATTTGGATACTTTGGAAAAAATCTCATTTCACAGGGATTCCACCTTTCACTTCAAAGCCTATTAGATACTATGTTTCTCAGCAGCCCTGGAGCAAAATATTGTCAGAACATAGGATTTTAATGGGTTGCTGTACTTCTTGTTTTCCTGCTTTACAGACAGGTGCCTGTGAGTGCACATGTTTTCTGGGGCCCAGGAGGCTCGGTGGGGTGGGGTTTCCAGAGAAAGAACGCTGGCACCGCCTCTTTCTTCCCTCTGGGAGGGGGCTATGGAATGCAAGGGAAGTCGAGGAGATGTCCATCAACTCCATTAAGTATTAATTATTGCCTTGAGTCTAGAGTAGAACTCACATTTCTGGGTCTGAAAAATTGGTTAGATTTTGGGGAAGCCACCCCTTCCCCAGCTCCATCTTTTCAGATAACTAGTGAGAAGTTACTGGTGAATATACAGTCATGTACATGTACAGATAGGGTTATTGGAGTCTAAGTAAAACAAAATTACTAAATTTATTATTATTATTATTTTTTAGGGCAAATCATACATATGCTAAAACCAAATAAAACAAAAACAAGAACAAAATGAAATGGAAATTAGGTCCTCCCCGGAAACTAACACCTAATATCAGTTTTTTTTTTACCTCAGAGAACACCCTCATCATCAATTATGGGTTTTGTATAATAGGTAATTTTTGCACACCCTAGCATATATAAAATTTAACTTTTTTCTATTACCATGTTTTCCATTTCCTAAAGATAGATGTAGACCGTGTTGGGGGAGGTGGAGGTAGAAGTGGGAGAAAATCTACTTATTTGAATTTCATAATTTTATGTCAGAGGGTAGAATGGGGAGGGGAGCTTCGTCATAATTATTTTGTGGCTACTATGCAATAGGCATCATGCAAAGAATTTTATACACACGGGACCAGCTACATAACTGACGGGGCTGAGCCTAAAATAAAAAATGCAGTGCTCTTAGTTCAAAAACGAAGAATTTCGAGACAGTACAAGAGCATTACACCAAGCAAGGGGTTTGCCAACATGCGGTGCTGTGTGACCGTATAGGTCGGTCACCCAACGAAGCCCGCCCAGTGTATACATTTTCAAATTTATCCATAAAACGACCCCAGGATGGAAATGTCATTGCCTTCATTTCGCAGATGGAAAGCCGAGATTTAGAAGTTTCCATCCTCGGTGTCCGTTCCAGTGCGTTTACCTGTAAGATATCATGGTTTAAAAACAGCATCCATACTAAAACAATATGAGTTCCCCAAAGAAGGAAAATATTGACCCTGATATTGGTCATCTGGACAATGTGAATTTTATATGTTAGAGCTGCTCCAACTTCCAGCTACCAGATGTCTGTAAAAATTCATAGCAGGCTATTAAATTTAGCAGATCCTGTCTTAATTAGATTAGCTTTCGCACAGCACGAAGGCAGAGTGTCTCTCTGATGGAAGGTTTATAAAGATTTCTGGTGGGAATTCTTTATGGAAGACGGAGTCTTTTATCCACAGAGACTGACAAATAGAAGGAAAAAACCCATCTCATAATAGTATAAAAATATGGTCATGGTGTGTCAAAGCAGAAACATGAATCTTTATTTCATTGATGTTTCCTTTTTATTTGGCTTAAGAACAGGGACGGTTGGGGATGAAGATGGGGGAGGGGCGTTCAAAACGACCAGCTAAGAGAATAGCATAAGGGAGGTGAAAACCTACAAGCAAATTCTGGTCGTCAAATCCTCCAATAAATTCAGCACCTAAGGAGCGCCGAGCGCTCAGATGCCTGTCAGTACGTGAGTTATTTTTTTCCCAGACAGAAAACAAAACTGCACAGTTTGTCTTGAGCTGGTCTTGCATGATTAAACTCAGCATCCATTCTCTCTCTCCCCATTTAAGGTCACTCAGAAAAGCTCACATGACACAAAACCCAAAGCCCAAGCCCCCTCTCTGTTTGACCCTCTCTGTCCTGCCACGGGCAGAGGCCCTCACCTGCGGTGGCGTGTGCAAACATTCCTTGTTTATCGATGCGGGTACACAAATGATACCAGTTTGGAGAGCTGTGACACTCTTCTCGGTGCCTGGTGTGTAGGTCACTCCGGAAGGAAGGCGGGTGCGAGTCATTTTTCTTGTCATATGATTCACCAGCTAAAAGGTCACGTTCATGCAAAGACCTTCCTCCCTTGGCTGTGGAGTCGGAGGAGAGAGACTGAGTGGACAGAGAAGATGTTAAAAATTTGTTTCCACCTCACAGCCTCCCTGATCTCGGGCCGGAAGGAGATCTGCAGTTTCAGTACCCAAAGCCCACGCAGGCAGGGCAGGAGCACAGTGGCTGATGGAAAGGAGGCCATCACCTGCTACAGCAGCCTGATCAGATTGACATCAGACGCAGGCTGGGTTACTAGGCAACTGATTAAATAAACGTGCTGGTCCTACAAGCGAGCTCGCCATTAATTAACTTAACCATTTTCATTTTGACTGTTTTCTTCCCTTCTCCACCTCAACGAGCTTTGAGACACTGAAATATGAGGGGATTGGGAAGGAGGCGGCGGACACCCGTTTCTCCTTCCGTGGGAAATAGCCGATGCGTGTGAGCGCTTCCCACGCATGGAATGAAAGAACCTGATCGGCAGGTAATTAGCATTTTAAGCAAACGAGAAAACATACACGAAAAGGCCTAAAAGAGCGCCGGCGTACATTGATTCAAAGCCGGTTATTTTTCCTAATCATGCTCGTCACTGAGTAGAACAAGATGGAGAATGCGGACTAGGAGACGTGGTTTTAGGAGACAGGCCGTTTCCATGCTGGGAGAGAGAATCCCACTCGCGCTGGGGTGTCACGGGGACCCGAGAGGCGGTGGGGTGCGGCGGATCCTTTAACCCGCCGGGAGGGTCAGCTGAGCCCCTGGAGGCGGGAAGGCCTGTATCTTGAAAGAGGAGCCAAGGTCACGAGAATAACCAGTGTGAGGCAGGCATTCCAGGGAGAGGGTCCAGTGAGCCAAGTCCCAGTTATAATGGTAAAATTATGAGCGATTTGGTTTTGATAAAGTAGAAAATACAAGGTGCAGAGTGGGGCGGGAGGAATTGGCAGGGCCAGATGAGAAAGGCCCGTTTCTGTCCTTCAGGGAGTTCATACTTTGTCCTGTGCGCCCCTGAAGGGTTTTCCAGGGAAAGTGGCAGAGGCAGACTTTCACCGTGGATAGCTTACCCTTAGTCACATAGCATTAGGACTTAAGAGGGCACTAGGAGGGGGACAGCACTGAAGAGGCTCTTGTAATAGCTCAGAAGTGAGGTAAGGACATGAAGTAGGGCTGGGAGCAGAAGAGGCAAGTGTAAGAGCTATTTGGCACTTGGAGCTTGATTGGGGACAGGGTGGGAGGGAGGAGGAGGGGGTCTAGGTGACAGCCAGGCTCCTGATTTGAGAGACTGAGTGGGTGGCGGAGGCATTAACCGAGAGCAAGAGTACAGGAGGAGGGCGGAGATAAGTGAATCTGTCTTGTACTTGTTGAATTTGGGGTTCCGGTGCCCAGCAGGTGATTGGTTAAATAAAGCAATTACTTCTTAATAGGCCTTAGAAGACAGGAATGAGGGGAGATTCCTTGTGGAACCTACAATTCCAGAAAAGACTCCTGTATAGAATTGTATTTCCATAGTAATATTTAAAGCAGGATAGAGAATGTGTACATAATAACAGAGAGGACTGGGGCGGGGGACGGGGGGAGGTGGGAGTGGTGCAAATTCACGTCCATAGGCTTTTCCTCTTAAACATATTTTAGTAACCACTAAAGAAAATAGAGACCTAATAGCAGCGATAAAGTTATTCATCATAACTACCTGATTCACTCTAATCTCTCCTTCTAATTATGGAATGGAGTTGTCATATTCAAATGTGAAACAGGCTGGAATTACCCATGGCAAATTGACGAGCCTCTGGCAGATGAATCATCCTGGAAGATCTGACATCCCCTGGGCACCTGATCAAACACAGCCGCCAGCCTCTCGGGCGAGAGCGAGATCACCTCTGAAGACAAGAACTGGCTCATGGCACTTGGGACTGAGTGAGAAGCTCCCGGCTGCCATGCACACGTACTGAATGGAAACAAGTTATTTCTCCAGGACCTGGGAAGGAAAACTGTTTCCTTTTCTCACAATCAAAAGATTTATAGTCATGTTTTCACATTTGCCTTAAACCGACAGTATCTCTGTGTAGTCACTATTGCCAGTATTTTCCAGTGAAATGTAAGTGACCATTCCGGACACAAAGGTGTGGGCTCAGCGAAGCTGGGGAAATGCCACGACATGCAACACCAGCGGGTTCTAAGGAGGATGCTTCCTAGCACTTAGAAGTGACCTAGGACACGTGCCCATCTTAGCCTGCGTTTCATACTCATTCCCCAATTTAAAAAAAAAAAAAAAACCTTTATATCCGCATTTTATGTAAGACATCTATTTCTTTTAATTTACAGACTACTTCGTAAGCTATTCTGATTTTTAGGTGGAGGTGGATATGGATGGTCTGGTGAAACAGTTCACTGAGAAACTCGAACATGCATTTCCTATCCTTTGCTGAGATCGCTGCTTGTGACCTTGCTTCTTGGACTCTGTCTTTTTCCCAAAAGAATTGTTATTCTTCCCTGATTGCTTCTCTTCAGGCACAAATGCTTGTTGACACGGTTCCGAGGGAATCCTTATTTCCAAACGACACTGGCCACTGAAATCGTAGGCAGTTCTTTCAGTCCTTTGATGCTCCAGACATCGCCACCCTGACCATCTGGGTCACAGTCCTTTACTTCCCCTAGGCTAGTTGGCCCAGCCTTGGGCTATTTGAAGACTTTTGTCCCTCATCTTGGTAGAGATCAGGATTAAGGGATGAATCAGTTTTGTAGTTTCCATGAGCATGATGAAGCTGTGAGGGAAGCCAAATATCACTGGAAATGTAACAAGCTGAAGAAATTTTTGTTACTCGTTTTTAAACTTTATGTTAAAAGCGTCATATTTGTTTAATTTAACACAATTTTGTTTTTTTTCTTTCCACGGCATTTAGTTTATGAGGTTTTATCTGCATTATTATTTGTTGTTCTAGTTCATTGATTTTAGTGATTGTATAGTAGACCAATAAATAAATAAATTTATCACAATTTATTTGTCTTATTGATGAGCATTTGGGCTAGTATGAATAAAAATGCTATAAATGTTTAAAGACACATTACTTTAAACTTCCCCACAAACTCTCCTTTTCTCTATTGCAAAATATTTGAGATCCCAAAGCCCTTAACCTCTTAGATATCATAAGTATTTTTGAGATGAGATAAATTAAGCAACACGACAACATTTTCTCTCAGAATAAAAAGTCTAAGTCACAGTATAGAAAACAAAAACAAAAATGAAAGCATGAGTTCTTGAAAGGACCTGTACGAATATTATTTTGATCATCGCCATCATCATTTTTAGCTAACTCTGCCATGTTTCTACATACTCGCTTATGCGTGGATATTTGTGATCGGAGCCAAATGTTTGTTTTTAAAGCCATTTTCTTCCTATTTCCCTTCCCATTTCTCACTGATTTTAGTCCTGCCAACAAAAATACAGTAGAACCTTTCTTATTTTCTTGCATTTTCTCCTCTTTCTTGCTACTTTCACGACTCTTCTTTCTCTACTGTGATTAGACAAGGGTTCTTGGCTGTGAGATAGGTAACGGAGTTCAGGTCTAGTGGGAGAATGGAGAACGAGACGAAAGAGGGAAAAAGGACGAAAACGGGAACTGCACACTGAAGGAAAAAGAAGACAAATGAGAGGACGTAAAAGTTTCTAACCTATCGAGGGCGGTGGGCATTGGGAAAACGTTATTCACGGAGTATGCACGAGTAAAAAGAAGCAGAAGACTAACTCCAAGGTCATTTAAGGTTAAAAATAAAGCGACACGAAAACCTATTGTGCAAGCATAGGCACACTTATAAAATATAATTCGGTCAGGAGCTATGACCATTAAGTTAGAAAGAGAAAATGAAAGGTCTTCGTGTTTATAGTTTATTTGTCTCCCAGTTCCCCTCCCCTGTCCATCATGCGGCTGGAATGCTTCTGGCCACAGTTGTCTGTACAGAACTCAACATATCATTAAATAAACCCGGGCAATTAACCGATGATGAAAGTATGGCTTGATACTCACAGGCTCACGCGTCAAAAGCTTGACGTTTGTTTGTGTGGGTTCAAAAGATAGAAGACAAACGCAGTGGCCCTCCCAGTCCACGCTTTTCTTTAAATCCCCCCCTTTCTTGTTACCTCTGTAGCATTTGACAAACTCGATCACATTCACTCCTTCTTAAAAGTCTCTTCTGCCTCGATTTCCAAATCATTTCTTTTCCTTCTGTGGTAGGCTGAAAAATGGCCCTCAAAAGTTAGCCATTTCCTAATTCCTGGAACCTATGACGGTTACCTTCTATGACTATATAAATCAATCAATCAATCAATAAATATATACATATATATACACATTTTACTATATTTTATATATATTTTACTACATATATTTACTTTACATGTAGTGAAAACAATATATGTATATATAATATATATAAAGCAAAAACAATAAGAGGATTTTTTGCAGATGGGGTTAAGTTAAGGATCTTGAGGTGGATAGACGGGCCTGGGTCATCCAGGTGGGCCCTAAAATACAATCACGTGTTCCTTATAAGAGAGGCAGAGGGCGATCTGACACGAAAGAGGAGAAGGTGCTGTGAAGACAGAGCAGGAGGAGAGCTGAGCGATGCTCCTGCCCGGGAAGATGTGCGGGTAGCCACGCTGATGGAGGACTGAGAGACCCCGGAGGGAAGGCGGCCCCGCCCACACCTTGACTTCCGTCCAGCGATGCTGATGTTGGGCTCCCGGACTTCAGAACTGTGAGAGAATGCATTTCTGTGGTTTTCAGCCATTTCGATTGTGGTAATTTGTTGTAGCAGCCACAGAAAACTAATATACTCTCTCTGACAGCGCCCTTCTCTGCCTCCTCTCCCCATCGCCCCTTTTTCTTTAGGGTATCCAAATAACATTAGAAATTAAGCTCCTCTCCTTAAACTCTCTCCTTGACTGTTTGCACATCCTCTGTGATTCCTGTGAAATCCTACATCAGTAGCTCTGGTCTCAGCTTTCCAACCTCCACTTAGTGAGGATGAGGCTTTTCCACATTCTAAACCCTCTGCTCACTGTTTTCATTGAGTTAATAGGATGTGAGGGGTATTAATACATACCGCTCAGAAGATTTCTGTGGTTAAATTATCTCGAGAGTTGCTGGGTTAAACAAATAAAAGAATCCTCGTTCTTTACGAGCAGGCTTCTTCTCTTACGTGTTCTGGGGTACTCCTTGGGAAATGGCTGCTAGAGTGGTGATTCAATTATAGATTAAACCCCAATTCCTGTCCTGCAAGCTTCTGTACACATGGGCTTTGCCTAGAGAAGGTCTGCCCTTCGCTGCTTCTAACCATGCTGCCCACAAACACTGCTGG
This sequence comes from Pteropus vampyrus, assembly GCF_000151845.1. Taxonomy (NCBI): domain Eukaryota; kingdom Metazoa; phylum Chordata; class Mammalia; order Chiroptera; family Pteropodidae; genus Pteropus; species Pteropus vampyrus. Next base: position 4,454,973 of record NW_011888859.1, on the reverse strand, counting down.
CCCGTGACAGTCACTGCAGGGTATGGCCTTCATTCTTGTTCACATCAAACTCTGCACTTAAATTGGAGCTCAATTTGTGGAGCTGTTGTGGGGTCGAAAGTTATAAAATGTTTTCTTTTCTCTTTTTATGCCTCTGTAGCACACAGGGACTGTGGACTCTACTGAGTCTAGAGCAGCAACACAGAGAGTCCACACTTAAAAGTCATAATGGCAATCAGATTACACACATCTTAGATCTCCAGAAAAGTTCTGAGAAGTCATTGTTTCTTTAAAATCAAAACAAACAACACAATTCTTAAAAACCCACCATTAGCCAAGTAACTCCAGGAAAGGAAATGAAAGATAGATTTGGAGAGAACTGGGAAATGAGACTCAGGTAAACATGGGGCGGCCATCTGCCTCTCTCCAGGCTCCCTCAGCCTCCCAGCTATCGGCCGAGGGCCCCGGTGACTGTGAGGTTATCCAGGGGATTCATAGGCATCTTTCCCTGAGAAAATTTACCACGTTCAAGTCCAGCTGCCCGTTCTCCATGCTCCCTGTACTCTTGGCTGCTCCAGACCTTACCACAGGGGGTTCTAACTAGGGGTTCCTGCATCCCTTGGCATCCTGAGATGATAAATAGACTCTGAGCTATTTTCAACCTTTCAAAAATGAATGGTTCTCTGCGGTGAGGCTGTGATGATTAACCATGAAGTCACTATTCTGGGGGGAAGGGACCATTTTAAATCAGCTTACTAATACGTTAGTTAGTCCGTGATAATTAAAAGCTTTGATTGGCAATTCTGCATGTTTCAGTGGACGCAAATGATGAAGCAAATTAATCAGCAGGCAATATATGTTGTGTGGTTCGTAGACAAAAGTTTTGCGAAAATGCGCATCCTACTGAGAAATGTAATAAAGGTAGCCCTCGACGGTGAAAGAAATTGGCATGATTGCTGCACATCTTTCTGGGACTGTCTTTACACAAATTCTTTTTCAACCTAATTACTCACCTATTTAATTTATTTTTTCCTCTTTCATAAAGATAATTCTGCCATTTACTTTCTTCTCGCTCTAAATATGTGCCCGGCAAGTGGTTTACAGCATTGTTCTGTAGGCCTTCTTAAACATGATGACATACAGAGATGACATAAAGAGATGACATAAAGATTCTTAAGTTACAAAAGTGACCCAGTTTTCACAGGCAGCATGTGGGAAATGAGGTGTTTGTATGACATACTCACTTCCTTCGCATTTTCTGACTATAGTTCCCCACACCCGACTACAAGCCTCTGTTGATATTGCTAAGAATGGAGACCTTTTTCCTTTTTATTTCTGTCGGATCCCTTATAGTTCCTAGTGCCATTATGAACACATGGCAAAATATTCAAAAAATATTTTGAACTGATTGCGAGTTGTCTATATAGAACTTAATATACCATCGAATAAATCTGGGCAATTAGTCAATGATGAAGATATGGCTTGATACCCACTCGCTCACTCATGAGAGCTTTCACATTCGTCTGGGTGGGTTTGAAAAGGCAGCAGAAGACAAATGTTTTTTTCCAGTACCAATTTTGGGATAAGGTTATTTGGCCATCTTATTCTTCAGACTGTTCAGAAGTTTACACGAAACTTTAGAGCTGCCAGAAGAGACATTATGAATGAATGGCAGAGGTGAGAGGGTTCAAAGTCAGTTATCTCTGTAGCCTGAGTTGCAGGATTGTGTCGTGGTGATGAGCTGGTTGTATTTTTCAGTATATTTGTAGTTTGAGGAAATTGCCACGCCAGTTCAGCTTCCAACCGCACTACCCGTAGTAGGCAGCTCGACATGATCAAACTTTTCATTTATTTTCTATGTTGCACAATAACAGTATGTTAATGAAAATTGAAGGAGACACTTGGCCTGTGATTCACCGTGGCAATAAAGGGCCATTTTCATTTCCCCATGTTCTATGTTCTCTTACCAAATGAATTCATTTTTATGTGATTGTACCTGTAATATAAACACAGTTCTATAGGCTGTTTTACATTTAACAGTTTATCATGACCATTTTTCTATGTCATTGCTCCGGGCTTTGTGGCCTGGACCGTAGGTTGCACTAGCTTTGTTATCTCGCCGGAGAATGGTCACACAGAGCTGGGTGAGGTGTATTCTGGGGCTGGGCAGGGTCTTCCACCGCCCTCTCTGCTTGAGTACTGGATGACAGCTTATTTGTTCAGGAGGCCTGAGGGCTGGGGAAGAGAACCCTTGAGATTATGTGGAAAGATCAACTTTTTCATTTTATTTTCAGTGTAAACCCAGGACAGAGACTTGTAAAGGTTACAGTCCCTGGATCTGATGAAGAGCTGCAGAAAAGGGAACTGAGACCTTGAAATCACTCTGTTCGTCACCAGATATTTTGATATTCACTCAGCAGCAGACGGATGCTTGAGGGGTGGGGTGTTCTGTGCGTCCAGGCCAGGGAGCACATTTCGACTCAGGCTAACTGGTCAACAGAGAAGCCAAGAGAGCCTGGCAGGTGCTTAGGACTAATGGACCTGATGAAAGCATGGGAATCACTCTAATTTTTGCTTATTTATCCTCATTTCGGTTTATAGTACATTGGTCATTTGATTTATTTATTCTTGATTCTTACTCTGCCTCCTTCCATAAAAGATTTGAGATGTCTTGCCCAAGACACCACAAAGTCGGTAAATCTAGCTTTTCTATTAGTATTCCAACCCTTTTATTTAGACCCACATCGCGTGGAGTGCCTAGAAAGAAGAAGAAGCTGAAGAAAGACAAACAAAGCTTAAGGGCATTGTAAAATACACAGAAGTAAACAGGTGAGCTTGGCCGTTATTTCTTAGACAGGACACACCAGGAATAAAAAACATACTGCTGACTATTCCTCTGAGGAAATGATGCATGAAATAAATGTTATTAGAGGCCCAGGGGGATGCTTTTCCTTGTTTGTTAATGTACCTCATGCTGAAAATATGCCAAGGGCTGTCAGCACTGGGCCACAGCGTTATCAGAAGCCTTTGCTACCGCATCTTCTGGTGAGAGGAAGGCTCGCTCACCTCCATCTCACAGAGCCTGCCCCACAGTGGAAGCCTGCCTTCTCTTTTCTCCTTTTCCATCTCTTTTTATCCCTCTCTTTTCTGGCTAACACTTGACAACGGGATGCCTTTCCGGGATGGGTATGACGTTTCCCTGACAACTCTGAACACTTCCAGTTTACCCCCAGAGCATCTTTCTTGCCCTGAGTGAGGGAGCATCATTCTCCTGCTCTCTCTAGTTGAGGAACAAATGGTTACAGCCCAGGCCATCAAGGTTGCAAGGAGCGACTGTGAGTATTTCTGATCGTTCCTCCGACAGTGCCAGAGCATTAGTGCAATGTGTCTGTCACTGACGGGGAATAATCCCACCCAAACACATTTAAAAGATGTGGGGGGTGTCTCCTCACCCGGGTTAGTCTAGCAGAGAGAGCAAAAAGGAGGGGAAAGGGGGGGAAGTGTGACACACCTGGAGTTTGTGCACATAGCTGGCAGCTTGCCGCCCGCAGTCCCCCCCACCCCTCGTCTGCTGACACTTTGTACTAAAGACTCCCTAATTGTGCTTGCACGCCTCTCCTCTCTTCACCTCTCAAGGTCTGTGCCCAAATATGGCTTTATTTCAACCCTTATTTTCCACTTCACTTCAGATGCTCAATTTTGTGGGTTGGGCAGAAAAAGCAGTTTGCCAAAGCTAGGGCAGGACTTGTGTCTGGGCGTGGGGTGGAGGGGAGAGAGAGAGAGAGAGAGAGA
>NW_011888859.1:4446321-4451152 GCF_000151845.1 Pteropus vampyrus | reverse complement strand
TGATAATTAAAAGCTTTGATTGGCAATTCTGCATGTTTCAGTGGACGCAAATGATGAAGCAAATTAATCAGCAGGCAATATATGTTGTGTGGTTCGTAGACAAAAGTTTTGCGAAAATGCGCATCCTACTGAGAAATGTAATAAAGGTAGCCCTCGACGGTGAAAGAAATTGGCATGATTGCTGCACATCTTTCTGGGACTGTCTTTACACAAATTCTTTTTCAACCTAATTACTCACCTATTTAATTTATTTTTTCCTCTTTCATAAAGATAATTCTGCCATTTACTTTCTTCTCGCTCTCCCTCCTTTACCTTAAATATGTGCCCGGCAAGTGGTTTACAGCATTGTTCTGTAGGCCTTCTTAAACATGATGACATACAGAGATGACATAAAGAGATGACATAAAGATTCTTAAGTTACAAAAGTGACCCAGTTTTCACAGGCAGCATGTGGGAAATGAGGTGTTTGTATGACATACTCACTTCCTTCGCATTTTCTGACTATAGTTCCCCACACCCGACTACAAGCCTCTGTTGATATTGCTAAGGACGGAGACCTTTTTCCTTTTTATTTCTGTCGGATCCCTTAATAGTTCCTAGTGCCATTATGAACACGTGGCAAAATATTCAAAAAATATTTTGAACTGATTGCGAGTTGTCTATATAGAACTTAATATACCATCGAATAAATCTGGGCAATTAGTCAATGATGAAGATATGGCTTGATACCCACTCGCTCACTCATGAGAGCTTTCACATTCGTCTGGGTGGGTTTGAAAAGGCAGCAGAAGACAAATGCTTTTGTTCCAGTACCAATTTTCGGATAAGGTTATTTGGCCATCTTATTCTTCAGGCTGTTCAAAAGTTTACACGAAACCTTAGAGCTGCCAGAAGAGACATTATGAATGAATGGCAGAGGTGAGAGGGTTCAAAGTCAGTTATCTCTGTAGCCTGAGTTGCAGGATTGTGTCGTGGTGATGAGCTGGTTGTATTTTTCAGTATATTTGTAGTTTGAGGAAATTGGCATGCGAGTTCAGCTTCCAACCGCGCTACCCGTAGTAGGCAGCTCGACATGATCAAACTTTTCATTTATTTTCTATGTTGCACAATAACAGTATGTTAATGAAAATTGAAGGAGACACTTGGCCTGTGATTCACCGTGGCAATAAAGGGCCATTTTCATTTCCCCATGTTCTATGTTCTCTTACCAAATGAATTCATTTTTATGTGATTGTACCTGTAATATAAACACAGTTCTATAGGCTGTTTTACATTTAACAGTTTATCATGACCATTTTTCTATGTCATTGCTCCGGGCTTTGTGGCCTGGACCGTAGGTTGCACTAGCTTTGTTATCTCGCCGGAGAATGGTCACACAGAGCTGGGTGAGGTGTATTCTGGGGCTGGGCAGGGTCTTCCACCGCCCTCTCTGCTTGAGTACTGGATGACAGCTTATTTGTTCAGGAGGCCTGAGGGCTGGGGAAGAGAACCCTTGAGATTATGTGGAAAGATCAACTTTTTCATTTTATTTTCAGTGTAAACCCAGGACAGAGACTTGTAAAGGTTACAGTCCCTGGATCTGATGAAGAGCTGCAGAAAAGGGAACTGAGACCTTGAAATCACTCTGTTCGTCACCAGATATTTTGATATTCACTCAGCAGCAGACGGATGCTTGAGGGGTGGGGTGTTCTGTGCGTCCAGGCCAGGGAGCACATTTCGACTCAGGCTAACTGGTCAACAGAGAAGCCAAGAGAGCCTGGCAGGTGCTTAGGACTAATGGACCTGATGAAAGCATGGGAATCACTCTAATTTTTGCTTATTTATCCTCATTTCGGTTTATAGTACATTGGTCATTTGATTTATTTATTCTTGATTCTTACTCTGCCTCCTTCCATAAAAGATTTGAGATGTCTTGCCCAAGACACCACAAAGTCGGTAAATCTAGCTTTTCTATTAGTATTCCAACCCTTTTATTTAGACCCACATCGCGTGGAGTGCCTAGAAAGAAGAAGAAGCTGAAGAAAGACAAACAAAGCTTAAGGGCATTGTAAAATACACAGAAGTAAACAGGTGAGCTTGGCCGTTATTTCTTAGACAGGACACACCAGGAATAAAAAACATACTGCTGACTATTCCTCTGAGGAAATGATGCATGAAATAAATGTTATTAGAGGCCCAGGGGGATGCTTTTCCTTGTTTGTTAATGTACCTCATGCTGAAAATATGCCAAGGGCTGTCAGCACTGGGCCACAGCGTTATCAGAAGCCTTTGCTACCGCATCTTCTGGTGAGAGGAAGGCTCGCTCACCTCCATCTCACAGAGCCTGCCCCACAGTGGAAGCCTGCCTTCTCTTTTCTCCTTTTCCATCTCTTTTTATCCCTCTCTTTTCTGGCTAACACTTGACAACGGGATGCCTTTCCGGGATGGGTATGACGTTTCCCTGACAACTCTGAACACTTCCAGTTTACCCCCAGAGCATCTTTCTTGCCCTGAGTGAGGGAGCATCATTCTCCTGCTCTCTCTAGTTGAGGAACAAATGGTTACAGCCCAGGCCATCAAGGTTGCAAGGAGCGACTGTGAGTATTTCTGATCGTTCCTCCGACAGTGCCAGAGCATTAGTGCAATGTGTCTGTCACTGACGGGGAATAATCCCACCCAAACACATTTAAAAGATGTGGGGGGTGTCTCCTCACCCAGGTTAGTCTAGCAGAGAGAGCAAAAAGGAGGGGAAAGGGGGGGAAGTGTGACACACCTGGAGTTTGTGCACATAGCTGGCAGCTTGCCGCCCGCAGTCCCCCCCCCCACCCCTCGTCTGCTGACACTTTGTACTAAAGACTCCCTAATTGTGCTTGCACGCCTCTCCTCTCTTCACCTCTCAAGGTCTGTGCCCAAATATGGCTTTATTTCAACCCTTATTTTCCACTTCACTTCAGATGCTCAATTTTGTGGGTTGGGCAGAAAAAGCAGTTTGCCAAAGCTAGGGCAGGACTTGTGTCTGGGCGTGGGGTGGAGGGGAGAGAGAGAGAGAGAGAGAGAGAGAGAGAGAGAGAGAGAGAGAGAGAGAGAGAGAATCCTCCAGTAACACGGTGGAGCTTACTTCTTCCACAATGGAAAATCAAAAGTTATGTTTCTTGTGGGTGTAGTGGTTTAAGTGTTATTTTCATATTTCCTTCAATAGTGTGTGTACTGTCTTTGAGTCAAAACTATAGGGAAATTCATGGCTATATGTCTTTTCATAGGTAGCCATTTGTTGGGAACTAATATCTTCATCTCCCTTGTTTTTGTATTCACTGGTTGAGGTGTTTTTTAGTGTGCCTCTTCCAGTTTATTTTTTGTGCACTCTTCGATTTATTTTTTTGTAATGTCCTTATGCATCAGGGGTTATCAAAATCTAGCCTACCACCTGCTATTGTAAATAAAGTTTTATTGGAAAATGGCCATACCCATTCACTTATAAACGGTTTATGTCTGCTTTTTACAACAGCAGAGTCTAGTAGTTGAGGCAGAGACTAATATGACCTGCAAAGCCAAAAACATTCACTGTCTGGCCATTTAAAAAAACAGTTTCCCAACTCCTGGAATTTGACGCGATCTCCTGTTGCTGAATATTTAGCTTCTTACTGATGCAGGGCCTTTGTAACCAAGCTTCCTTGAACCTTTGAAAGTGGCCCACTGCCTACGTGCGTAAGGGTTTCTCTACATTGTGTTCTTAGGAGTGAATTCGAAGGGGTCAAAGAGAAGGAACATTTTTAACTTCACTTGATTTTGCTACATCGTGTTCCAATTTTCCGTTAGCTTTTTCCCAAGTGTTATGGGCATTATAGTGTTTGCCATTTGAATTTCTATTTAAGCAATAATGTAACAAGGCATAAATTTTCGGTCATGCTTTTTTTCCCTATGAACTTATCAGCCTCGTTCTGAGGGCTTCAGTGGAGAAGTCTGAGATGTCTAATTTTTATTTTTGTTTTTTTATTCCTTATGGGTGCTTGATTATGTTATTTATTTATTTAGCTTGGATATACCAAAGTAAGTTTCTTCTTTCTTTTATTTGAAGCCGAGGAACTTAACCTTTTTGATCTGTATCAATTGTTACTGGAACATGGCTCTCTTTTCAATGTGAGTAATAATATAAGGCATGGGATGATAACATTTTCCTCCATTTTTTTTTGTTGTCTTTTCCAGAAGCTTAAAGGTATCTGCCATTTTGGGTCATGGTATTAGGCTAAATAATGTTTCCCCCCAAATTCATATTCTTCCTGGGACCTCAGTGTGTGACCTATTTGGAAATAGGGTCATTGCAATACAATTAGGTAAGATGGGGTCATGGTGGAGTAGGGTGAATCTTTATGACTGGTATCCTTATAAGGAGAAGAGAAAAGACACAGAGACAGACACACATAGTAGAGAATGCCATGTGAATAAAAAGATGGAGATTGCAGTGATGCATCTACAAACCAAGTAACTCCAAGTGTTACCAACGACGACCAGGAGCTAGGAGAGATGCATGGGCCAGAACCTTTGCTAGAACCCGTAGGAGAACCAGTTCTGCTGACACCTTCATCTTGGACTTGGAGCTTCCAGAACTGTGAGACAATAAGTCTCTGTTGTTCAAGCCACCCAATGTGGTGTCCTTTGTTTAGGGCAGCCTGAGCAGACTAACATACTCACGTTACTCCATTTCGGGAGTAGGGATTTCCCAGACCAGGTAGTGATTTCAAATCCATACAAGTGTTGGCTCCCTTACGGTTCCTCCGCCCTCTGTCTGTAGCCCATCAGGCCTCAACTCCAAGTGTGTGGCCATTAGTCAGGGCTCCCATGCTTGACCATACCT